>NC_056675.1:20344264-20684264 GCF_018350195.1 Panthera tigris | reverse complement strand
CTAACTATGGCCAGAGGGCATGGGGTTGATCAAATGATGGAAGGAGGCAAGGATGCCTGTGTTTAATTACCAAATACTTATTGAGGGATTGGCTAGACACTATTCCAGACCCTGGAGCGATGTCAATGAAAAAGACAGGAAAGATCCCTACACTCAAGGAATGATGTTCTAGACACGGCCTCCCTCCAGCTCACTCTGGAACAACACGAGTTTTAAAGGATGAAGAAGGGCTTTCAAGAGATGCCATAGGACAAAAAAAATATCCCAGTCCCTCAGAGGTCCTGAAAACCCAACGTTTCTTTCAGAGTGCGTGTTCTGATCTAACAAACTTGCCCAAGTGCAGACCAGTTCCACGGATAAGAGTTCCATGTTAGTTCCAAGTGAAACTCTCTCTTCTCTCCCTTCCGCATTCATGACACAGCAGGTGCATAGGCTCTGGGATCTCAGCACATCACTCACCATGGTCTTTTCCCCCCTCTGACTCAAGGCCAGTGCGCTGGATAGTACGAAGAGGTAGCTAAGATCTCAGACACTAAAGTCAGGTTTGGGATCCCAGCTCTGCCACTCGCTGCTGTGTGACCTTGGGCTTGTCCATACTCAGTGAGTCTCATTTTCCTGCACTTAAAAATGGAGACGAGTACCTACTTTTCAGAGTCGAGGTCAGGATCCATTGAGACCATTCAGGTGGGAAATAAACAAACGTTAGTTACTATAGGAATAATAATTACTTTGCCACTACTACTCATGTGTATCTTGTTTTCATTGAGGTATGATGTAAATGCAATACAACACACAGATATCAAGTTCCAGTGTGATGTCATCATGTAACCCACCCCTCAATACGGAGAATATTTCCATAGCCTGGAGAGTTCCCTCATGCCCCTTTCCGGTCAGCGCTCCCTCCCTGAGAGGCAATCGCTTTCCGACTTTTGTCGTTATGGATTGGTTTTCTATGTTCTCGAAAGCCACGGGAATGGAATCAGAGAGTTAGGGTGCTTGCGTTTTTCTTCTTTTCCTCAACAGGTTTTTCTTTGAGATTCGTGACTGCTGCTCTACACCCAGGCTGCGTATGTGGTTCCTTTCGGTGCTGGCAGTTGTCAAGTATCGTGACCGTACCGCAATCTGCTTGTCCGTTCCGTCTGCCCAAAGCGGTTACACCATGTTTTACCCCCACCAGCAACATAAGACGTTACAGTCGCTCATGACCCTGCCGACGTTTGGAGTTCCTGCTCTTTGATTTTCCCCTCCAGGTTTTATTAGTATTTGGTGCACTACTTCTCTCGTTTGGGGGCTGTGATGGCCCTCAGAAGATGCTGCCTTTGCCCCATGATTGTCGTGGAGCCCAGGGACTTTGACCTCTGTCCTCAGCACCGGGTGTTTCAGGATCTCTAGAATTGGAGGAATGGCAGTCCTTTTGAAGTTGATATGAGCACGAGTTACCAGCCACACCACGCTTCTCTAGGAATGGTGGTTCTTCAACGTCTACACCTACAGGCTGAAGGCATCACTATCCCCTAAGCCAGCCCTCCGAACAGGGACCTGGGGCTGTTACGTCACCATCGCCACCTAGAATCCTGTGATGAGCACGTTAGCGGACGCCTCTTGACTGCGCATGCCTTGGACTGATTCTCCCTGTGTGTCTCCTAATAGGTCCCAGGTTTCCTTTGTGAGCCTTCCAACCTTCAGTCTTCGAGTGAGTACCAGGGGGAACTCCGCTCTCGGGTTCCAGATTTGTACCCGTGGCACAACTTTTGGCCCACTCGAGTCGCAGGTCTCGTTTCAGAGACGGACGTGTGACGGAGCTGCCCCAGACCATGTGGAGTTCTGCAGCGGGTCTGAGAAAGAGACACTCTCCACTGGGGTTGCCCAGGAGGTAGCGTGGGAACCCAGAACTGCTGGGTCAGAGCTTCCAGATCACAGGAAGAGCCTGCTTAAAGAAAAAGCGCAAGTAAGAGGTGGGCAGAGCGGCCTTATTTGAAACTTGGTATATTTTTTTAGAGTTTATTAAGATATAATTGACAATAGATACGAGTGGAGGCATCCCCAAAATCAAGTTGCTAAGCGCCGCCACTATGCCCAAAAGTTTCCTTCTGGCATCTTGTCCTCCCTGCCCTCAGACACCTGCCATCCCGAGTTTATAGCATCACTAGAAACAAGCGTACACTTTCCATCATTTTATGTAAACGGGATCATACAGCCCCCACTCTGCCTTTCACTCTGGCTTCTTTGACTCAGGCTAATTAATTTTCAATCATGTGTGTTTTCCCGGTTCGTGTCTTTTTGTTGCCGTAACGATCATTCATGGTATGAACGTACCACAGCCTGTTAATCCGTTCATCCCTTGACGGGCATCTGGATTGTTTCCCATCGAGGTCTGTCGCGCACAGAGCTGCGAGGAACGTTGGTGCTCAAGTCTTTTTGTAGCAATTGCCTCCTTTTGTCCCGGGGCCATTCCTAGGGAGGGAGTAACCTGTCCTACGGTAAGTGACTGTTGAACTTTTAAGGACACTGACAAACTGTTTTGCAAAGTGGTTGAAAGTGATGGTCCACCATCAATGATGAGAGTTCCTTTTGCCCCACATGCTCGCCAACACTTGGCCTGGGTGTCTTTCTTAATGTTAGGCATCTCAGTAGCTCTACGTCACGATAGTTTTGATTTAGCTGAATTTATTTATGCTCACAGTTTACAGTTTTTATTCCCATAATGCCTAACGACGAGCATATTTTCGTGTGCTCATTTGCCAACCCTTATCTTCTTCCTTTTTTGCCAACCCTTATCTTCTTCCTCTTTTCATTTAAATTTATGTCAGTTAACATGTAGTGTGGTATCAGTTTCAGGAGTAGAATTTACTGATTCATCACTTGACGTGTAACACCCAGTGCTCATCCCAACAACTGCCCTCCTTTATGCCCATCGCCCGTCTGGCCCATTCCCCACCCACCTCCCTTCCAGAAACCCTCAGTTTGTTTTCTATAATTAAGAGTCTCTTGGGGCCCTTGGTGGTTCAGCTGGTTAGGCATCCGACTCTCGATTCTGTCCCCGGTCATGGTCTCGCGGTTTAGGAGACTGAGCCGGGCATCGGGTTCTGTACTGGCAGTGTAGACCCTGCTTGGGGATTCTGTCTCCCTGCCCACCACTGCTCCCATGCATGCACTCTCTCTCTTTCTCAAAATGAAGAAAGAAACATTTGTTTAGAAGAGCCTCTTACGGTTTACCTCTCTGTTTTTATCTTATTTTTCCTTCTCTTCCCCTGGGTTCATCTGTTTTGTTTCTTAAGTTCTGCATATGAGTGAAATCATATGATATTTATCTTTCTCTGATTTATTTCGCTTAGCCTAGTACACTCTTAGTTCCGTCCATGTTGTTGCAAAATGACGAGATTTCATTCCGAGTAAAGTTCCGAGCAACATTCCATTGCACAGATAGACATCACATCTTCTTTATCCATATATCTTCTTTGGTGAGGAATATGTGAATTTTTTGGCCCCTGATTTTACCAGGTTGTTTGTTTCTTAGTAGTGAAATATAAGAGTGCTTTATACATTCTACAGGCGAGTCTCTGTCAGATGTATGCTTTGAAAATTTTTCCTCCCAGTTTGTGGTTTGCCTTTTGATTTCTGAAAGTCCTTTGAAGAGCAAAAATGTTAAATTTTAATAAATTCTCAGATATTTATATTGTTTCTTTTAATAACTTCTAGGTTTATTTTGTGTGTGCTCTGTTTAAGAAATCCTCCCTAACTTAAGGTCACTGACGTTTTCTTCCATGTTTTCTTTCCGGAAGTGTTATAGTTTAACTCTTATATGGAGATCCATAGTCCATTTGAGTTGAATTTTGTATGTGAGGCAAGTATTGAGTTTCCTTGTTTTTTGCATATGGCTACTGAATTATTAAGGAAAAGATTATTCTTTCCCCCAATGAACTGCCTTCATACTTTTGTGTAAAGTCAGTTGACAATATGTGTGGGGTCTATTTATTTCTAGACTCTCAATTATCTATCTAATCTTTATATCTATATATACATATACTGTTAAATATATAATATTTATATAATTAAATATAATTAATTATATTATTTAAATAATTATATTTAAATAAATAAAAATAAATATAAATAAATATAAATAAATATTTATATAATTAAATATAATTAATTATAATTAAATATAAATAATATTTAATAGTATATGTATATAACACATATATACATATAATACATATATAATATTATAACACATATTATATATTATATATATTATATATTTAATTGCATACATATTATATATTTAATATTATATGTGTATATATGTATAGAGAGAGAGAGAGAGAGCTTTTTACACCAATGCCCACAGCCTTGATTCCTTTAGCTTTACAATAAGACTCAAAATCAGATAATAAAAGGTCTCCAGCTCTTTTCCTCAGACTTGTTCTGGCTATTCTAAATCCTTTGTATTTCCATCTAAATTTTAGAATCAGCTTATCAATTACCAAAAGAAAATAGCTTGCTGGGATTTTGATTGGAGTTTGAGGAGAATACGCATCTCAAAAATATTGAGCTTTCTGATCTATGAACACAGCCTAGCTCTTCATATTTTTAGATCTTCTTTAATTTATCCTGTCAATTTAAAACTCATTTTTTCGGGGCGCCTGGGTGGCTCAGTCGGTTAGGCGTCCGACTTCGGCTCAGGTCACGATCTCGCGGTCCGTGAGTTCGAGCCCCGCGTCGGGCTCTGGGCTGATGGCTCAGAGCCTGGAGCCTGCTTCCGATTCTGTGTCTCCCTCTCTCTCTGCCCCTCCCCCATTCATGCTCTGCCTCTCTCTGTCTCAAAAATAAATAAAGGTTAAAAAAAAATTTTTTTTAAAAAATAAAAAATAAAACTCATTTTTTCATGTACAGGCATTGTACACCTTTTAGCGAGATTATCCCTATGCCTTTCATTTAAAAAGAATCGTCTAATTGTTCACTGCTGATACATAAGAATACGATTGAATTTGTGTCCTGAGCCTTTACGGCGGCACTTTGAACCAGAACAAACTCAGAACAAATTCCACTGCCACAAGTAAGTTGGTTTAACTCAACCTCCATAAATACCCCGAGGATTCATCCCATTCTCTAGTCACATGTAGGTCACCAGTTTTTACACCCAGCTTCCAGAACATCCCAGCTGGAATGAATAGTTTGTGAAGCTCTGGATTTTATCAGAATAAAAGAAACATCAGAAGTAGGCATTCTTCCACCTTCTCTATGGCAGTGATTAAGGGGACGGCTTCCCAGTGTAGTGTGAATTACAGAAGCAACAAATCCAAGATCATTCAATACTAAAAATATCCAGTTAGAAGTGAAAGTGGGAGGAGGGGAGACCCATTCACAATAGTCATAAAAACTATAAAATATCTATGAATAAATTTAGCAAGCACGGTACTTCTCTGAATAAAACCATAAAATTTTATTGAAGAACATAAAACATGATCTGAATTAATGGAGAGACATAGCATGTTCCTGAATGGGATGACTTTGTGTCATAAAACATCCACCCTTTCCAAATTAATAAAACTATTTACCAAAATTTCTATCAGAATCCCCATTTAAAAAAAATATTTTTCTTTTTTGCTTTCATTATTTTGTAGGAGGATGGGACAAAATAAGCCGATTAAAGAATAAATCTGGATATTTTCAAAATCCAGAATGTCAGAAAGGGGATTATCCTATACCACCTGTTTGAAAACATACTGTAAAGATGCTCTAATCCAAACAGTATTGGCATAGTAATAGATTTTGTAGTAGAGAGCAAAACAGAATACAGAACAGATCGTGGTACATAAACAAATTTTTTTTTTCAACGTTTTTTTTTTTTATTTATTTTTGGGACAGAGAGAGACAGAGCATGAACGGGGGAGGGGCAGAGAGAGAGGGAGACACAGAATCGGAAACAGGCTCCAGGCTCCGAGCCATCAGCCCAGAGCCTGACGCGGGGCTCGAACTCACGGACCTCGAGATCGTGACCTGGCTGAAGTCGGACGCTTAACCGACTGCGCCACCCAGGCGCCCCGTAAACAAATTTAATATCTGATATAGATATTCATTCACGTAAGAAAATGAAAGGTCATTTAATAAAATGTCCTGACACAACAGGCCTTCTGTCTGGGAAGGTACAAAACTTAACCCCAACAATAACATACAGAAATAAACCCCAGCTGAATGAAAGATGTAAAGATATAATAATGAAAATAATTCACAGTAAAATATGAGTATACACTTACAGAAAATATTTCTAAGACCTCAGGTTGAAGGAAAACGTTCTTAAATAACACAGAATATTCCCAAACCACTACTGAAAAAAAAATAAATAAATAAAATAAAATAAAATAAAATAAAATAAAATAAAATAAATTTTTAAGACATGTTGTCGTAAAAAGCAAAAGACAAGTGATAGATGGAGAAAAATATAAACTTGAGACATTACCGATAAAAAGTTAATGTTTTCATGCAAGTGACTGAGAAATTTTTGATGTTGTTAATGAGAGTTTTTCACTTGTAGTTATTTTATTTTTTATTGAGGTATCATTGACCCCTATTATCATATCAATTTCGGGTTTTTTATGTTTATGTTCACGGTGAAAAGATCACCGTGATACGTCTAGTTACCGTCTTTCCCCATACAACTTCAATATGATAGTATTGGTTATATTACCCCAACTGTACATGACATCCCCATGACCTTTGTTTTATAACTGGAAGTTTGTACTTCATGATCCATTTGGCCCATTCTGCAATCCCTCCTCCCCCTCCATCCCCTCTGGCCACCACATGTATCTTCTCTGATTCTAAGAATCTGTATTGGTTTTTTGTCTTCTAGACTCCACATATAAGTGAAATTATTCAGTATTTGTCTTTCTCCATTTGACTTATTTCATTTAGCATAATAATATTCTCAAGGTTCATCCATGTTGTCAAAAAGATTTCATTTTTTAATGGATGAATAATATTCGTGTGTGTGTGTGTGTGTGTGTGTGTGCGCGTGTGTGTGTCTTTTATTAGTTTTATGGCTTCAGGTCTTACATTCAAGTCTCTAATCCATTTTGAGTTAATTTTTTATATGGTTGTAAGTAAGTGGTCCAGTTTCATTCTTTTGCATGTAGCTATCCAGGAGTCTCCAGAAGACTGTCACTTCCCCATTATATATTCTTGCCTCCTTTGTCACAAATTAATTGACTATATATGTGTGGTTTTGTCTCTGGGCTCTCTAGTCTGTTCCATCGATCTATGTGTCTGTTTTTATGCCATTACTGTCCTGTTTTGATTATTGTAGCTTTGCAGTATACTTTGAAATCAGGGAGTGTAATACCTTTAGCTTTTTCATTCTTTCTTAAAATTGTTTTGGTTACTTGGGGTCTTTTGTGGTTCCATATGAATTTTAGAATTATTTGTCCTAGAGCTGTAAAAAAAAATACCATTGGAATTTTATTAGGGATTGCATTGAAGCTGTAGGTTGCTTTGGGTGGTATGGGCCTTTTAACAACACTAATTCTTCCAATCTATGAGAATGGGTATCTTTCCATTTATTTGTGTCATCTTTAATTCTGTCATCAATGTCATATGGTTTTTAGCGTGTAGGTCTTTTACGTCCTTTGTTAAGTTTATTCCTAGGTATTTTATTCTTTTTGATATAATTGTGAATGCAATTATTTTCATGAGTTCTATTAATGATTATTTTTAAAGTTAAAAAATACAACATATTTTTGTATATTAATTTTGTATCCTGCAACTTTAGTGAGTTCATCTATTAGTTCTAACAGCTTTTCGGTGGAGTCTAACGTTTTATATATACAGTATCATGTCATCAGCAAAAAGTGACAGTTTTACTTCTTCCTTTCCAATCTGGATGCCTTTTATTTATTTTTCTTGCCTAATTGCTGTGGCTAGGACTTCCAATACTATGTTGCATAAAAATGAAGACAGTGGGTATCCTTGTCTTGTTTGTGATCTTACGGCAAAAGCTTTCAGCTTTTCACCATCGAGTATATTAGCCGTGGGTATGTCATGTACGGCCTTTATTATGTGGAGGTGTGTTCCTCCTAAAGCCACTTCATTGAGAGTTTTTGTCATAAATGGATGTTGGATCTGTCAAATACTTTTTTTCTGTATCTCTTGAGATCATCATATGATTTTTATCTTTCGTTTTGTTGAGATGGTGTATTGTAGATCATGTTGATTGATTTGTGGATGTTGAACCATCCTTGCATTCCTGGAATAAATCACACTAGTTCATGGTGTATGATCCTTTTAATGTATTGTTGAATTAGGTTTGCTAGTATTTTGTTGAGGATTTTTGCATCTATGTCCATCAGGGATATTGGCGTGAAGTTTTCTGTGTTTGTGGTTTTCTTGTATGGTTTTGGTATCAGGGTAATGCTTGCCTTGCAAAATGAGTCTGGAAATGTTTCCTCCTCTTCAAATTTTTGGTAGAGTTTGAGAAGGATAAGTACTAAACCTTTACTTGAATGTTTGGTAGAATTAAACAGGGGTGAGGGGGACCACATTACTCCCTTAAATGGGGAATCTCAGTTTCCTATAACATTTTATGTCCCTTGGACATCAGTACTGCTGGTTTTCTGAGTCGGATGTTTTGGAATCCCATCTCTCCAGGGAAGATCCCAGGAGTGGCGGTGTCTGATCAAGGGTACAAAGCCCTTGATCTTCTGGGAGAAGTTCTGGACTAGCACGATTTCTCCCTATTGTATTTCACTGCCCGGGGAGAAGGGGGATTGGTGACACCGTATCTCAGCCACTCAACTCTTCTCTAGATGGTTTTCTTATCCTTTGTTGTAGAGAAGCAGTTCACCTAGTTCTGAGTTCTTTCTCAGAGGTAAATACCCTGTATGTATCTGTAGATTTGGTGTGCCCATGGGAGGAGGTGAATTCAGGATCTTCATATACAATCATGTTATGGAAGACCTTCTAGAAGTGTTAAGAAAAAACTCAACATCTCAAAAAAAGCCACTAGCAAATGAAATCAATAAAGTATCAGTAGAGACAATGGTAGGTGTTTTATGACCCCCAAATCCCCATAGTGTAACATAACGCAAGTTTCTGTGTCACACCTGAATGGGTCCTTCCAGTGCAGTAGGTGGCCATTCCTGTGGTTGTTACAGGCCCAGGTTCCTTCCGTCTTACAGCTCTGCCCTTCTCTAGGGTCTCAGACTCTGCTTTAAGCTGACACTTGGGGGGAAATGATGAAGGATCACAGGTGGGAGGCTTGGGGGAAACAGGTGTGAAAGTGACGAATCCCATCCCATTGCTCACATCCCATTGGCCAGAACTCAGTCACATGACCATACCAAACTGCAAAGAAGGCTGGGAAATATACTCTAGCTGTGTGCTCAAAAGGAGGAAATGGGGTTTGATGATGAGACTGCCACCGTCTGGCAATTCACAAGAGCAGAAATGAGTAGCCGGTGAACATATGATAAGATCCCCAGAATTATTAGTGTTAGAGAAAACCAAATTAAACCTTGACTTCCCATTGATAGACTGAAAAGAAGTAAGGGTTAACACATGAGTTGGCAAAGATTTGCAGGAAAGGAATGCTTTCATATGCTTCTGTTAATAATAAGATTGCTGCAGCCTATTTGGGAAGCTGCCTGGCGGTATGTGTTATACTTTTAAAGGGGCGCCTGGGTGACTCAGTCAGTTAAGCGTCTGACTTCGGCTCAGGTCACGATCTCGCGGTTCGTGAGTTGGAGCCCCGCGCCGGGCTCTGTGCTGACAGCTCGGAGCCTGGAGCCTGGTTCAGATTCTGTGTCTCCCTCTCTCTCTATCCCTCCCCGACTAGTGCTCTGTCTCTGTCTGTCTCTCAAAAATAAATAAATGTAAAAAATTACATATAGCCTCCATCCCAGAAATCCCACTTCAGGAGATCTCTTGCACAAAAACAAATGTGCGAGTAAATAAAAATATATACACAGAGATGTTATTGAAGTTATTTAAAATGGCAAAAGCAAAAGCCAGAAACATGCTGAGTGTTGATCGAAAAAGGAAGAGCTGAACACGTCTCAGTGCATTTATTCTGTGAGGTATTATGCAGTTGGAAAAAGAGAGAGAGACTAAATTAGATTTACACATATTGTTCTGTAGGTATGTTTACAATGTATTGTTAAGTGCAAAACACAGGTGCAAGAACTGATTTGAGTCTTGCCTTATTGTTTACAAATGACTTTCATAGACCATTTTGTGTACAAGTTTACACGTGACTGTGTAAGAGGTGGGAACAAGTGTGTTCCAGCAGTTGAGGTAGCCAAGAGGCACTTTAAACAAACACACGAAATGATTGTCGACTAAAATAAATATCATGAATTTTGCAAGCATGGGTTAAATCATTCATCCATATATTCATTCAAGTTATCTATTAAGCCAAACATCTCGCTGGGTGATACAGTGCTGACCTAAACAGATGTAACAGATGTGATTTGCATTTTCAAGGAGCTTGCAGCCTAATGTGATGTTGGGCGTGAGCAGGTGAGCAAACACGATACCGTGATAAATGCGTTAACGGGACGATTTCAGGAGGGGGCAGTTAGCTTCGCCTCAATGGAAATAGAAGACCGACACTTACGTTCATATTCGGACACAATACGTAGCTAGGTATGTGCCTAGAAATTCCGAGACTCAGTCTTCCCATCTTTAACAAGGGCTGAAAATCCCTCACCTTACAGGGCTGTTGTAAGGACTGAGTGATACAGTAATTATGAATTGTCTATCAGACTGCCTGGAAAATAGTAGGAGCCTGGTAAAATTAGGTACCAGCTCATACCTTCATGCCCGGCTCCTTGAAAATCCTCAAAGTGGTTCCTCGGGGGCTGGGTGGTGTTTATCACGAGTGAGGTCCTTGAAAGTCATCAGCAGGCACCTCTAAACATCTCCAAGATCGGACTTGGGATGGTGCTCATTGAGTGCTCTGTTTTTGTTTATTCATTACAAAAATTTCAACGGCAGAGGTTGTTTTTTAGAATTGCAACAGAGATCTATTTTGACACCGCTCTTTTCCTCCTGTTCTGGGGGCAGTATACTGGTTTCATTTTGAGAAGTTACTCCCCACCCCCGCTCCCCCACTCGTCCAGCCTGTGGTTTTAGTGGGAATGACCACAATCCCAGCTACAGGGATGGTGGCCATGTGACCAAGGCCCTGGTGAGGAAGGGCAGTAGAGCACAGGGAAGCCTTGGTTGGTTGAGAGCTAACAGACGTCTGCTTCTGGAATTTTGCTGATCCTATTTTAAAAGAGAAGGATTCTGTTTATAAGGGTACCTTTCGCTTCCAGGATCTACCACGTGAGGAAGGACTTTTCTCGCTTTGTAGGTGAAATCTCCCGATGTTTCGATGTTCACAACTGACTCAGTTTTTTAAAAAAGGAACGCTGTGTGATCCAAACAAAAAATATCGACGGGGTGGTTGCAACCAGTGGGCAATATCTTTGTAAACCCCGGCATAAACCTTTCAAGCCTCTGGAGCAGACCTGTGAGCTGTTCATCCGGAGTGAACAGAGCAAAATGGACTGACTATGGAGCGTTTTCACCCAGCTGTCTTCACGGAATGAGTAAATGACGATAATTTTCTTTCCGCTCAGTCCACAATAAAACAGCCTGTTTTAACTACTGATCTGAATCCCATCTAAACTACTAGATTTGAGTCCCAGCTCAGCTGCTTACTAGTTTTGCCTGGGTGTTCATAATAGTATCTACCTCCTAAAGTCGTTTGTTCTGAGGACCAGGAGAAGTCATTGGTCCTTGGCGATGCCTTGATAGTCTCCTTCCAGAGAGAAGGTCCCTACCGAAGGAAGCCGTGTTCTCCGGTCATCCAGCATCTGGGCCGACGTTGCATTGGTACCTTGGTCCTGGAAGCGGTTTCCAAATCTCTGCCTCCTTCTCAACTAGCACAGTGTCTTTTCTTCCTTCTATGTCCTCTGTGCAGACGAGGGTTGGAACAATCTCTCTCTTTCCATGGAGACTGTCTTGGAGAAAAAGAACTCAAGTTGTCCAATCTTTAGGACCACTGAGTCTAGATTTGTGTTGGTTTTCCTATTTCTCTCTCTCTCTCTCTCTCTCTCTCTCTCTCTCCCTCTGTAAGAACTATCTCCTTTCTCTCCTCCCTCCCTCTCTCTCTCTCTTTTCCTTCTCTATGTATATATTGAGTCTTTGCTTCTCTTTTCTACGTCTCTTTCCCCTACCCCCTTGCTTTACACATTCCTTCTCTCCACATCTCGTTCTTCCTTCCTATTCCTACATCTGTCAAGTGAGGAAAATCAACTGTATCATCAGGACTGTTTTAAGGTTTAGAAAAAAAATACATTAAAAATTCCTAACGTTGCCTGGATGTAGTAGGCACTGGATTAATGGGGGGTGCTCATCATTTTCTTGTTCCTTTGAATCTGTCCTCTCCTTTTCTCTCTCGTCTCCTTACTTAGATAGCTTCTTGGCATCCGCCCTCTGCCTTCCACCCCCACCTTTGCTGTCAGGCTTGTATCAGCACCTTCTTCACCCCCGCAGCTCCGTGAGGCAGCTGCCTTCGTTCAAACCATTAGCAGCCCTTTCTTGGCTTTTTATCGTTCCTTCTTCATTTGAGATGCACAATGGTAACTGGTGATGTTGTTAAGATGATTGACTATGTACCACAAGAGAAAAGAGTCACATTTCGTGAACTTCAGAAATTTTCTCAATAAAGGCGCATTTGCTCTATGTACGTTTTAATTATCTTTGTCAAAGGATCATTGTAGACGCTAGAGGAAGAATTGCTTGGGAGCCATCAGGTAGAGCTTAGCGCACGCCTGAAGTTCTCTCCAAGGGTGCTGAGACTGGGACCCACAGGGTGTCTTTGCTTCATTCCCTCTGAGAGGGTGGACGGAAGAGTCTCATCCACACCCAGGCTTGACAGACACTGTTACAACAGCATCTCGGGTTGAACCTTTTGAATCGTGTTACCCGGAATTCAGACCTCGCTCCTATAATATCATTTCTTGGCTCAGGAATTTCTAATGATTTTTTTTTTTCCGTACAACGAGCGTTTCCAGCTCTGTCTTTGTGACAGCACGAGGTTCTGGCAAAGAGCATGGCTTCTGGAGCCCCCACCCCCACCCCCGCTCCATCACTAACTAGCTGTGTGACCTTGGGAAGATTACTTAACTTCTTTGTTCCTCTGTCAAATGAGAATGAATGGGAATAATAACGTATCCGCCAGATAGGTTTTGTAAGGGTTGAACGAATTAATGTATGTAAAAATGCTTAGCAAAATCCTTGTCATATATTAAGTGCCATAAAGGAGTTAGTCAACAAAATCTTTCAAATCCAAATATTATGAAAACAGTTTGTCTCTCTACTTTCTGTGCAGAATTCACTCTCAACTGAGTAATAATGGCTTCGATGAACGCCGCTCAATGCCAGACGTTGTGTTGGGTGCTGTACGTAGGCACCTGCCCCACGTACATGGGGTGGATGTAATAATTATCCCCATGCTGCAGGAGAGGGTATAAGATACTGAAAGCTTACAGTATCGCTTTGGGTCACTCACCTCTAAGTATTTTATTAAGAAGGTTGCTGTCAGGTGCAAGTGAAGGATATAAGAAAACTGTCTTATGCAGAGAAGTAGAGGATTTATAACCGGCAAGTCCAAAGGGGGAATTCTTAGCTCCAGGCATGGGCGAAATAGCTGATTAAATGATAGTGTCTGAATCTGTCTTTATTATCTCTTGGCCGTGTTTATTCTCTGTTGGTCTTATCCTGAAATAGTCTCGCCCCACATGGTGGCAAAACGAGAAGAAACCTACTTATGGTCTTTGCAACTTTTTAACCTCTTGTGCGTTTTTCGTCTCGGTTCATGTGGTTACCCAAAGCTGTTTTTCTGTGCACTTCTTTCCCTTGTGGCTGAACCCATTTTACTCTGGTGGGTTCCACTCAATTCATTAATTTTATAATAATGTTTTGGGTCTCAGGTTGTTTCCTGGAATCTACAATACCTCTTTCGTTCCATTCTGTTGTTTCATTACCGCAACTCTGAGCTTTCATATTGTTGAAATCTTGCTCTAGTCAGCGTCTTTTTCTGTAGCTTGAGGTACTCCTCGTGCAATTCTGTGAGCTACGTTTCCAACAGGTTTCTACGCCAGCCTTCTGTGAGCTATACTGCATGCTTTTGTTTCTTGTCCTTTAATTGCATTGGTAGATGTTCAGTGTGGAAATGTGTTTATGAGCCTCTTGGTCATACTAACCATGGGTGCTCTTTTCACACCTTTTATTTGAAGTCAAAAAAATGAATGAATTTTCTCTGCCCCCTTTAGTCCTTACCTGAAAACTGCTTATCTTTCTCATGAGCTTGAGTCTGAGTGTCGTTTACAGGCACTTTTATACACACATACACACACACACACACACACACACACACACATATACACATATACATAGTCGTACACATACCCTACTCATACACACACACATATGGGTACATATACACATTCTCATACACAAACACACATATGCATACTCACACACATACACATGCATATGCACATACTCATATACATACTTGTACACATACATGTACTCCTACACATACACACATACACTCATACATGTGCATATTTATATACATTCTCATACACACATGTACACAGTCATACACACAGATAATACATATATTCATGCTCATATTCATACACACACATACACATATATATACTCTTGCACATATACTTACATATACACATACTCATACACAGATACATGCATATATACACATACTCAAGCACACATATACACATATTCATATACATACACAGATATAAATACTCATACACACATATATATATACACACACTTATACACATACACACACATATATACTCATATATATGTGCATGCATATATACACGATTACTCATACACACACATACACATAGTCACACACATATGTACACATATACACATTCTTAGGCACATACACAAATAGATATATACATACATATACATATACTCATGCACATACATATATACATAGTTATACACATACACCCACTTATACATACACATACTTATACACACACATATGGATACATATACACATTCTCATACACATATACATGCATATGTACATACTCACACACATACTCATACACATGCATACTCACACACATACACATATGCATATGTATATACATTCTCATACACACATAGATACACACACTCATACACATATACATACATATACACACATACTCAGGCATACACATTTTCATATACTCTTACACATATACATACACATACATATACACACACTCATACACATATACATACATATATACACACATATACACATACTCATACACATATACATACATATACACACATACTCATGCATACACATTTTCACATACTCTTACACATATACATACACATACATATACACACACTCATACACATATACATACATATATACACACATATACACATACTCATACACATATACATACATATACACACATACTCATGCATACACATTTTCATATACTCTTACACATATACATACACATACATATACACACACTCATACACATATACATACATATATACACACATATACACATACTCATACACATATACATACATATACACACATACTCATGCATACACATTTTCACATACTCTTACACATATACATACACATACATATACACACACTCATACACATATACATACATATATACACACATATACACATACTCATACACATATACATACATATACACACATACTCATGCATACACATTTTCATATACTCTTACACATATACATACACATACATATACACACACTCATACACATATACATACATATATACATACTTAACTCGTACACACACATACCCATAGTCATACACATACACAGGAAGAATGTGAAGTGTAAGGTGGGGCAGGGAGATAGCTTAGCTATAGAAATCATTAGGTCACCAAAGTTTGCTTTCCTTCTCTTTCCCCCTCCCTCTCTTGCTCTCTCTCTCTCTCCATCTCTGTCCCTGTCTCTGTCTCTCTCTCTCATTAAGTGCCGGAGATCTAGGTCTTCTCCTCTTACTTGAAGGTGCATTTCAATGACTCGAGAAAATTAATTCACACTTTGAATATTATACCTAATTAGGTCTAGGGGGCTGAGAAAAAGGCAGAACTTAATGGTTTCACCTGTCTCAGCAAAAATAATTTTCTGGTAAGTAGCCAAGATTGAAAGCTGTTCTGTAATTTCAAATGGGCAGCTCCTCAGGCCATATCTTCTTAAACCAGGCAGTATTGATAAGCATTTTCTTGACACCCCCCACACATGGCCCCCTGCCCAGTAACTATGCTGGTGAACACAGGCTGGGTCAGAAGCTCTGAGACACTTTGACAGAATATTCTGTTTCTTTTCTTCATTCTCATGTTTTAAGGATTTAAATGTTAAATTGGATACCTTCATTATATGGTTGCTGCTAGCAATTTTTGTGGCTTTTACTATTTTATTAATTTCATGAGTGTTGAGGGAATGTCGACATATGTACAACTTGAGCATATTACCTTTGTCCAGAAGCCCCATTAACTCCCTCATAAAAAAAAAAAGTTAGGACATTGACGTTCTAAGACTTTGGGTTGTTCCAAAATACTCAGTAATTAAGTTCACAGAGGTAAGACTTAGAATCTGTTCTTTGCAATCCAGTCCTAGTGAACTTTCTCCCTTTTGCCTATACTTTTTCAATGGATATTTTCCACCTTCTACTGCAAACGGAAACACAAAGAATGGGCTTAAGCCACAGCTTGAGGAAGGGAAGCTTACCTAACTGACAGAGCTACGTAATATTTTTAATGCATTCACAGATTCATTCATTCAACTACTTGTCAAATTGAGCGTCTCCTACAAACCAAACCCTCTGCTGGGGGTTAGGATACGAGGGGAGGGAGGAGCAAGAAAGACAACTCTCTTGGCTTCTGGGGAGCTTTCTGGTCTAATGAAGGACACGGACCTTCATTAGAGGTACGTGCAAGAAGGTACATTTCAGTAAGTTCTACAGACAAGCAAGTGATGTGACAGAGAGTGACAAAGGTTGAAAGGGCAAGGAAGGCTTGGTGATCTGATCATTTCTATGGCTAAGCTTTGTCTCTGCTCCACCTCACACACCTCACGTTCTTCTTACTTGCCTCTTAGATCTTCTTACCTGATGTAGACAGAGGAGGTCTGCAGGGGGATTGGTGATGTTTTGAGATCTGAAGGATGAGAGAGGGCCATTCTTGTGAAAAGAAGACAGAAACGATCCAAAGCCCTGAGGCAAGACAAGGGTTTGGAGACAGGGAGGACAGGAATGGGGACCAGTGTGGCCGAAGTGTAGGGATGAAAGGGACAGATGGCAAGGGATGATGTCGGAGCAGCTGGCAGAGGGCAGATGGTGCGAGATGGTTGTACCAAAGGGTTGGATCAATTGCCAGGCAGTCAAGTGGCTTCCTGAAGAGGGGCTCTTGTGTGAGAGAATTTTAAAGGGGGGAGTCACAGATGCCAGAGGTAGTTGGACAGGGCTAAATGCCCATGACAGCCTCTCTCAGAGGTGGTGACTTCACAACACCAAGTGAAGAGAGCTCTGTGTATTTGTATGTTGCAAAGAGCTCATAGACGAAAGGTGCCAGAGGAAGCCAAGCCTATCTAGCCTAGCGTTTCGAGTTGCCCACCCAAGACTGTTATAGATTCCTCAGGCATTTTCTGCTTTATGTCGGAACATCGGCTGAGAATCTTCTTTTCATTTCCCCAGTGACATCTCGCTTGCCCGGGTCTTCCCACTCCGTAGGATGGATGGAAGGTTAATTCCACATCCGTAACTTCAGGAAGTGTTTTCTTCCAGGCTGCCAACACCTTCGACGATTTGTCTTGGCTGTTGTGCCGTAGAATGTCACTTCCCTCCACTCACCCTTTGAAAACAGCCTATTTAAAGAAGGATGATTTGGGGTTAGAGTCAATAAAATCCAGTGGTAAGCAATCCCTCAGCATGTTTGGTCCTCAGCAGCTAGGCTGGGTGGCCCGAGGGCCATTTTTGATGACAGATATCTTGCAGCACAAGCCTGGGAGACCCTCCGTGGATGTGTCTGCGACAGGCTTCAGGTGACTTAAAGACACATCCAAATGAAAAGCAACTCTGGACCACAAAGGCTTCTTTTATAGCTCTTGTGGGGACTCTCCGTACACGGGGGCTTCGGTAAGATACGGAAAAGCCACCGGCGTGGCACCGGGACACCTTGAGAACTTCCCCCAGCGTTTCTGCCCCTCCCCTTCAACCTTACTAGTCTTGTTAGTATTACTGTTGTCATCGTGTCATTAGTCTACGTCTAGTTTATCTTCTCGGAAGTCGAAACTAGCACCAGAAGCATTTGTCGGTTGGCTCATCTCAGGCTGCGGAACAAAGCCACTGACACCTGTGGCCTCGGACCCTCGATTCATGCATTTGTCCGCAGCCTGTATGTGGAGGTAGGGGGGATAAATTGATGTTGGCTAGATTTTTGTCTGTAGGGTTGCACACAACACAAGTATGTTTTCACAGCCTCATTCTTCATAAGAAAACACTGTCTGTCGTAAGAGTAAGAGTCAGAATCCATGGTATCTTAATGATGTGAGTGCTACAGGGGCTCCCGGGATGGCTCAGTCGGTTAAGCATCCGACTCTGGCTCAGATTAGGATCTCATCGTTCGTGAGTTTGAGCCCCGCGTCGGGCTCTGTGCGGACGGCTCGGAGCCTGGAGCCTGCTTCCGATTCTGTGTCTCCCTCTCTCTCTCTGCCCCCTCCCTGCTCACACTCTGTCTCTCTCTCAAAAAATAAATAAACATTTCAAAATTTTTAATAAACAACATGAATGCTACACACTTGTAAAAATAATATTTTGAAAGAGATGTCTGATAATACGAGGTGTACTGTCTTATGAAAAGTTAAAGTGGGCTGCAGGATGGCCCCGGGACAGAAATACACAAACACATCGATAGCAGAGATGAGAAAGTGTATCAGAATACGAACATTAGTTATTTCTCGATAGAAGCTTCATTCACTGAAGATGGCCCAAATGCTAAGAGACTGAATCTAAGGGGCGCCTGGGTGGCTCAGTTGGTGAGCGTCCGACTCTGGCTCAGGTCATGATCTCACAGGCAGCGTGTTCGAGCCCCGCATTGGGCTCACTGCTGTCAGCTTCGGATCTTCTGCCTCTCTTTGTCTCTGCCCCTCCCCTGCTCGCTCGCTCTCTCTCTCTCTCTTTCTCTCCCTCTCAAAATAAAGAAAAACATTTAAAAAAGAAAGACTGAGTCTCAGTCCTCAAGCAGTGAAAAGGGATAGCCAGAAAGTGTCCCACATCATGGAGAAATTTCTTTACTTTCGATTGTGCTTTCTTTAATGTACTAGTGCATTAAAGCACATGAAGTCCACCCGTAAGATTCATTACGCAGGCAAAGCATCTCTGCAGCGCCATCGCAAAAATTTCAGAACCCAGGCCCCCTAAGTGTGTGGATGGGTATTTGAAAACATAGGTTTTTCCCACATGTTCCCGGTAAAAGGGACGATTCAAGACATTCTGCTGTTTTGACTTTGTAGCTTTCTTCCCCCTTCATACTGACTCATGCTCCTAACCACACAAATGGTACCATCTGACGAGCAGAACCTAATAGTAAAGATTCTGGAATGAAGTTATGTCCCTGGCTTTCTTCTCTCCCTTCTAGCATCCTGGAGCCACAACCCCACGATCAGATCCTTCCTTAACACTTCCTTCGCCAGGGCAGGTAGGATGTGTTTCTACGCCTAAAGGCTTCGGTGCTGAAATAGATACATGAGTCACGGTGAGGGGTGGGGCTTGGAAAGAGGAGGGGCCTTGGCTGGCGGGGTTTGAAGACGGCTCCTAAGCAAAAGGATTCGAAGCGGCTCCCTGTACTTTTATCATTATTAGCTGCGTTGCAGCGTCCAGTTCTGTGCCCAGGGGGTGTTCTGTCCTAATCTTCCTGGGGAAAGACTGACTTATTAAGTGTTAAGTGCCACCCAAGCCATCTCCCTCAACCAGGTGATACAACATTGTGATTAAGAACACAGCGGCTGGTTGTCAGACAGACTTGGGTATGAATAGGAGCTCTGATGCTCTCTGCATAATACAAGGATAATAACACCGGATTTACCGGGTGCCTGTGGGGATATTCCAAACCTCAAAATCAAATAAAGATGAAAGCTTTTCTGCGAGAAATGATTCAATTTGCCCAGAAAGACATTTTTAAAAACCACGCATACGACACACAAGAAGGGAATCTTTACAAGACAGCAGAGAGCACACGTATTACATACACGCAAGAAAAGGCGCATTCTTTTCTATCATGAATTGTTCATTCTTACTCAGTTAACCTGTACATTAGATATGATTTTGTGAAAATGTACCAGCAGGCTTGTTTTCGAAACAAACAAACAAACAAAAAACTGATGTGAAAGTTTACATCAGGAAACAAAACCCTCCGGGAGAAAAAGAAGGGTTTTGATGACACTACTATCATCAGAAAGAAAGACATACCATAAAGCATGTGGTTCCGGCACTACTAATAAAGACCGATCTATAGAGGGAAACAGGGAATGTGAAAACGAAAGCAAATACGGAAATAGATGTCACAAATGATAAAAGGAATGCATGGTTGTGGGAAAAAAGGTGAATTGCTCAGTACATCTTATTGGGAAAATTAGACGCCATGTGGAAGTAACTTACACCTCTGCTTTATTCCTTATAATAAATACATTATAGACAAAGCACATATTTTCGCTTAAAAATAAATCAGAAAATGGAGTACCCTTCTGTGATAAAAGGCAATGAACTACATCTTCCTCGATGGCACAAGACTACGTAGGGTTGCTGCCTGAGATGAGGGCCGTTCTCACCACTATTATTCCAAATTGTCCTGGGAGTTCTAGCCGGGGAAATTAGGCAAGAAGAAGAAATAAAAACCATCTAAATTAGAAAGAAAGAAGTAAAAGTATCTCTATTCACAGATGACATGATCCTCTATGTAGAAAAGTCCGAATACGCGCACACACACACACACACACACACATCACTACTAACGTTAACGTCTGAACTCACCAAAGTTACAGGGTACAACACTGACACGCAAAAACCAGTGTTGTTTCTGTGCAGCAGCCACAAACAACCCAAGAAGGAAATTAAGAAAACAATTTCCAGCTACAATTGCGTCAAGAGGAATAAAATACCTCGGAGTACATTTAACCAAGGAAGTGAAAGGTTTTTATACCGAAAATTCCAAAACATTGCCGGAAGGAATTAAAGGAGGCACGATAAATGCAAAGCTGTCCTTCAAAAGAACAAGGAGAGCTAGAGTGTTGTGTACCGTGACTATGTAGTTTATATCATGACATGATATAAAATGTGTTTTTGAAAACACCATATTAAGGGGCACCTGACTGGCTTAGTCAGTCAAGCCTCCGACTTTGGCTCAGGTCATGATCTTGCAGTTTGTGGGTTCGAGCCCCACGTCGGGCTCTGTGCTGACAGCTCAGAGCCTGGAGCCTGCTTCGGATTCTGTGTCTCCCTCTCTCTCTCTGCCCTTTCCCTGCTCATGCTCTGTCTCTCTCTCTCTCTCTCTCTCAAAAATAAATAAACATTAAAAAATCATTTAAAAAATCACCATCTTAAGTGATTAGGAAATCTCTCCACAAATCTAAGAAACAACAACCCCCAAAATACAGCATACAACACAAAAAAGTGTTTCAATATATGAAGAGCCTCTATATATCCACAAGGAAAAAGAATCTACCTTTCCATAGGGAAACAATGGCAAAGCATAAGAGAGAAAGTTAGTAGAGAAAATTCAAATGCACAGTAGAGAAAATTCAAATGATTCGAAAAGATGCAAAGGATACAAACTCTCATTCATAAGGGAAATGCTACTTATTTTTAAAATCAACTTTATTGAAGAATAATGTATGGGCAATAAAATGCATAGACTATCACTGCTTACCCTACAAAACTTGCTGAAACATCTCCTCCATATAATTTTCTTTGACCTCCAGGTTCTCCATAATTACTGGAATGTACATTGGGGGCACTTTGTACTGAAATGATTGGTATACATGTTCACCAAATGGAAGCTGTCTATGGGTTCCCGGTATCTTAGCCTGATGGACGCAGCCCTCCGTGATCTGAACCCAACCCCCCTCTCTGATCTCTATTCTTACAATGTTGATTGATTCACACATCAGAACCTCTTTGCTATCGTCATCTACTTGCTGGACCTTTTTGCTCATCTAGCCACCTAGGAGGGTTCAATGCTATTCACCCTTATGTCTTTGTGTCAATTTCTTTCCTATCTTGTTGCTTCTTCCCAGAAGGTTTTTGCCAACTTGGCCTACATGTTGAATTCCTACTCCTCCTTCAAAACCCAACAGCAATGTTACGGCTCTGGGAAGATTTCCCAGATCACCACCTCTGACAAAGATACTAACTGCTTCAACTGATATTCAGCTTTTCCTTGAGTGTAACTTTACCCAAAATCTCTGTCTCTCTCTGTCTGTCTCTCTCTCTCTCTCTCTCTCTCTCACACACACACACACACACACACACATACATACACTGTTATGTGCTTCTGTCTGTCTCACATATTATAGCGATACAGTACGACCCCCCCAAATGAAGGAATCATGCCTGATATGTATATTTCCTCCACATACTAACAGTGACCTGGCGAAAAGCGGTGTGTTAAATAAAAGTGAAGAGAGGACGGGAGGCACCATTTTTCAGGAGAAGAAACATAGAAACACATGAATCAAAATTCCAGGTCATCTGTCGGTGCCTACACGAGGGTTCAGGAGAGCCTTGTGTCGAGGTCTGTGGTTTCCTCTAGTATCCGGGTTCTGGTTGGGGGCACCATTTCACTCCAGCTTTAAGCTAAAGCTCAGATTAGGTCTGACTGAGGTCTGACTCTGTTGGGCAGATGAGTGACCCTCAGCAGGTCAGACTGAACATTCCAGAGAAGACAGGATCTGCCAGAGAATACTGCGGAATCAAAGTGGGTCAAAGTTCCTCCTCTGCACAAATGTGTCACTTCCTGAGGGTGGGGTGGGAGGTGTGGAGCCAATATGTTTTCAACGCCAGGGACCTTCTTTACCAGCCTGGTCGGTGGGGTGAACTAGGTCAGGAGAAGACCACCCTTTGAAAGAAAAGAGGGGGCGTCCCACAAGCAGTCGGAGGCAGGGAGCTGCTAAGTCACCATGTGAGCGTGGGAGGTGCTTCTGATGAAGAAAACAATATTTGCATCTATATTTGGGCAGTCATTGCAGGATAAAGGCACGGAGGTACCAAAATAACCTGTGATTGATTCTGGGGGAGAAAAGGCAGCAGGTGGGGGGAACTGCTCCTTTGAAGGAGACATCTGCAACAAAAAAAGAATTGGGTTTTTTTCCCCCAAAATAGGCTGCTACCTGTCATGCTGCAGCTTTGTGGAAGAAAAAAAAAAAAAACAGAAAATTTCAATTCCAAAGGGAAATTGACTGATGTTCACTTAGCTTTTTTCTTTTTTTTTGGTCAAATGTATCAGGTTTTATTGCTGAAAAATCTTAACTGTAGTAGGTCTGTCAATCACAGGCATATCCGATGGTGATGGGTTGGGCATTGATATGTACCCCAATCTGATAAGCACGCTTCTAGATGTTTCTTAAAAGCTAGTGTAAGTTCTCTCAGCCACTCACCAATGCTTTCAGGCACAAAGAGTCAACAAGTCAGAGAGCATTGCATTTTTTTGCTTACTCTGTGTAACTGTTATGTACAAACACAATAGTAGGTGTTTTATGTACTGGTATCTTGTATGTTTTTAGCCACACCGTGATGTGAATATCATTGTCCCAGGTTACAAGTAAACTAAAGTTATTAATGAGATCTGTCGCAAGTTACCTTCTCCTAAGTGCATTTCTGTATTTAAAGTCAGTATCCGGACTCTGAAGGCATAGCGTACCATAGCCTTTGTTTTTCAATTGTATAGTAATAAGTGACAAAGAAGACTAAAAGGGACCCTACATATTAGGGTCCTTCACACAGGCCAGGCATTGGGGTTTACACACACACACACACACACACACACATGTGCACATGCACGCACATACCTACAAATACAATGCATAGATACTCATTGCAGTCCATTTCTTAAACACGGGAACACAGAACTTCACAGAGAACACTGAACCCACCCATGCTCATACAGCCGGTAAGAAATGAGCTGGGTTCCACTCCAGAATTATCTGATGCCAGGATTATTTTCAAGGCGTTGCTCCCAGAGATGGTGACTGAGTAGGTCAGACTCTGCTTGTCGCTTATCCAATGCTCTTCATCCATTCTGTCTTATTAGCAGAATCCCCACGATGAGCTAGTTAATTTCCTTTCTATTGACACTGTCGTTTCCTTCGTTCTCATAGCCTGTCACTTGGATTGTTGCAAGTATCTCTATTGAATATCCCAGGCTCCAGTCATGCCCCTTCCAATGTAACCAGTTTCCAAGTTTATTCAGGTATGTCACAATCAGGGGATGTTTTACTGATGACTGGAGAAAGTCCAGACTCTTGGACAGCCCATCACAATGGAGTTCCACGCCTCCTCTACAGTCTTTTCTAGTCTTTGTATAGATAGCATGATCTGTCTCAGCCAGACTGATCTGACCCTGTCCTCCAAATGCATCTGGAACTTTCAAATGTCTTGTCATTCACGTATGGCGGCCATGCCCACCGCCTTGATTCCCATCCATGCCATTTTGTAGCTCTTTAAGTTCTGGCCTTCAAGATGCCTTAAAGATTTTCTCTCCTTTTTCTGAACCCCAGCATGGATATGATGGATCCATGCTTGTTAGACATAGATCAGATTTGATTTGGCATTTTCATCCATTGATTGCTGAGTCAACTGACTGATTAAATATGTAATATTTAGCTTGCATTTGCTTTGTGAAAGGCATGCTTGGGAATGGAGAATGCAACAGCAAACAAGACAGACAAGTTCATTGCCTCAAGGGATCTGTAGAGAACTACCTCTCTGGGCATCTTTGTCTCTCCCCAGATCTCACACATAAACTAACTAGAATCCCCCTAAAGGGATGGAAACTCCTTCTCTTTAACTAGACTATGAATTCTCAAGGTAAGATATATATATTACTATATTTGAGTATGTTATATAATTATATTAATAATTATCATCACTAATATTTAATGATTTACACCTCCACATCACATTTAACTCCTGTATCACGGTGTGGACCTAACACTCTGCCAGGCACTCGTGCAGTAGTTAAGAGTGTTAACCTGCATTATACAGCCTGGGTTCAATCACTGAATTTCTCACTCACGAGCTCTGTGACCCCACCAGGTCTCAGTTTCCTCATCTATGAAATGGGAATAACGATGATATCTACCTTATGGAGTTGTCTGGAGAATCAAACACCCAATCATGCTCTGAACATTGATCTGACTCCACAGGATGACGGGTCCCCAGCCAGGAAGAATCCGGTTTCAATATTGTAAATGGCACACACACCCTCTGATCCCCAGCCCTCCTGCCCTGTAGCTCCAGCCCTCAGAGCGCAATCACCTCTACAACGCAGCTAGCTCTATGTCGAGACGCCGCTCCCTCTGCTTTATCTGAGGGCTCTCAGAGTTGCAATCACACCTCCTGAACAAGGAAGGTGATGAGATTAATTAAGGGATGCCAGTCCCAGGCTGACACACAGGGCTTCCGTCTGCTCAGCTGGAATAATCCTGAGTGCATCTGGAACTAGCGAGGGGGCAGGTGAGCCAGACCATCCCTCTGCCTCCAAGCATGGTTTGCACCTTTTCTTCCCCAAAGACAAGAGTATCACAGCTCTTCTGACCTGGGAGAAATTGAGCCAGATGTGCTTCATTCCATGCCTCACTAAAAGCAAAGCTAAGCATTCTGTTTGCTGGGGATGGCTCTGAAACAGAAAGAGGTGGTGTTCCGTTGTAGATCTGAGTTCTTGGCAGGGGGCGGGGGGCAGGAGAGGGAGGGCGGTGCCGTCACATCATCATTTTCCAACCCATCCCTTCCCTTCGGGAGTCCTCTGATTGCTTACAAATGCGAAGTCCTTAAGAGAAGGGACTGTGTTGGTGACTAGCTCAGTACCGTGCACAAACCCCTATGATAATGAGGAGATGGCTTGTGACTTGGTCCTAGGACCTCCAAATGCTCAGATTCCAGCCAACCACCTCCCTTGCCATTGGATCAAAAAAAAAAAAAAAAGGAAAAAAGAAAAAAGAAAGAAAAAAAAAAAAGACACGGAGAAGAGACAACCCAATCACAGGCATTCATTTTACTATTTTAAACACAGTGGCCCTCAGTCCTGGCCATGTGCCATTATCTCTCCACACTCTCTGAAACAGAACTTCTGGGGAAGAGGACACATATTTCTGTTGTTTTCATCCAGTTGATTCTGAAGGTCAGTTGAAGTTGAGAATCGTTTAGAAAAGTTTGTTGAAGTATAATCGACATGCCATGTTATATGAGTTTCAGGCGTACGGCATAGTGGTCTGACAATTCTATACAATATGCAATGCTCACCTAAGTGTAGTTACCATCTGTCGCCATACAACATGATTACAATATTATTGACTGTATTCCCTATGCTGTACTTTTCATCTCTGTGGTCTGAACTGATTTTATAATTGGAAGTTTGTGCCTCTTAATCCCCTTCACCATTTTGCCCATCCTTCCACCGTCTCCCTCCTGGAAACCACCAGTCTGTCTCTGTGTTTACTTACAATAACCAAGGTATGGAGGACACCTAAGTGTCCATCAGTAGATGAATGGATACAGAAGGTGTGTATACACACACACACACACACACACACACACAATGGAATACTATTCATCCATTAAAAGAATGAGATCTTGCCATTTGCAACAACCTGGATATACCTATAGGCTATTAACCTAATTGAAATAAGTCTGACAGAGAGAGACAAATATATGATTTCACCTATATGTGGAAACTTAAAACAACAACAACAACAACAACAACAACAACAACAAAACAACTGAACAAACAAAGACAGAATTATTTTATTGGGACTTTACCCCAAAGGCTACTGTGCACCTTCAGTGAACGGGATACTACAAGTAGATCTCAACATCCTGCAGCCAGCTTACCAAACACCTAAGCTTATAGCTTTAAGCAGAGCTAGGCAGTCACACAGGCCCCTTACTCGAGACCCACAGCCTATCTCAGCCACTTACCACTCCAAAGTTGAGGACAGAGAAAGCATGTTTTTCCAAGGACTGGAATTGAACTGTTTGAGTTGCCTTTCTAGACAAAGAAGATAGCTCTGATCAAGCTGAGGGAAGCATCAGGACACTCTTGTCATAATGGCCTCACAGGAGATTGGAATTCCAAAGAGTCAAAAGAGAAAAGATCCTAAGAACACACTCAGCCTGAGGACACGGAGCTTCAACCTTGCCCCTGGGTCACACTCTTTGTCCAGTCTTGCATCACAAGGGCTGGCCTTTAGGAAGTGTTCTTAAAATTGAAGAAGACACAAAGAAATGGAAAAACATTCCATGCTCATGGATTAGAAGAACGAATGTTGCACAATTGTCTATACTACCCCAAGTAATCGACACATTCAATGCAATCCCCATCAAAATACCACCAGCATTTTCACAGAGCTGGAAAAAACAATCCTAGGATTTGCATGAAACCCCAAAAGACCCTGAATAGCAAAAGCAATCCTGAAAAAGAAAAGCAAAGCTGGAAGTATCACAATTCTGGACTTCCAGTTGTATTACGAAGCTGTAGTCATCGAGAATGTATGGGACTGGCTCAAAAACAGGCACATAGATCACCGGAACAGAATAGAAAACCCATAAATTAACCCACAACTATATCTTCGATTAATCTTTGACAAAGCAGGAAAGAATATCCAAGGGAAAGAAAAAGACAGTCTCTTCAACAAATGGTGCTGGAAAAACTGGACAGCAACACGCAAAAGAATGAAACTAGACCACGTTCTTACACCACGCACAAAAGTAAGCTCCAGATGGATGAAAGACCTAAATATGAGACAGGAAACCATCAAAATCCTAAAGGAGAACACAGGCAATAACCTCTGTGACATCAGCCATAGCAACTTCTTACTAGATATGTCTCCTGAGGCAAGGGAAACAAAAGCAAGAATCAACTATTGGGACTTCATCAAGATGAAAAGCCTCTGCACAGCAAAGGAGACAATCAACAAAACTAAAAAGCACTCTTTGGAATGGGAGAAGATATTTGCAAATGACATATCTGATGAAAGGTTAGAATCCAAAAGAGCTTATCAAACTCAACATCCCCAAACCAAACAACCCAGTTAAGAAATGGGTAGAAGACATGAAGAGACATTTTTCCAAAAAAGACATCCAGATGGTTAACAGACACATGAAAAGATGCTCATCATTACTCATCATCAGGGAAATACAAATCAAAACTGCAATGAGATATCATCTCATACAAGTCAGAATGGCTAATATGAACAACACAGAAAACAAGTGTTGGCAAAGATGTGGAGAAAGGGGAACCCTCTTACACTGTTGGTGGGAATCCAAACTGGTGCAGCCACTGTGGGAAACAGTATGGCATTTCCTCAAAAAGCTAAAAATAGAACTACCCTATGACCCAGCAATTGCACTACTAGATATTTACCCAAAGCATATAAAAATACTGATTCAGAGGGATACACGCACCTCGATGTTTATAGCAGCGGTATCAGCAATAGCCAAATTATGGAAAGAGCCCAAATGCCCATCAACTGATAAATGGATAAAGATATGGTGTGTGTGTGTGTGTGTGTGTGTGTGTGTGTGTGTGTAATGGAATTTTTCTCAGCCATCAAAAAGAATGATATCTTGCCATTTGGAATGATACATATGGAGATAGAGAGTATAATACTGAGCAAAATAAGCCAGAGAAAGACAAATACCATATGATTTCACTCATATGGAATTTAAGAAATAAAACAAGGAGTCATCAGGGGAAAAAAGAGAGAGGCAAAGCAGGAAATAGATTCTTAACTATAGAGAACAAACTGAGGGTTCATGGAGGGGGGGTGGGTTAAATGGATTGATGGGTATTAAGAAGGGCACTTGCGATGAGCATTGGGTGTTATATGTAAGTGATGAATCACTATATTCTATACCTGAAACTAACATTACACTGGGTGTTAACTAACTGGAATTTAAATAAAAACTTGAGAAAAAAAAGTGTTCTTAAAATACTAGAGTGGATGAGGAAATGAACATCCTGCAGGTAAGTTTATCTGTCTCCCATCTCATTTTATCCTGTCCCTGTTCTGGTTTGGGATTAATCTGAAAAGTCAAGTTACTCTAAGATGCTACCTAAGCAAAAGGCATCCCACTCTCTCTCTCATGAACTTTTTGGTCTCATAGGAGAAAAAAAAAAGGATGCAGCGGAAAGAACGCAAGTGGGTTGTGGGGACAAACCACTTCACCTTTGCCCACCCTTACCAGCTGTAGCTTGGATAAGTCGCCTTATCTTGCCGTGCCTCAGTTTTACCATCTGCAGATCTGGGATGCTAGCATGGACTGCACAGGGTGATAGCAGGTGTTTCTGTTCTGCTGAGTTTTCTTCAGCAACTGCATATGGTAGATTCCCTATAAACGGCAACTGTTAAGGGAGTGTGACTCTGGCTGGTTTTCAAATCTTTCCATACAGAGGAGGGTCTTGGCCCGTGGGCTTGGACATTTATGGAGCTTGGTGGCCCCAAGACCTTCGGAGGGCTTTGGTGTCTAGAGAAGGTCTTGAGAGTGGATGGACACAGCTGAAAGAAAACGAGAGGCAGAAAGACAAGGTGGGTTTAAGTCCTAACTAACTACGCCACTTACCTGCCATGTGACTTGGGTCATTGTCTTTCTGCTTCCCAGTCTGTGGAAGTGAGGGGTCAAATTATGTGACTTCTTATAGCCCATCCCAGAGTTTATGGTTATTCCATCTCTGCATCAGGGGCTTATCTGACAGGCACATCAAGAGGAAAGCTCTATGGTTGTGGGCTATGTGGGTCTAGGAGGTCAAGACCTACCTCTTTACCTAGACTCCATTGCTTTCAGTTCTCACCCAAGAGGTCAAAATCCAAATAAATAAGGGGAGAGAGACTTCTCGTATAATGATAGCTTTGAATCTCTAACTTACAGAAAGAGTAAACTCATCACAATCCATGGCACTTGCAATATCCTTCCCAACGTTCCACACAGAGTGGAGAAGCTCCAGGAGCCCCTGGGGTCTATGCTAGCAACCCAAGAACACCGTAGGGTGTCCTGCAGGGTGCATGGGTTTCTCCAAGGTATCTCACAGCTGCTACATAGGGGCATTAGGGCAGAGTTACAAGGCAGGCCCTGAGGTCAGATTGGCCAACAGTCGTGGGACCTTGAGCAAGCGATTTCGCTGCTTTTCTGTGCCTCGTTGTTCTCATCTGTGAAATGTGATAATGTATGTGAAGTCCTTGATATGCAGCGTGGTTTATGAGCCGTGCTTTATCAGTGTTACCTAAAGCCACGCAGACACTACACTCTCCCCTTTGTTTACTCAACAAGGACTTACCCAGTACTTTCCATGAATCAGACACGGAGCATATAGCAAGGAATAAGGTAAAATTTATGTCCTTCTGATGCTTGTGTCCTAGTGGGGGAAGAGACCAAAAAAAAAAAAAAAAAAAAAAAAAAAAGAACCTACAAATAAGTCAGACAAATCCATATGGTCCAAGTAACCTGATAAATATAGAGTGCTACCGGACAAGTCAATGGTTTGAGAGGGCAATGTGTCAGCAAGTGACTTACGGCGGGCCACTTTGTCTCCCCCAGTCCTGTTTCCAATCCAACTCTCTCTCTTCTTCACTTCTTTTCTCTGAACCCCTCTCTTGCCATATATTCTTGTAGTGCTGGGTTGGACAATCTTCAGTTCATTGACTCAGGCACTGACCTTGCAGTCCATGTGGCTCCACTAGGATTGGAAGTCTCAGTTTGAGACATTTTTGTTGTTCTCTAACGTAGCCCTTACTCCAAGGACAGTGCCTGGCACGGAGTACATACTCAGCAAATAGCCACTGAATGTGTGAGCCCCAAATCCAAGCCACGAATGATCTACTGTATCTCCACACAGGTGGGAGAAATGCTGGTTCAGCCTCCCTCAGCATGCCCGCTGTAGAGCCTGTATAAGAATTCACAGCCCTTGAGTTTCCAGGCCGCTTTAGCTTTCTGGGCCACTTACCCAAACTGGGAGATGGCATTGATAGTCCAAGAAGCCGGGATCCAATGTGACCCTCATAGTTAATTAACTACATGAGTTTGAGGAAGCCACGTAACCACCCTAGACTTCTGTTTTCTCATCCATAACGTAGGAAAGCTAATCCTGTCTCAGCAGGAATTAAGTCAGATGTCGAATGTGAAAGAAAGAATTGTAAACTCTCATCGAATGCATGACGCTGTCATTATTATGACAAGTGATTCGTGGCCACAGAGTAAAAACTCCGGATCCCTAAGCAAGTATTTGATAAGGATCATCCAGATAGCCTCGTCCCGGCCCTGAAGCCCCTCAGTTCTCCTTCACGCCTTCTCTGGGTCTCCTCCTTTTGTCTTTAACCAAACACTGTAGGGACTTCCTGGGTCTGAAAAGAACACTCTGCCCAAAGCTACGATAATATGACTGAGGTTTGTTGCAAATGAAATAGCTGGTCTTTGAGGCATTTAGAAGCTCAGAATAAACAGTCTAATTGAAGGAATGAAATATCCATTAGTCTAAATGAATATTTCTATAAAGCTGCATGTTAGACATTGATAAAAAGAAATGATTAAATGCAGAATTAACCAAGATTAATTATTTTAATCAAGAGATTAATCACGATTATATCTTTACATTAGTTTGCTCTGCTGATGTTTGCTCAGCAATCTGGGGGGAAAATCTGTTCATTTATCACCTTCGTGTTTGAAAATCGGCCCATATTTCATACAATCTCCTATCCACCATCCCTAACCTCTTGGTAAACAGAAGCGCCTAAACAGATAAACAGCACCGGAGGAGAGCCTGTGTGAGGCCAAGGACACACAGCTTCATGTCAGGGACCCAGATTCAAAGCTGAAGATTTATTTTTGAAGTCTAGGAAAACTACAGCTGTTTCTCATTTTAGATCAGTCGCCTAATCTGGTGGTTTTTCCAGTTGGACGCCCCAAGAAAGGACTCTGACTCTTGGAAATTAAAATAGCCGAATGCATACAGAATATAGTCAATGATATAATGATTTTGTATAGTGACTGCCCTCGTGACGGGGAGCATTTTGGAACGTATGTAATCGCTGAGTCATGCCATTGCACACCTGAAGCTATGTAATATTACATGTCAACTATACCTCCGTTAACAATAAAAAAGTAAAGTAGCCCAGTGCCAACCGAGATATTAAGAAGTGGGGAAGCGGATTTCGACGATGTAGCTTTGCCCTGCTTGAGTCTCGCCTGCCTGTTTCGCTCCAGCCTTTCACGGACTTTGCTGATGAGATCCAAAACTAGCTCTCTCTGGGGCTCCCTCTTCCTAGTGAAAGTTACCACCATTCACTCAGGGTTCATGGCGGAAAACTAGGATAATTCTTCACACGGCTTCCTGTATTACTTCCCCAACCAATCAGAATATGTATGAATATTATGTATACGTAATAATTCGTATGTTCTCCATATGAATATACATATACTTAATTAGTCACATACATTCATGATATATATTTTATAAATATGTATATGCATATATACATATTATATATAGACATATGAATTGTATATTTATATAGATGTTAAATTGTTCAGTCTTGGGTAGAATTCACCCTTTTCGATCATAACTTGCACTCCTCACTTGGGTCATGCTGGCTGGATTGGATACTGGTACCCACCTCTTCTAAATTAAAATTGAGAAAATTATGCCACCTTGGACAACTCTTGTATTTCTTCTCCCAATGGATATTCCTTGAGGGCTTATTCTACATCGGGCCCTGTACTTTCGTTGGGCTCTGTGTTTGCTGGTTATCTTCTGTGACTAAGTTAACTCTCTCAGGTCTCATATCTGTATTTTGCCAAGGAGAAAATGGAGTCACGGGAAATCTAAATAATTAGAGCATGATGTGCAGATCAATCTGGGGATAACTGAGATCTTAACAATAATTAAGTCTTCTGATCCAGGAACACGATACATCTCATGATTTACTTACGGCTTCCTTAATTTCTCTCAGCAATGTTTTGTCTTTTTCAGTGTACAAGATTTGCATTTATTTTGTTACATTTACTCCTAAGTACGTCACCTTTCTGATGCTACTGTGAATGAAATTGTTTTCTTCATTTCATTTTGGGATTGTTCTTTGCTGGTATAGAGAAGTTATAATAGACTTTTGTTTATTGGTCTTGCGTCCTATGTCCTTGCTCAACCTGTTTATTAGTTATAGAAGGTGTGTGTGTGTGTGTGTGTGCGTGCCTTTGGATTTTCTACATACAGGACTCTCTCATACATGAATAAAAACAGTATTATTCATTTTCTTCCAAACTGGATGCCTTTATTTATTTATTTTTTGTCTAATTGCATTAGCTAGGATCTCCATTAGAATATTGAATTACGATAAGAATGGATCTCTTTACCTTTTAAACAACACCTGTGTCAAAGAAGAAGTTAAAAGGGAAATTTCAAAGCATTTTTAAATGAGTTAAAATGAAAATCCAACATATCAATATTTGATTTGTGAGATGTCACATTCAAAACAGCATTCAGCCTTTTAACCAGTAAGTATGATGTTAGCTGTAGATTTTTCATCCATGCTTCTTACCAGGTTGAGATAATTCTATTCAATACCAAGTTGACTGAGAGTTTTTATCAGGAATGGATGGATGTTTGTCAAATACTTTTTCTGCCTTTATAGAATGATCTTTTTTTTTTAGTTTGTTAACGTGGTGAATTACAATGGATTGTTTTTTGAAAGTTAAACAAAACTTGCATTCTTGGGATAAGCAACCAGGAAATATGTAGTGATCATTTTATCATCATATAACTTCCTTATTGAATACTGTTGGATTCAACTTACTAAAATTTTGTTTACAAAGGTTATGAGGAAAGTTATCTGTAGTAATATTTTTAATTTTTTTTTGTTGAGGTATCAGGGTGATGCTTTCTTCATAGTATGAGGTGAAAGTATTCCTTCATTTTCAATTTTCTGGAAATGTTTGTATACACTGGTAATATTTACTCCTTAAATATTTGATAAGATTCACCAGAGAAATTATCTGGGCTTGCAGTTTTCTCTGTGGGATGGTTTTCAACTAAAAATACAATTCTTTAAAAGGCATAGGGCTATGTTCAGGTTAACAATTTTTTCTTCAATAAGATTTGGAAATTTGTGTCGTTCAAGCAATTTGTCCATTTCATCTAAGTTTTCAAATTTATTGGCACAAAGTTGTTCATAATATTCTATTAATATCATTTTAATAGTTGTAGAATCTCTGGTGATGGCATCTCTCTCATTCCTGATATTGATTATTTGTGCTTTCATTATTTTTCCTATCCAGAGGTAAATTAATTGCATTGATCTTTTCAAAGAATGAGATTTGTTTTATTAATATACTTCTATTATTTTTATTTTCTGTTTCACTGTATTCTGCTTTATTCATTTTTTATATCCTTTCTTCTTGACATTTATTTTTTTATTTTTATTTTTATTTATTTTTTAATATATGAAATTTACTGTCAAATTGGTTTCCATACAACACCCAGTGCTCATCCCAATAGGTGCCCTCCTCAAGGCCCATCACCCATTCTCCCCTCCTTCCCACCCCCCATCAACCCTCAGTTTATTCTCAGTTTTTAAGAGTCTGTTATGGTTTGGCTCCCTCCCTCTCTAACTTTTTTTTCCTTCCGCTCCCCCATGGTCTTCTGTTAAGTTTCTCAGGGTCCACTTAAGAGTGAAAACATATGGTATCTGTCTTTCTCCGTATGACTTATTTCACTTAGCATAACACTCTCCAGTTCATCCACGTTCCTACAAAAGGCCATATTCCATTCTTTCTGGTTGCCAAGTAGTATTCCATTGTGTATATAAACCACAATTTCTTTATCCATTCATCTGTTAATGGACATTTAGTCTCTTTCCATAGTTTGGCTATTGTTGAAAGTACTGCTATAATGCACTCCTGTATCCCTTGGGTAAATTCCTAGCAGTGCTATTTCGGGGTCATAGGGTAGATCTATTTTTAACTTTTTGAGGAACCTCCACACTGCTTTCCAGAGTGGCTGCACCAGTCTGCATTCCCACCAACACTGCAAGAGGGTTCCCGTTTCTCCACATCCTCTCCAGCATCTATAGTCTCCTGATTTGTTCATTTTGGCCACTTTGGCTGGCGTGAGGTGATATCTCAGTGTGGTTTTGATTTGTGTTTCCCTGATGAGGAGTCACGTTGAGCATCTTTTCATGTGCCTGTTGGCCATCTGGAGGTCTTCTTTAGAGAAGTGTCTATTCATGTTTTCTGCCCATTTCTTCACTGGATTATTTGTTTTTCGGGCGTGGAGTTTGGTGAGTTCCTTATAGATTTTGGATACTAGCCCTTTGTCTGATATGTCATTTGCAAATATCTTTTCCCATTCCATCGGTTGCCTTTTAGTTTTGTTGATTGTTTCCTTTGCAGTGCAGAAGCTTTTTATCTTCATGAGGTCCCAATAGTTCATTTTTGCTTTTAATTCCCTTGCCTTTGAAGATGTGTCAAGTAAGAAATTTCTGCAGCTGAAGTCAGAGAGGTTTTTCCCTGCTTTTTCCTCTAGGGTTTTGATGGTTTTCTCACATTCAGGTCCTTTATCCATTTTGAGTTTATTTTTGTGAATGGTGTAAGAAAGTGGTCTAGTTTCATTCTTCTGCATGTTGCTGTCCAGTTCTCCCAGCATCATTTGTTAAAGAGACTGTCTTTTTTCCATTGGATATTCTTTCTACTGTCTTTTTTCCACTGGATGTTCTTTCCTGCTTTGTCAAAGATTAGTTGGCCATACTTTTGTGGGTCCAATTCTGGAGTCTCTATTCCATTGGTTTATGTGCCTGTTTTTGTGCCAATACCATGCTGTTTTGATGATTACAGCTTTATAGTAGAGGCTAAAGTCTGTGATTGTGATGCCTCCCACTTTGGTCTTCTTCTTCAGTATTACTTTGGCTATTCGGGGTCCTTTGTGGTTCCATACAAATTTTAGTATTGCTTGCTCTAGCTTCGAGAAGAATGCTGGTGCAATTTTGATTGGGATTGAATTGAATGTGTAGATTGCTTTGGGTAGTATTGACATTTTAACAGTATTTATACATCACATTAATAAAAGGAAATATAAGAACCATATGATCCTGTCAATCAATGCAGAAAAAGCATTTGACAAAATTCAGCATCCTTTCTTAATAAAAACCCTCGAGAAAGTCGGGATAGAAGGAACATACTTAAACATCATAAAAGCCATTCATGAAAAGCCCACAGCTAATATCATCCTTGATGGGGAAAAACTAAGAACTTTCCCCCTGAGATCAGTGGACAGGGATGTCCACTCTCACCGCTGTTGTTTAACATAGTGTTGGAAGTGCTAGCATCAGCAATCAGACAACAAAAGGAAATCAAAGGCGTCAAAATTGGCAAAGATGAAGTTAAGCTTTCACTTTTTGCAGATGACATGATATTTTACATGGAAAACCCCATAGACTCCACCAAAAGTCTGCTAGAACTGACACATGAATTCAGCAAAGTCGCAGGATACAAAATCAATGTACAGATATCAGTTGCATTCTTATACACTAACAATGAAGCAACAGAAAGACAAAGAGACTGATCCCCTTCACAATTGCACCAAGAATCATAAAATACCTAGGAATAAACCTAACCAAAGGTGTAAAGATCTGTATGCTGAAAACTATAGAAAGCTTATGAAGGAAATTGAAAAAGATACAAAGAAATGGAAAAACATTCTGTGCTCATGGGTTGGAAGAATAAATATTGTTAAAATGTCAATACTACCCAAAGCAATCTACACTTTCTTCTTTACATTTAATTGGCTTGGTCTTTTTTTCATTTTTCCAAGTGGAAGCTGGTCATTGATTTGAGACTTTTTTCCCTTAATTTGAGCATATAATGCTATAAAAATTTTCCCTTACTTCTGCTTTAGTGGTATCTTACAATTTTTTATATATTGAATTTTCATTTTATTTTACCTGAAAATATTTTGTAATTTCCCTTTTGATTTCATCTTTGATAAATGTGTTACCTAAAATTATGCTATTTTGCTTTCAAATATTTGGGGATTTTCCAGAAATCTTTTAGTTACAGATTTCTCATTTAATTCCACTGTGGTCAGAAAACATACTTTACATGACCTGAGACCTTTTAAATTTATTGAGATTTACTTTATGAGCCAGAATGTGGCTTTTTGTGGTAAATATTACATGTGCCCTTGAAAAGAAGGTATATTTTGCCAGTGGTGGATGGAATGTTCTATAAATGTCAGTTAGGTCAAGTTTGTTGATAACGTTGGTCAAATCCTCTATATTCATCCTAATTTTCTCTCCAATTGTTCTATCAATCATTGCGAGAAGGGTATTAAACTTTATGATTATAATTTTTGCTTTGCCCATTTCTACTTTCAGTTTTCCTGGGTTTTGCTTCGTGTATTTTGAAGCTCAGTTATTAAGTTCATAAAGGTTTGGAATTATTATGTTTTTTCCAAGAATTCACTCTTTTATCACTGGGAAATGGCCTTCTTTCTCCCCGGTAATATTCTTTGCTCTGAAATCTAGTTTGTTTAACATTCGTATAACCACTCTGGCTCTCTTTGGGTTGTATGGTGTATCTCTTTCCATTGCTCTTTTATGTTTGAAATGTATTTCTGTAGGCAAATTCTGCTTGGGTCTTGCCTTTGAAGTCTAATCTGGCAGTCTTTTGCCTTTTAACTGGGATATTTATGCCATAAACATTTAATGTGATCGTTGATATGGTTGTGCCTAAATCTGTCATGTTGCTATTGTTTTCTATTTACTGCATTTGTTCTTGTTTCCTTTTACCTCTTTATGCCTTCTTTTTGATTAATTGAATTTGTATGATTCCATTTTATCTCCTATGTTGGCTTATTATCTATACTTGTTTGTTATTTCATTGGTTTCTTCAGTGTTATCACAGTCTGTCTCTAAGTGACATTATATGGTGAGTGGAAGGCTCTGATTTGAACATATTACTTCAAAGCTTACTTGTGATCCCCTGTTTTAGGGACTCTCATTAAGTCGTATAGTTGATCTCGGTAAAAGTTCTAGAGGAGAGAGTCAGCGGTAAACGTTCTATAGGAGAGAGTCAGGAAGGAAAGAGACCCCTTGTTGCAGAGATGGGTCTGAAATGCATCAGAAGCCTCAACTTTGGAGAAGTTATAAATGTCTAGGTGGAACAAACGACACATTTTTGAGCTCATCTCCTTAAGTTTGTTACCATTTAAAAAAAATCCCACATTTTGGCCCGTTTTTTATCCCCCCCTTAAATAATTATATGATACAAATAGCAAATATTTTCTTGAGAAGATTGGATAACACAAAAGGTAATGGGAAAACAAACAAAAAATTCTGATGACTATTGTCAATAGACATATTGATGTAGAGTTTTCCAGACTTTCCTCTGCAAAAAGAGACGTATACTGGTATGCAAACATAATAGCTAACATTTAAAGAATACTCACTGGATGTCAGGTAATTTGTTTAGTATTTCACATAGCCTCAAATTTGCATGGTAGATACTATTACTGTCTGCATTTTATAGATGAGGAAACTGGTACATACAGATATTAATACATGTGTACAAGTTCTGTCCACGAGCATGTGATGATGCTGTTTGAATCTAGACATTTCAGCCAGAGTGGTCACTCTTAACCACCATACTAAGTTTTCCATGGTATGCGTACATTTTTATAGAATCGAAATAATCTTTTTCATATTTCATGTACACAGATACGTGTGTTGGTGTGTATGTGTCATTTTTCCATTGATATTTACACTTTGAAAAAAGGTTTATTCATTTTGAGAGAGAAAGCACGCAAGCAGAGGAGGGGCAGAGAGAGAGAGGAGCAGAGAATCTCAAGTAGGCTCTTTGCTCTCAGCACAGAGCCTGATGTGGGGCTCGAACTCATGAATTGTGAGATCGTGACTTGAGCCCCGATGTTTGTACTTTTGTATGCATGAATCTTGACTCTAATTCTAATAAGTAGTAGAAATGGCCTCTTTGAAGATCCTTAATTCTCTCCATCCACCATCATTCTCTCTTGTATTTTCCAACCATTCTCTTGGGCAGATACTAATGGGCTCACTTTCCATGGTGTGGCTGTATCCAAGGTTTGAGAATTCAGGGAAGGTGTTCTTAGCCCTCAATCAGAATAACCATTTCTGAGGATCCTGTTACACTCGTGATGAAGAGTGTAACTCTATTTTATTTTATTTATTATTTTTTCAAGTTTTAAATAGAAAGACAGCGCAAGTGGGGGAGAGAGAGAGAGAGAGAGAGAGAGAAAATCTTAAAGCAGGCTCTGTGTTCAGTGTGGAGCCCAGTACAGGGCTTGATCCCACAACCCTGGGAACATGACCTGAGCTGAAATCGAGAGTCGGACACTCAACTGACCGAGCCACTCAGGAGCCCCAGGTCTCCTATTTTTAAAATAAAAGCTTTCTTGACTTATGCAAATTGACAATTAATTGGCTTTCCAGAACCAAGAGATTGGTACAGAGGACATCATGCCAACACTGACACCTGCTGTTAAGCATTGAAACAGCAGCCTAGCTCTGTTAGCCTTGCAAGTGATGACCTAATATCAGAATTCTCTACTTCTACCTTTTAAGGCAGTCCCTGAGCTTTCAAAAGCAACAAAAGCGAGATAAATTATCTCCAGTTCTCCTTTACTCAACTTTTGCATGTATTAAGCAGCTCCTGACTTAAGAAATATATGATGGGTTCTGTTATATACGTGCCCTTCAAAATCTGAAATCCCTCATTATCTCTCCCGAGTTCATCGGCACTCTGAAAATGTCCTTCTCTTCTAAGCACCTTCCCTACACATTTGGGTTTTGAGCTCCCAGTTTGCATCTGACAGCTTGAAGCGTGGATTTGGGCCTCCTCATAGTGAGAATCAGCCTGAATATTTAAAGAAGTGACAGGCGATAAATTGGCAAAGGGGAAAGAATGGGAACCAGCATCTCTGGGAGCTGACCATCCATAAGAGATTTAACCGTGCTAGAGGTTTTCATGCGGGTTTTCCTTCAATACTCACAACCGTCGTTAATAAGTAACAATTATTATTCCTGTTTAACAGATGATAAATGTTTGCGTCTAATTTCAAGTCAGGGGTTCGCAGGGCTTCAATAATTTTTCTATGGGCAGAGAATTACTACATGGGAGGGATGAGATATGGAGCTGGGTCTTGATCCCAAGACCTACCAAGTGCTACCTCTCTAAAAAATTATATTCCGTAACACATACCCACGTACATAACTTTATTTGACAACATATCTACTCAACAAATAGGCGTCTTTAGCTCCGTTTTATAGATGAGGGAATTAGTGCTTACGCAAAGCTGAACAAGCAGAGAAACCTCAAAACAAGATGTGAGCTCCAGTCTTCCGATTTTCTCATGAGACACGTTCATTCAGTGGCTGAGGACATGGACTTTGGAGTCGGCCTGCCTGGTTTCACCCGTGTTCTGCTAGTTTCAAAACGACGATCTTTAGACACGATGTTTAACCACAGTATGATGCCGCACTCTCCCCCCGCCCGCCTCGTCAATAAAGGGGGGATAATTATAGCACTTTTCTTGTGAGGTTGTCGTGAGAATCAAGTGAGAATATATATAATGCACATATGGCAGGTAATATGTAAGATGTTATAATTATGATCAAGAGCGAATATAGCCTGCCTTAGTTACTGGGTTTCCAGGGAAGAAAATAAAGACACGTCGTGGACAGTTTCAGCACAGAGCCATCTATTTTTTGCAGTCTGCCCCCTTCCTTCTTCCCTCTCTAATGGGCCCAGGTTGGGAATTGTGGGAAGCTATGTCAGGGTCTCTTTCTGCCTCTGAGTCAGAATCAGTTGTGTGAACCGCCAAAGCCCTGCCTTCTTTCTCTGGCAGCTAAGAAGTAGGCTTGCAGGCTACAGGCACAACCACACTGGTTTGTACTGAAGAGTTTCTAATTTCAGGTTACCGGGCTCTCTGCCTCGGGGAAGGAGTGACACAGGAAGAGTGTAAGTTCTACCAGGCAGGCTGGGGCCAGATGCTTTTCAGTTTCTCTACCAATCAGGAGGACGAGGGCTAGAAACAGCTGGAGTTCAGTTCTGGAAGCATTCACAGAGCTGGGAGCACACATAAGCAGTCATTTTTTGGACCCTCTGCTTCCTTCTCAGTAAAATAGGGATAACAAGGCTGAACCAGAAAAGAGTGAATGCAGTACGTGTCGCCAAATGCTAAGATTGGGTGCCCCCTGTAGGACAGACTTGTATTGCAAAGAGCTCCGGATTGAGAATTAGGTCACCTCAGTCGTCACGTAGCTTTGAATCCCCTGTGTGTTTTTGTGTGGGTTGTTTGCCCGCTCTGGCTGACAGTTTCTTCCTATGTATGATCAGTTATTTGGATTTGATAACTTCCCCGTGTTTTTTTTTTTCCGGCTCATCTGCGTAAACAATTCACTCATTCATCCGTCACACTTTTATTAGGTATCTGTCTACCACCCAAGAACTGATACCCAATGAATAAGAAAGACTGACCCCAAAGCACTCAAGAGTTATAATGGATATTATCCCTGCATTGTAGGAGCAGGGCTAAAGGAAGAAACTGATTACTAGTAGGGGAGCAATGGTCCCAAGTAAGAGGCTTTTTATTTCGCTCCAGATTCTGCATAGCTTCGATGGTGCTATGTTCGATCCAACCAGAAAAGGGAAGTCCCCATACTTGGAGGGGCATTTCTAAATCTCATCTCCGAATAGGATTGGGTTTTGCCTCATAAGCTCCACTCCTGAGTGGTGGCAGTCAACGTCAAGGGCTCGGTGTCTTGATTCTGGGTCATCTCTCTAACAGAGAGCAAGACTCAAGCCCATGTCTCAGGGAAAGATGAGCAGATCAGGGAACATAAAGCAAAAAGCGAATACGCATGCTCTCAAGCTCTCAGCTGGTGTTCTGGGATTCAAAGAAAGGCTTGGGGTCCTCTGGGAAACCAAAGAGCTGGGCAGGGAAACCAGTGCCCACTGGTAAGACTGAAGGAGATCGTGGCCCCAAGACAGGATGGGGCTTAGAACTCCCGCCAGGCTGGAGATGAGTGTCCGTGATGAACATCGTCCGTGCCTGCCGGGAGTGGTACTATAAAGAGGGGGTGAGGTGCCTGACTGGCTCGGTCAGTTAAGAGTGAGACTCTTGATCTCAGGGTTGTAAGTTCGTGCCCCATGTTGGGTATGGAGATTACTAAATAAATAAATAACTTTTTCAAAAGGTGGTGGTAATGGCGGTGCTGATGAACACCGCAGGGTACAAAAACCGTTCACGTTTCTTGCTCGCCTGCCCCCTCTTTCCACGCCCGCAATCTTAATCGAGCACCTTACAGAACTACCCTCTGCTTTCATGGACTGCCGGTGAAGCCGATTCCTTCCGTGGGCGCCGCAGTGAGCCAGGTGACCCAAGTCTGGCCAACCAGAGGATCTTATCCCCCTTGCCACAGCGATCAGTTCTAGAATGGGCTTGCCTACCCGGGCAGGGAAATTCCAAGAACTCTCGCCCCAGGACCTGGGACAGCGTTGCCCCCCTTTAGTAAGAAGGATGGGAAGACAGGATACAAGCCCAGAGTGCTAGCCGCCGTCTGGCACAAGGAAGGAAGAACTTGCTTGAAAACGAAACCAACACCGAGAAAATAAAACTCAGAGAAATCAATAACATGATACTGCTTCAGCGCCCAGATTCGGTTCTGCCTCAAATTGAACCTGATCTTCCACTTGGCAATTCTGTAAAGCAATACAACTTCCTTTGTGTTTAAACCAGCTCAGCGTTAGTTTTCTGTCACTTGAAAACCGTTCTTGACGGAAACAATGCTGTTCGTGTTCTTGGAGCTTGGGGTGTGGAAAATCGGAGGGGCTTCTGGGATCAGCTTTCTGAGTATCGCAGAGCATCTCTTTCTTCCCAGAATAACGGTCCAGGTTCTCAACCCAGTCAGACCTATTTTTCCTCCCAAACCATATTCCAACCTGTAGCTACAGATCGCTCTCGTCTATAGCATTCTCCTCCCACGACTTTTTTGCTGCCTCTTTTTAAAAATAACTCCCATCTGTTCGTCTGCCTCCTGTTCGTTCTCTTTCTGAGTCGTGAGCTTCCCTGCTCTCTGTCCCTGGTGCTGAGCAAGCTTTGGAGGTACACCTGTCAGACCTATTTCTCCCACTATGCTTTGCCTCTGCCCAATTTTTTTTTAAGTAGGCTCCATGCCCAGCGCAGGGCTTGAACTCGCAACCCTGAGATCGGGACCTAAGCTGAGATCAAGAGTCGGATGCTTAACCAACGGAGCCACCCAGGCGACCTGCCTCTGCCCAGCTTTTACCTCTCCAAATCACACACTTCTCTTCCCTTGGCTCAACACAGGACCCATCAAAAACATGTGGCTGCATTTCCGGATACACTAAACTGAAAGTTTACATTCCCGTAGACTCCCGGACATAACTTTTTGACATCCTGAAGGTGGATGGTTAATGAGAGCGAACTTAGCCTATACAGATTCTGGGGACACACATCCCATCGTATTGGCTGAGATGAGGGGGAAAGGAGAACCAAGTCTCTTTAGGTAATAGGAACTGGTTAATGTTTAATTATAATAAAGCCGGTGCTCACTGAACATGTATTATGACTTACGCACTGTGCTGAGTACCTCCACGATTTCTCCCAACAACTTGGCAGGTGTATAATTACCTCCATTCTGAAGATGAGAAAACAGAGGTGCAGAGAAGTTAAGAAACTTGCTCAGGGTCACACAGCTGATGATGGTTAGGATGTTCCCCCAAATACGCCTGGCTTTCTACTTTCCGGATCCAAGGAATGATTGGGCTGCCCTGCCCTTTGGTGAGCTGTGTGACTTGCTTTGGACAATGACACGTGGATAGATGGGACAAATGTCCCCATGAGGTAGAAGAGGGTCGGTACTGGATTTCTCATGCAGAATTCCCACGCAGACACTCCAGGCAGTGGCAGCTTCGCCGGCCTAGGGAACATGATGTATATAACCCAGCAGAGCGTCTCCACTGGTGATCAGTGCACTGGTCCTCTGTACTCTGACTTGACTGTCCTGAAAACAAGTCTCAGGCTGCAGAGATCCTGGGGTGTGTGTGTGTGTGCGCGCACACCTACGGGTTGGTAGCATTTTATTTCTTTTTTTTTAAATTTCTTTTTTATTGTTTTAAATAGAATTTATTGTATTATTTTACAATTTATTTATAATTGTATATAATATAATTTATTGGTTTCCATACAACACCCAGCATATAGCATTTTATTTCTTCAGCTGGAGGGGGGTTTCTAAGTTTTGTTACAGTGCTCCCTAAACCATTTTGGAATCATTTTTATATGTTTTTTTGTTCTACTGGTGTTTAGCTTTTTAAAAAAATTACTTATTTATTTTGAGAGAGGGAAAAAGAGAGAGAGAGAGAGGGAACAAGCACAGGGGAAGCGCAGAAAATGAGGAGAGAGAGAATTCCAATCAGGATCTGTGCCACCAGGGCAGAGCCTGATGCGGGGCTCAGTCGCACAAAGCACGAGATCATGACCTGGGCCGAAATCAAGAGTCTGATGCTCAATTGATGAAGCCACCCAGGCACCCCTAGATGGATTCTTCTGGGTCCCTGTCTACGAATCTTGCCTCTTTTCATCAAGACACATCACTCTTCGTGCCAAACGTGCACCTGCGCTCTAACACGCCGAGCCACCTGACCCTCTGGGTGGCCGCTGATGGCTGCTTGTCTGCTAAAGCCCATGGTGGGCAAAACCACGCATTTTTGCACCCAAATATGCCTCCCCACTGCGCTTGGGGCCCCAGCCCTATGCCTGGCGCTTACTGCTGTAAGGCCTTTGCTCGTGCTGTTCCCTGTGCCTGGAATGCCAGCCACTGCTCATCTCCACATGTTCATAGATGGACCACTTCAATCCCAAATTGCCCACCAAATATTCACTGGTTCCTGCAGCCCAGACTTGTGTCTCCACTCCTCGCGCCCTCACATAATCGCCACATTCCTGACCCCTCTCTGTAGGGTATCTTGTTATTTTTATTTGAATTTTAGGAGACAAGGCGGCATAGCAGTTAAACGTGGGTGTTTGCAGTCAGGCAGTCCTGAATTTGGGCCTTTGCTCTGCACTCAATGTTGTCTGACCTCATGGCTCGTCACATGATTCCCCATAAATTTGAAATATTTCAGGGGCATGTGGGTGGCTCAGTCTGTTGAGCACCTGGCTCTTGGTTTCAGCTCAGGTCATGATCTCACAGTTCGTGAGTTCGAGCCCCGCGTCGGGCTCTGTGCTGACAGCTGCGGACCCTGCTTGGGATTCTTTGTCTCCTCTCTCTGCCCATTCCCCGCTCAGTCCCTCTCTCTCTCTCTCTCTCTCTCTTTCTCTCTCTCTCTTTCAGAATAAATAAACATTTAAAGTATTTCATATTTAAAACCACAACATATGGATAAAGAAGATGTCGTTTATATATACAATGGAATACTACTTGGCAATGAGAAAGAATGAAATATGGCCTTTTGCAGCAACGCGGATGGAACTGGAGGGTATTATGCTAAGTGAAATAAGTCAGGCAGAGAAAGACAGATACCATATGTTTTCGCTCATGTGGCTCTTGAGAAACTTAACAGAAGACCATGGGGGAAGGGAAGGAGAAAAAAAAAGTTACAGAGAGGGAGGGAGGCAGACGATAAGAGACTCGTAAATACCGAGAACAAACTGAGGGTTGATGGGGGATGGGGGGAGAGGGGAAAGTGGGTGATGGGCATCGAGGAGGGCACCTGTTGGGATGAGCGCTGGGTGTGGTGTGGAAACCAATTTGACAATAAATCACACTCGAGAAAAAAATAAAATAAAAACCACAACGTCTATAAGCCCCTCCCCCAAATTAGTTAACTCCCCAAACTTCTATCTGTAAAATATGGATAATGAAACCAACCACAGAAGTTCTGTGAGAATCGAATAATATAATAAAGCACTTGGCACAGAGCCTGAGAAAATAAATGGTAGCTATCTTTATTAGGCATCGCTAACATTATTTATTAACATGAATTGCCACTTATTATTTTCTCTATTTTCACAATACAAATGTCTAAGGAGGCGGGACGATCCTTCTAGCTGCAGGGCCTCGAGCGAGTTACTTAACATCTCTGTGCCACAGACTCCTCGCTGAATCCTTCATTTATCCCTGAGTTCGCCACACGTTCGCGGAGTGCCTGTTCTGTGCCAAGCCCAGTGTTTAACCCTGGATCAATAAGGAACAAAACGATAAGTTACACTGTCGCCATGGAACTCTAATCGGGGAAATTGGCAAGAACCAAAATACCACCTAGCGAGTTGTGAGGTTATTCTTGTGATGAGCGCCTGCAAGAGAGGTCCATGGTGTGTGATGGGGGATTTGCAGGCAGTGAGCTCTGAGAAGTATTAGTAGGAATGAAGCAGAGAAAAGAAAGGAAGAGAGAGGCTCAAGGAGAACACGGTGGAGAGCATATGCAAAGGTCCGGGGGTGACGGGAAGCATGTCGATCGGGAAGGCTGTAGAGCAAGACAGGCAGTATGTGCTCTTAGATAAAACAGAAGAGGGAGTCAGACGCATTCACACTCTCCTCCAGGAAGTGTTCCTGGATTGATGAAATGAAAATAGGAGGTATCTTTGAGTCTAGGGTCTCACCCCTTTGTGTCTATGGGCTACAGAAAAGTACTTCCCTGCACTCCTGTGTGATGAAAGTCCTGTCATTCCCGGGCCCATCTCTAGCACACACCAGTAAATACCTGCTGTTGGTCAATGCCTCTCCCCTAATCGTGTAGCGTTTCATTTTCCTATTAGCGCGAGCATTTATTTTGATTTGTTTACCATAAAAGCTCATGAATGTGGATTCTATCCACTCAAGAATTCGCGATACTAACAGAGAAATTGAGGTGATGCTAGGAAGCACAGAAGAAAGTTCCCAAGCACGTTTCAGGTATTCAGTTAGATACAAACAATTACTAGGGTAATTATAAATCATTCCTACCTATTCATTAAGGCAGGTCCAAGATGCTAGTTAAAAGTAATAAAGCTGCATCCTTTTTGCAAACAGTCTATAACTCAGGATGTTGCTAATTCAAATCAGCCTCCCCCTCAATCACGGAGATCACTGAAGTGTGTTGGCTTGCTCTTTTTAAAATTAAATGGAACATCTTTTTTTTCTGATTATATAAGTGCACCTACAATGTAATAATTTCAGAAAATTCAGAACAAGGTAAGGGGGATAAAATCACCCATTATGCCCGTATCTGATCACTTTTCTCACATCCGCACATTCCTTCCAATCTCTTCTTAGATGCAACTTCATAAATGAATGGGTGAATGGAGGCATGGCTGGGTGAACAGGTGGGCGGTTAGAACGATGATAAGCGGATACGTATACGGATATGTAGGCTGATGGTCTAAAATTTGAGATCATAATGCGTTAGATTCTCCATTCTCTCCCAACTATCCCTGTGTTGCTCTCCGTTTCTTCGCCTTCCTCAAAGCGACCGTGGCCGTGAGACTGAATCTGGTCAAAAGAATGCGCGGAAGGGATACACCAATTTCCAGCACTGCTGTCAGAACTCCCTGTACAACCAGCCACATCCTCTCTTTGAGCCACACCCTCATTTGTCCTCTGGTGGAGGCATCCTAGAGTCCTTGGGTCACTACTCAAAGGAGACCCATAGAGAAGAGCTGCGTGATGTGTGCATCTAACTGGGATACGACGACGAAATAAACCTTCGCGGCATTAGGCAATTGAGATCTGAGAAACAATTAGTCACGAGAGCCTACCCTAGCTTTCTTGACTACCACCCTCTGTATACGCTGGTTCATACACTATTTTTAGTCATTTTACATTCTATCATATGTAATTTCCCATGTTAACACACAGTCTTTAAAATTGTAACTTTAATTATGTATGCGGTATTCATTTATTCATTTATTATGCGGCTGGCTGTACCAGATTTTTCTTTTTACCATTTTCTTGCCTGTGAGATTTTTTTTAAAAGTGAGGATACATTCCTCGAAGATCGTCTCAAAACCTGGAACATTGAGAAAAAAAGTTCTTGACGTATTTGCACAACACCTTGCAGAAAGTTGTGAGAGTTATACACATCCTGTAGTCGAAGAGAGTTCTACTCTGATGACCATCCTAACAAAATTGGGCATTAATATTTAAATAATCTTTGCCAACTTGATAGGTGACCAGGAGACTTCCTCTTAAATAAATGTTTATTACCGATGAGGCTAAAGCATCATGTATTTGTCATTTGGTTTTGGTTTCTGTTGTGAATTCCTAGTTCTTCAGCCTGAAATTTCCTCTGTTTCCATATCATCTTCGTCTGGCTAACTTCCATATACCCTGTAAGGCTCTGCTTAAAATCATTTCTTCCCAGAGATTGTCCCTGATTGTCCCTGTTGCCCCTATGACTTGTTACAACACCCGTATCTGTATACAAGGTTGTGGCAATGGTATTTCCTGTCAATATCTGTCTTCACTGGCAGACACGGGTCATTTCTTTTTTTTTTTTTAATGTTTATTTATTTTTGAGAGAGAGAGAGCTTGTGAGTGAGTGAGCGGCAGAGAGATAGGGGACAGAGGATCCAAAGCAGTCTCCGTGCTGACAGCAACGAGCCCAGTGTGGGCCTTGAACTCCCGAACTGTGAGATCATGACCTGAGCCAAAGTCAGAGGCTCAGCTAACTGAGGCACCCAGGTGCCCCACAGGAGTCATTTCTGATGTGTTCTTTACTGTCCCTTAAGCCTCTGGTATGGTTCCTGACCATGTTAGACAATCTTTGTCTAATGAATGAATTAACTGATAAAGGTAATAGTTGATGATGATGATGTTGGCGATTTTTCCTTGGGCAAAGATACTATAATGATGATAGATTATAAAGGTGATTATTCCAAAGCTGATGGGGACAATGACGGGGACAGCTGCAGAAGAGACTGTTATGTGGAAGAGAGCTAACATGTTGGTAATAAAGACGTAGGACTTGTTTTAACTGTATCAATGGTCATGTTCATGGTGATGGTGATGCCGAAGCTGATGGTCGGCATTAGCGATTGAGGTTGATGAGAGCTGATAACTGTGTGATGCTTGATAATATTTGCCAAAACTTTTAGATGCCTTTTCTTGGAATAATCTAAATCACGCAGGGAAGTTTGACTTAATAAAGATTATTGGTATACATGCTCTACTTCCTACCTTGGGGACGTGACCATGTCTCCGTCTGAACTTGACTCAGATAGAGAGGTCTTATAATTTAAGAAAATCACGTCACAGTACTCGAGGGATTTGCCTCAGGAAACTTGCCTCTGGCACTCGAGGCAATAATTAATTTCCGCGAAATATCCCTGTTCTCTCTCTTCGGATATTAGGCTTGAGTAAGACTTCAGCTTAAAAATAAGGTCCACGAGGGGCACCTGGGTGGCTCGGTTGGTTAAGTGTCTGACTCTTAATTTTAGCTCAGGTCATGATCTCATGGTCGAGGCATTGAGCCTCACGTTGGGCTCCTCACTGAGTGTGCAGCCTGCTTAAAGATTCTCTCTCTCTCTCTCTCTTTCTCTTTTTTCCTCGGCCCCTCTCCCCTTCTCTCTCTCTCTCTCTCTCTCTCTCTCTCTCTCATTCTTTCTCAGAAAAAAAAAGGTCCTTGAAGAACAGGAACACCTACCTGATCATTGAGGGCGAGACCAGAAGTGATAGAGCCATACCATTGCACGGGAATGCAGACCTTAGAGTCTCCGAGGTCACAGTTAGTAACGTTCACGGACGATGGGAGAACTTGAGCCATTTGCCAAGTCGCCTTAAGGGTTTAGAATTTCAATCCAAGGATGATGAGGAAGAAGGATGAATACTGCTGTTGTGCTGGAACAGAGACAGAATTTGTGACGGAACACAGTACCGTAGACTAGAACACGACCAAATAGCTACTGTGACAGATAAGCTCTCAACTCTCAGTAGTTCAGCCGAATACAGGTTTCTTTCCCACTTTCAAAAGGGCTGCTTTGGATTGCTCAGAGCTGCGTTCCGTCCCGTGACTCAGGGATCCAGCCCTTGTTTCTTGCCACCACTTTAACTTGTGGCTTCCAGGATCACCATGGTGCGGGCATCCGCATGAGGCAGTACATCAGCTGTTTAAGGCTTCAACTCATAAGGGACACCTACAGTTTCTGCCCACATTGCCTTCCCTGGGTCCAGTCACGTGGTCCATCTTGACCTGCCAGGCGTTAACGCCTTCCACGAGCTCAGCGTCGTGGCCTTCCCGTGTTTCCAGGGAGAACACTAGCAGTCTCTACCCCACGGGGAACTGTCCACACGAAGTCTGGAACACAGAAAGCCAAGAGTTAAATTCTCAACAGGATATCTGGGCCATGGGCGTGTTTGGGCCAAAATAAAACGCAACTCCATTAATCCAAAAGGACTGACTGTCCAACCGGGGATTTAAACCAGATGATCTTTGAAGAACGTTCTTCCTCATTTAAGATTCAAGAAAAGGGCTCTCCACTGGGAAGTGATATGAGTCCCCGCTTTAACCGTCGTCATCTGTGGAAGAAGTTACGAATCATCTCCAAAACTTGGGACCCAGACTCAATGCATGACAAATGAATTGAGATAGGCAGACGAGATTAACCTGTTTGCCGTCTTTATGCTTGATGGTCAAGAAAAAGTTGCAGAAGAATTTCTGTTTCCAGCTATGACAGAGTTAATTGGTGGGCAGACCTGCCTTCCCAGTATAAGCAACTATGAAAGCCAACAATATAAATGAGGGCACAGTTTTCAAGAATTGAACGGCAAGCAGCATAAGACTACAAACCCCTGAAATAAAATTCACAAGGTAAGTCCCACAATGGCCGCAGCTCTCTGACTGGGGATAATTTTCCAATGGAATGGAATGAGCTGTAGTCCAAGTGGAGTTCATTGGCCACAGGGTGCCAAGGAAGCAGAAAATAGCCTCTGGGGTGGCTGATGGAGCTGGAAACTGTGACACCCATCAATAAGACAGAGAGATGGAAAGAATAGTGCCCCAGGGGCGCCTGGGTGGCTCCGTTGTTCAGCGTCCAACTTCGGCTTAAGTCATGGTCTCACGGCTGTGAGTTCGAGCCCCACGTCGGGCTCTGTGCTGACAGCTCAGAGCCTGGAGCCTGCTTTGGGTTCTGTGTCTCCCTCTCTCTCTCTGCCCCTACCCCGCTCTCGCTCTTTCTCTCTCTGTCTCTCAAAAATGAATAAAGTTAAAAAAATTAAAGAATAGTGCCCCGGAAATCTGCGTAAGGGGTCTCCATGAGTCCTTAGCTGAAAGCTAGGTTGCGTCTACACAGGGAGAGACCGTGTGAGGCTTACAAGGGAGTGGCTTCTACGAGGTTGTGAGTAAAACTGAGAAACCCGTGGCCAGAATACAAAGGGGATGTTAGAATTCCAGCTTGGTCAGAAAAGAGACTTCATTCATTAACAACTTGCTGTTTACCCGTAGCCCACCCTTTCAGTGAGAGCTATCAGAAAGGACATAGCTTCAGAGGAATATTACCACCCCAGAGTAAGAGCTCTCTAGACCTGCCCTCACAAACTACAATGAGGCGCTAACAGGATTGCAAGGGAGACAGAGTTTGGTGGTAATAATCTTACAAGTTAGCGGGACCTAGAAAACTCTGGGCCTTCCACAGATCTGCACTAGCCACACGAAATTCAGCTTAGGCGAGTTCAAGGTGTGGTAAATCAGTAAGTGAGTTGTTTAACAATAACAAAAGAAATTCTTAAGGTGGGGGGGATGAGAATCCCATGTGTCCACAACAAGCCTTTGACACTTTCCAGTATATGATCAAAAGTTGCTAGACGTGCAGAAGAGAAAAACGAGAAAAAAAAAACTGCAGAAAAATGAAGAGAACCATTGGCACTGTGAAAAAATATAGTTGACATATGTGTAATTGTGGTACCAGAAGGAGAGGAGAGTGAGAAAAAGAGAAAAAACATAGAGGAAGAAATATGCCAGAAAATTCCCCAAATTTATTAAAAACATGACTTATAGATCCAAGAATTCTGGCAAAACCAAGCAGCATGAATGCAAAGAAAAGAACAGCGATGCATAAAATAGTCGAACTGCTGAGATCCAAGAAAAAACTTGAAAGTATCCAGAGAAAAAAATAGCATGTATATAGACTTAAATGTAAGAGTGAAAACAATAGTATTTTATAAGGAAACATAAAAGAAAATCTGTAAGTCCTTGGGCGCAGGCAAAGATTTCTTAGATATGACAATAAAATCATGGTCTATAAAGGAAGAAGAAGAAAAAAGTCAATCTCTTGAGAAATAAAAACTTTTGCACTTCAAAAGAAAACCAAAAGTCAATACCCCTCATGTACACAGACACAAAAATCCTGAACTAAGTGTTAACAAAATGAATTTAGTAATATATGAAAAGGAAAATACATGATGAGGTTGATACGGTCAGGGTTCTCCGGAGAAACAGAACCCATAGGATAGATATAGATAAAGATTCGTTATAAGGGATTGATTCACACGATTATCAGGGCTGAGAAGTCCCATGCCCTGGTGTTGGAAGTGTGGAGACCCAGGAAAGCTGCTGGTGTAGTTCCAGCTCAAACTCAAAAGCCTGAGAACCAGAGGAGCCAATGGCATAATGTTTTAATTCAGGTGCTGAGAACCAGGAATGCCAACCTCTGTGTGCAGGAGAAGATGAACGTCCCAGCTGAGGAAGACAGTAAATTTGCCTTACCTCCCTCTTTGGTTCTATACAGGCCCTCCCTGGATAGGAGGCTGCCCACATGCTTTGGGAAGGGTGGTCTTTACTCAGCCTAGTAATTCGAATGCTACTCTCTTCTGGAATCTCACAGACACGCCCAGAAATAATACCAGTTATGTGAGCATCCCTTAGCCCGGTCAAGTCGACCCATAAAATTAACCAGGAAATGACCAAATGGGGTTTATCCGAAGACGCAGTGTTGGTTCGACACACAAAAGTCAATCAATGTAATTCACTCCGTTAACAGACTAAAAAACCAAAAGGCAAAAAAACAAAAAAAAACATACAGTTATCTCAATAGTTTCAAAAAAACCAAAAAGTTTTGGACAGAACTCTAAAATCATCGTGATTATTAGAAACAGAAGAGAACCTCCTCAACCCTATAAAGGGCATCCACAGCAAAAAAACCAACCAACCAACCAAACACCCTCCGGACAGCATTATAGTCAATGGTGAATGAACAGATGCTTTCCCATTTAATATCTGAAATAAGCACATTTGTTTATTCCCACCTCTTGTATCCAAAATTATAATGAAGTCCTGGCTAGTCTAATAAGGCAAGAAAAATAAATAAAAGCATCCACGTTGAAATAAAAAGATAAATGGTCTCTACCCAAAATTATGTGATTGTCCACATAGAAAATCTTAAAGAATCTAGTAAGTTATTTGAGCTAATCAATGACTTCGGCAAGATTTCAGGACACCAGGCCAACAGACAAGTCTATAGTGTTTATAAATAATTGGAAAGTGAAATTTTTAAATTTTAATTCTTTTAATGTTTATTTATTTTTGAGAGCAAGAGACAGAGCATGAGTGGGGGAGGGGCAGAGAAAAAGGGAGACACAGAATCTGAAGCAGGCTCCAGGCTCTGAGCTGTCAGCACAGAGCCTGACGTGGGGCTCTAACCCACGAACTGTGAGATCATGACCTGAGCTCAAGTAGGTCACCTAATCGACTGAGCCACCCAGGACACCCTCCTCTAATCTTTTCTAAGGAGCTCTTAAATACTATCAATACTGTAAGCCCCCCACCCAGAGATTCTTTTTAAAATTTTTTTTTTAACATTTATTCTTTTTTGAGAGACTGAGAGAGACAGAACATGAGCAAGGGGTGGGAAAGATAGAGAGGAGGGCACAGAATCCGAAGCAGGCTCCAGGCTCTGAGCTATCAGCACAGAGCCTGATGCGGGGCTCGAACTCTCGAACCGTGAGATCACGATCTGAGCTAAAGTCAAATGCTTAACCTACTTAGCCACCAAGTCACCCCCGGAAAGTGAAATTTAACAAATGGTCCCATTTACAGTAGCAAGATACACAGAACCTAGCAAAATATGTGTAATATCTGTACATCGAAAGCTACAAAGCACCAATGAAAGAAATCAAAGGCGATGTAAATGAATGAATAGAAATCCCATATCCATAGATTGGAAGGTAAGACAGGACTAAGAGGTCAATTGTCCCCACACAGAGATTCAATGCAGTTCAAATCCCTACCAGGAATTTTTTTTTTTTTTTTTTTTTTTTTGTAGAAGCCATCAAATCGAATCAAAATTTACGGAATTAAGAAGAAAAAAAAAAAGAAGGAGAATCCAAACATTGTCAAAAACTGAACAGAGTTGAAGAACTGACACTTCCCAAACTTAAAAATAAATAATTGAAAGTATACTAGAGTAATAGTGAGAATGTGGAATTAATAAAACCAGGGGATTGGAATGAATTATAGGTTAAAGTGCAGAAATAGATTCACACATGTATGATCGATTGATTTTCAAAAAAACGGTACATGGAAGCAATTCCGTGAAATCTAATAGTAGTTACATTAAAAAAATGGTCCTAGAAAAACCGGATACCCGAATGCAAAAAACAAAAACAAAAAAAACCCTGAACCTTCATCGTGTATCCTATACCACATAAAAATTAAATCCAAATAAATTATAGACCTAAATGCAAATCTTAAAACTACAATATTTTTAGAAGGTGAATAGGTAGAAATGTCTCCATTTTTGCATTAGGGAAATATTGCTTATAAATGGTACTAAAAACTCAATTCATAAAAGTAAATTGATAATTTGGCCTTTATCCTAGTTTAAAACTTTGGCCACACACAAGATCTTTATTATAAAAATGAAAAGGCAAGTCACAGACAGAAAATATTTACAAAACATATACTCATCAAAAGACTTACATCTTAAAAAAATATAAAGAAGTTTGACAACTCTGGAAGAAGACAGATAGCCCCCATTTTTTTTTTTTTTTGAAGGCAGCAGGTTTGAGCAGACATGTCACACACACATGAAAAGATATACGACATGATTAGCCATTGGGGAAATTCAAATTAAAACCTAAGGAGATAGGGGCACCTGGGTGGCTCAGTCGGTTAAGCGTCCGACTTCGGCTCAGGTCATGATCTCACGGTCTGTGAGTTCAAGCCCCGCGTCGGGCTCTGGGCTGACAGCTCAGAGCCTGGAGCCTGTTTCGGATTCTGTGTCTCCCTCTCTCTGACCCTCCCCCATTCATGCTCTGTCTCTCTCTGTCTCAAAAATAAATAAAAACGTTAAAAAAATTTTTAAAACCTAAGGAGATATTACTTCATCCCTTCTAGAATGCCTAAACGTATACAGAATGATCATGCCCAGACTGGTAAGGGTCAGAAGCAACTAGATGTCTCGTACGCTGCTGGTGGGAAAGCAAAATTGTGTAACCCCCTCGGAAAACAATATGGCAGTGTCTTAAAAAGCTAACTGGGCACGAACCATATGGCCCAGCTCTTCCACTCCTAGGTGTTCGCTCACAAATGAAAGCATGTGTCCACACAACGACTTGTAAGTGAAAGTCGATTGCTACATTATTTGTAATAGTCAAAGAGGGGAAATAACTCACATGCCCATCACCAGTTTGATGGATACACACACTGTGGTACGTGCACACAATGGTATACTAGTCCACAGTAACGAGTAATAAAATAGCAGTGCGTGTGAAAACAGACGAATCTCAAAGCCATTATGCTGAGTGAAAGAGCCAGACAAAGGAGTACACAGTGTAGGATTCCATTGATGCAGAATTCTACAGAATGGCAACAAATCTCCGGGGACAGGCAGGAGACCAGTGGTTGCCTGAGGGTGTGTTGGGAGAGGAGAGAAATGAAGGATGTGTTGAATTACAAGCCTCATACTTTGCAACCACTTTGGGAAAATATTTGCTGGCTTCTTACAAAGTTAAACACACATTTCCTATCCGTCCTAGCAATTCACAAGAGAAATAAAATTATATGCTCACAAAAAGCCTGGTCGTCAATATTTCATAGCCGCATTCCTCATAATACCTGAAGACTGGAAAAAACCAAGTGCCCATCGGCAGGTGAATTCATTAATAACAGTGATGGCTTTGTACATTGGATACTTTTTAGCAACGTAAAAGAACACATTATGGATACATACAGTAGAACGGATGAAACTCAGAAACATTATACTGAGCAAGGAAGTCAGATACAAACAGACAAACAAACAAACACCCCACGATCCCATTTATTTGAAAATTGGGCAAAACCAGTCTGTGGTGATAGAAATCAGATCAGTTGTTGCCTGGGATGTGGTCAAGAGAGATTTACTGCAGAGACTCAGAAGCAAACTTATCTGAGGAGACAGAAACACTGTATTTCTTTATTGGGATGATGGTTACAGAGGTCTACCTATTTGCCAAACTCATAAACCTGGATACTTAAAATATATGCGTTTTTCTCGTACGTTAATTATGCCTCAGTGACATCGATGTAAAAACAGAGAGAATGGGGAGGGCTTGGAAAGAAAGTGAAAGAGAGAGCAATTCCCCGGGGCTTTCGGATCTGTTTCTGGGCCACTTTATAAGAAACAGCAGGTGGTTCTCCCCAAATTGAGTTTATTTTTAGGCGAGAGAGTTCATTGGTATACCCTTGGGGGTTATTTCCTAGCGTGAATGCATTTCCTCTTGCATTTTCTTCACAGTAAGGAAACAAAATAGTTGGAAAAGAGCTTGGCTGCATAAAAATGTGGAGTGCTTTGTCCTTCTCGTGATGCACTTGGAAACAAAAATGTCATATTACTTCCGCTCATTACGATGATTCGCGCACAATTACAGACGGCCTATGTGTTGGTGGACGTTAGAGAAGGCGTCTTGGGCTGCGTATCTGAGGAGGCTGCGACCCCAGGCGGGCCACCTGATTGCTTTGAGATTTAATCTCCTCGTCTGGAAAGAGAGAATGAATGACCCTCTCTTGGACAAGACAGTCACTCCCAGACTCCAACGAGATCATGTCTGTGAATGCATTTTTGAATTAAAGCTCAGGGAAGGGCGCCTGGATGGCTCAGTCTGTGAACAGTCCAACTCTTGGTTTCGGCTCAGATCACGATCTCATAGTTCATGAGTTCGAGCCCCGCATCCGGCCCTGTGGTGACAACTTAGAGCCTGGAGCCTGCTTCAGATTCTGTGTCTCCCTCTCTCTCTGCTCCTTGCCCCTTCATGCTCTGTCCCTCTCTGTCTCTCAAAAATAAATACACGTTAAAAAAATTAAAAAAAAATAAACAAACAAGGGATGCATTTTGGCCAAAATTACATAGGCCAGGGAAGGAGAGTGCCCATATCTCAGGGTGGCTATCTCAAGTCCCTTGAAATTGTAACGAAGAGGGGTGCCTGGGTGGCTCAGTCGGTTAAGCGTCCGACTTCGGCTCAGGTCACCATCTCGCGGTCTGTGAGTTCGAGCCCCGCGTCGGGCTCTGGGCTGACAGCTCAGAGCCTGGAGCCTGCTTCGGATTCTGTGTCTCCCTCTCTCTCTGCCCCTCCCCCACTCACGTTCTGTCTCTGTCTCTCAAAAATGAGTTAAGTATTAAAAATTTTTTAAAAGGAAAGAAATTGTAACTAAGAGTGGGCAGAGCCAGAACCGTAGGATCAGAGGATCTCAGTTGGCACTTCCCAAATGTAAAATGTAGACACTAGGAATTGTTTAATCTGCGAGGAATTACTTCACCTTCCTGCGCCTGTGCGTCTCTAGCTATACAGGTTGAAGGATTACACAGAGGTTTTAGAAGAATAATGGTGATCACTTTTGTGAAAACATGTAGTTAACTCTTGGCAAGATAGCAGAACAGCTTGGAGAATTTCCTCTAAGGTGTAACTGTTAGCAGTTCACCGCAGTCCGTGCAGCCGTGGAAGGCGACACACGGGTGATGCAGCAGACGGGGCACCCAAAACAGCCATGGTGGTGGCCGTGGTCATAACCGTTACTGTAAACGTGCGTTGACAAGGTGCCGTTCACAAAAATCCAACCTGCGTCAATCTGAAGCATCGAATCGGCTTTGTTCACCGATTTACGAATCGGGCAGCGTCCCGTCCCGGAGGCAGAGGGGAGCTCCAAAGGGCTCCGGGAAAGGAAAGGTGTGTCAAGGCAGAGAGGAAGCAGAAAAAAAGGAAATTGGTAGCCAGGAATCCATTACTCGAGGCAAGTAATGGGGAACAGAAAGGGGGTCTTTCAGTCAAGTTGCTGGTGCTGAGCAGGGAAGTCCCATGTTGACCAGTTCAAGGCTACGCTTCTGGGAAGTTGTAGGTTAGATGTTAAGTCTTGGTTTACAGACTTGGGGTCTTAACGTCAATGACACCATTTGGGTCCTGAGGTTTCCTTTTTTTTTTTAAGCTTATTTATTCGTTTCGAGAGAGACAGAGAGAGCACAAGAGGGGGAGGGGCAGAGAGAGAGAGAGAGAGAGAGAGAGAGAGAATCCCAAGCAGGCTCTGCACTCAGTGCAGAGACCTCACCACCGTGAGATCATGGCCTGAGCTGAAATCAAGAGTCAGACGCTCAACTGACTGAGCCCCCCAGGCGCCGTGAGGTTTCCTTTTTAACGGCACTGCGGTAATTGTTTCTCTCGTATATCTCACTCCATTTCCCAGGGACCCAGGAGGAGGGCATGATAATTGCTCCTTATCCTGCAGATGAAGGCTGAAGTTCAGAGAGGTTAATTCTCTTGCCTAAACTCACACGGGTGGTAAGCACGCAGGGGGGAGTGAGCCTGCTGTTCCTGGCGGGCACCGGTCTCGATGTACTTACAGCTCTGTCACTGCAAGGATGCCACCATTGCTGTGGCCTGGACACCGTCTAGTTCAGTGACAATAAAATCATGGCGTCGGACATCCCAGAGTGCTGGGCTTGCTGCCTGTCGCTCAGGGAGGCCTCGTGCTTCAGGTCTCGGGGCTTGTGTCCTAACACCTTTGTGCCTCTCCAATAGCACCTGCAGCCAGCTGCTCATTTGGTGACACACAATTTCCAGGTTCCAGAACAGGTGTCTTTCACCGCCCGTTTATCAGCAGACGCATCCATTGTGCAGGTGCACCTGCTGTTTCCGAGGACTCTTAGGCCGAATCCTTTTAAAAAAGAAGGAACATTATGCCAAGCGGAAAATTCTCCCGCCCTCATTTGGAGGTCTCACAGACACAGGTTTTCCGAAATGGGCTTTTGCGTGTGGGGGAAGAAAGCGGGGGGGACTTGGCCTTGGTGAACCGGAAAGATGGCTGCCATCCACGAAACAGAAAACTGGGTATAAAGGAAGAGGTGTTGGTAACCGCTGAGCACGCGCTCGACGTCTGGCATCCCGTCGGAGATGGACGTTTTTGCTTGAGAACCTTCCAAGGGTCCTCGAATCAACCGTGGCAGGTTGTATTTTGGTCAGGAGTTTCTAGGGTATGCTGTCGTTAACCAGTCAACCCTAAAATCTCAGTGGTTTCCCTCAATGGCAGTTTATGTGTCACTCAGGCTAAGGGTCCAGTTTACATCGGCAAGGAGTTCTGCTCCACATGGTCACTCAGGGACCCAGGGGCATGGATGCTGTCGCCGTGTGGCCCCCTTGTTGCTGTATCACAGGAAGTAAGAGCTGAAGAGATACGCGTGGGCTTTAAAGAAAATCAGCAAAATTAACATGCAGTGTTGTTAGTTTCAAATGTACAGTATAGTGATTTAACAATTTTATCCGTAAATGTATGGATGACTCATCATGGTAAATGTAATCTTAATCCCTTTGACCTGTTTCATCCACCCCCCTCCCCACCCTCCTCCCCTCTGACAACCACCAATCTGTCCTCTATATTTAAGAGTCTGGATTTTGTTTGTTTCTTTGCCTTTTTTCTTTCTTTCTTTCTTTCTTTCTTTCTTTCTTTCTTTCTTTCTTTCTTTCTTTTATTCCTTAAATTCCACATGAGTGAAATCGTATGGTGTCTGTCTTTCTCTGCCTTATTCGACTTAGCACTATAACTCTCTTGATCCATCCATGCAGTTGCAAATGGCAAGATTTCCTTCTTTTTTATGGCTGAGTAATATTCCATTGTCTGTACATAAAGAACTTCTACGATTCAACATCAAAAAAACAAGTAACCAGATTAAAAATGGGCAGAAGACAAAAAAAAAATTAAAAAAAAAAAAAAAGAAAAAGAAAAAGGGGCGCCTGGGTGGCGCAGTCGGTTAAGCGTCCGACTTCAGCCAGGTCACGATCTCGCGGTCCGTGAGTTCGAGCCCCGCGTCAGGCTCTGGGCTGATGGCTCGGAGCCTGGAGCCTGTTTCCGATTCTGTGTCTCCCTCTCTCTCTGCCCCTCCCCCGTTCATGCTCTGTCTCTCTCTGTCCCAAAAATAAATAAAAAACGTTGAAAAAAAAATTAAAAAATAAAATAAAATAAAAATGGGCAGAAGACGCGGGGGTCTGGGTGGCTCAGCCGGTTGAGCGTCCGACTGTTGCTTTCGGCTCAGGTCACGATCTCAGGGTTCTTGGGATTGAGCTCTGAGTCAGAGCTGCACTCACATCATGGAGTCTGGTTGGGATTCTCTCTCTTCCTCTCTCTCTACCCCTCCCAATTTGCACTCTCTCTCTCAAACTAAATAAATAAATGTTAAACATGGGCAGAAGACAGGAAAAGCCATTTCTCCAAAGAAGACATATGGGTGGCCAACAGAACACGAAAAGATGTTCAACATCTTTTATCAACATCAGTTATCATCAGAGAAATGCGAATCAAAACCTCAATGAGATATCACCTCTCATCTGTCAGAATGGCCAAAACCAACAACATAAGAAACGACAGGTGTTGGCGAGGATGCGGAGAAAAACGAACCCTCTTGCGCTGCTGGTGGGAATGCAAACTGGTGCAGCCGCTCTGGAAAACGGTACGGAGGTTCCTCAAGAAGTTAGAGACAGAACGACCCTACGATCCAGCCATTGCGCTACTAGGTATTTACCGAAAGGAAACGAAAATGCTAATTCAAAAAGACACGTGCACACACTGGCTTTTAAATGCCTCAGCGGGAAGTGGCACAACCTTTCCACTCACAGCGCACTGGCCAGGATTAATTACACACCCGGCCTGACTGTAAGAAGGCTGGGAAATGAGTGGTGAGTGGGAAAACACTGATACTTGGCGGTAAATGTTTCCGACACAAGTGGGTGTTTGACTCCTCCGTTTTACGGAAGCAGAAACTATAGACCCAAGATGTTATTTGACTTATCCAAGGTCACATCGTTCTTATTCAGCAAAAAAGGGGTGTTGAGAATGTATCTTCTGAGCTCCAAACAGCGATCATTTAACTTCTTTACAAGGTCTCCCCAGAGTGCCTGGTCAAGAATCCTGATACGTTCTCTGGACGGGTCCTTGGATGCCACTTAGGTATTAATCGATTTGTGTAGGTTGTGTATCAGTCAGGATTCAGCCAGAGGAGTAGGACCATAGATTGTGTGTGTGTGTGTGTGCATGCGTGTGTGTGTACATGTGCATATATACGTACGCATGTTCTGTGGTGTGGTTATGAAATAGTTTTCAGTGTATATGTCTGTCTCCCATACTATCTTGTTACAGGGTGAGCCCCAAAAGGAAGGAATCATGTCTGGTATATATTTAAGGGATTTGTTAGGAAGTTGGCTGGTGTAACCGTGGACACTGACAAGGCAGTCTCTGTAGGCTGCTTGATGTGGGACCCTGAGGTCTACACAGCAGGCAACGGGAATCAAAGACCGCAAGCAGGCCGGAACTCATGAGTGTGAGTTGGAAAGGTGTCAGGATGGTTTGAAACTCACCCGTCAGGAGCTTCAGATGGGACACGCCCACACCCAGAAGCATAAAAAATAAGGAAAGAGGGAAGACAAAAGGACTTTGCCTCACTGTCTGCCCCACTTTCAATGACCTCGCTGTAAGCCTCTCTTGTCAGTTCCCCCCAAGTCCTAACCAACACTTACCAGGAATAACTTCATTCATTCCAAATGCGTCTATTCGCTGAGTGTAGACGGAGTTCTTAGTCTGTGTCAAGCACGATTCTAAGCACTGAAGGGATAGCAGCGAGGCATGTAGATAAGATCCCTGCTTCTGAATAGGGGTAGCAGAGAATACACAAGAATTATTTAAATGAAGAATCAAATGAGGAATTTAAACAAGATAATTGGAAACAAATAGAATGATGCGATATTTTATTTTGAGTCACTAATCTCAAGAGAATTCATGTTTTCGTCTCATCTGTGCACCTTATAAAGTGTCCCATTATGTGAGGTTATGGTTTGGTGCCCGAGTTCTGAACGCTCCCATAACAGACAACCCCATGTATCTTACCAGAGAGAATCAGGACGCTGCTAAATTTTAATTAGTTCTATTCACTTGGGGTCTGATCAGCATTAATGTTGTTCGAGGGGGAACGTCTCCAAGTTCATGGGTTGTTGGTAACCCTTCTTGCAGTGCTGTGACATTGAGCGTTTTTTAACAGTCCTCAGTTTGTACAAGCTTTTCATTCCAGCTTTTAATTTCCTGGGTGAATATATGATATCCAGCTGAACGGATGCCACAGAGTGAAGATGTCTCAACAAGGATGTTGTGGAACCAGTGTAAATCCAGTTTGTGCGAAAGAAGCAGAAACACGTCCTTTTCTTCAATCAGATATTCTCTGCTCCAGTGTGAGGCTTGGGCGGTAGTTTTCAACCAAGGGGATTCTGTCCCCCAGGGGGTATTTTGCAATGTCTGGAGACATTCTTTTGTTTTTCACAGCTGAGGGCAGGGGTACAGCTGGCATCTAGTGAGTAGAGGCCACGGATGCCCTCCAGACATCCAGTGACGTGCGGGACAGTTCCCCGCGGTAAAGATGATCTGGCCCCAAAACATCAGTAGTGCTGACCTTGAAAAAACCCTGGGCCGGGGAATACTTGCGTGCTTTCCTATGAGACCACCTTGCACATGAAAATCCAAAGTTCTACATAAAACTAAGAAGATTCATCTGTACATTTTCATTAGAACAAGAAGCCATGAATCCCTTCATTAGAGAAGGAGCTGCTGCCCCCTGGCAAGAAGCTATGGTCATTTGTTGAGGATGAGGCATTGCCAGGGGCTCTGAATCTGCAGGCTCTTAACAGTGCATTTAACTAATGGCATTCCAGTCCCTCTCTGTCTTCTCCCTTCTGCAACTCTTCTCTAGATTCACAAGGCTGGGGAGGCTGGGAGATGATCCAGGTGTCTGGTGGGAGGCGGTGGAAAAGAAGGACCAGACGGTTTTGTGTCTTGCCCTTGTTCTTTGACCCCGAATAGGGAGGTTTGATGGGGAAGATCTTTAGTTCCCGGCCCCTGGCCCCTTCTCTTCCTCCAAATCCTTTGCTGCGTGCCGACACCGGCTTTGCCCGGGGAGATTCACAGAATAGAAGAATGGCAGAGAAGAGGGAATTTACAGATGATCTCGCACCGTGTCTCCTAAAATGTGAGACAAATTACCGGTGGCACAGAGATGAATAGAGATGATTTGCGGATGCAGCAAAAATGTCATTTTGAGAAGACTATTTGATGGCAGGTGTCGAGGATTTTGTCCTGCCTTTTCCCTTTGCCTGCGATGCTCTTTCTCTGGATCTTTCTATGTTCGGCCTTCTCTCACCTCTCAAAAGCCTCAGAGAGACCTTCCCTGACCACCCACGCTCAACTAAAGTAAAGTAGTGCCCCACGCACACACCCTTCTGGATTTCATTGCCCTGGTTATTTTCTTGGTAACCCTTCGCCCTGGCTAAAATCTTATTATTCGGTTATTTATCATGCCGGCCATCCTCCCCTGCCCTATGAGAATCAAGGACCATGAAGACGGACACCAACTTTGCTTGGCTTAAAGGTACACCTCCAGGACCCATAACCGTGTATGTGCTCATCCTAAACCTGTTGCAGTCAGTTACCCTCCAATCTTCCGATTAAGTCAGAGCGCATTTCCCTTTGTAGCTAAACCAGGAGACTGCGTCCCTCCCCCCAGTGTCGCCCCACTCCGCTGGGGGAGGAGTTGTCATAGGGGGCGGATGGGGAGTAAGGAAAGGAGGGTGTAGGAGGCCGGGAGGCAGAGCAGAGACCAGGGAAGCGAGGGCTTCCGGCTTTGAGGAGCTGCCCCCGGCCTGCCCCGGGTGAGAGAGGTTTCCAGCTGCTGTGGGAGGCCTGAGTCAGTGAGAGTCCTGATAAGATGAGGCTTAGCCGCTGTCTTGCAAACCTGCCTGTTCCTGGGGCGCCGGTGGGCAGATGCTTGCTAACTGACACTCAGCGTCTAATTGCCTCCCTCCTGGACCCAGAGAGCCGCAGTTTTCCCCGACTGTGAGGAGGCCTTCCAAAGCAGCAGAGCCGGCCGGCAGATGAAACCTAAAAACCCTTTTCCTCTGGAGAACCGCCTCCACCAGAACCCGGGGCTGTGCCCCGATTCAGAAGACACGTCTGGAAGCAAAGCAGGCCGGAGCCTGTCAGGTGCTTTGCCCCGTGCAGTGGTTGAAACTACGAAGACGCCCTCGTGGACTTAAGTGAGGGGTTGGTTAGGCACAGTCGTCCTGCTGAAGACCTACTGAGTGCCAGGCTGTTCACGGCTCACACACACACACATGCAGCCACGTGTACGTGAAAGACGCACATGAACACCGGGGCACAAATAGCTTTTTATTGACGGATAGCATTTGCAAATGCTATTCCAAAAAGGGTTTGCTGCGTCTTGCGCAAAAGACGCCTGTAGCACGAGTAACAAAACAGGAACAAGGTCAGGCAACAGTCCCTAGCGGCGAGAAGGGTCTCTGGGCCAAGCACGTGCCCAGTCTTCTAGACCAGCATGTCCGTGATCACAAAGGTTGTTTTTTAAAGGAAGCAGCGGGGAGGGGACGTGAACCCTGGGGTCTGAAAAGCCTGGTTGAGCTCCAAACTCCCCAACTTGCCCGTATATAAAAGGAGCCCTTGTGTTTTAGCACCCTCACCTTTAAACCGGGACTGCTTTCACTCCCTCTGAGCTCTAAGAATTAAAGGTGTTGACAGGACGGATGGGACAGGTTTGCAATAGTTGCAAGCTTTTTTTCATCCAGTTTTCTATTTAAAACATTTGACTGTTTAAAAAATTTTTTTTTAATTTTATTTAGGAAAAAAGAGAGACAGCAGGGGAGAGGGGCAAAAGGAGAGAGAGAGGGAGAGAGTCCTAAGCAGGCTCCATACTCAGTGGGCAGGACCTGACTCGGGGCTCAGTCCCAACAACCCTGGGATCCTGACCTGAGCCGAAATCAAGAGGCAGACGCTCAACCGACTGAGCCACTCAGGTTCCCCGAACTCCTGACAGTTTTAAAGCATCATCAGATATTTATTGAAGTACTATGTGCAGGTTTCTTTCTTTTTTTTTTTTTTAATTTTTTTCATGTTTATTTATTTTTGAGAGAGAAAGGGAAAGAGTGCGAGCGTGGGATGGTCAGAGAAATTCTGAAGCAGGCTCCGGGCTCTGAGCTGTCAGCACAGAGCACGATGCCGGGCTTGAACTCAAACACTGCAAGATCATGACCTGAGCTGAAGTCGGACGCTCAACCGACTGAGCCACCCAGGTGCCACGAATGTGTTGATTCTAAATCTCATGCTTCCAGGTTTCTTCTCTCTTGCCTTCTTGCAAGTCTATGTAAGTCAAATTATCTGCCTTATATTGCAGACAAGGTCTGCAGTGGTGTTTGCTAAATTTGCATTATCTGAGCTGAGCCCAGCCCTCGGGCACGCCACGTCTTTACCCCAGCCTACCAGCCCCAAGCACAGTCTTCCTCCTTCCTCCCCAGGCGCCCACGCCAGAAAATTGGGAACTGCGCTGACCTCTTTCTTTCTTCACGTGCAGCCAACCAAAGCCCCAAGTTCTGCAGATTCTGGAACTCCTTGGTATGCATATGTTTCACTTCCTAGTTTCCCCACATTGTGTTAGAACAGCTTAAGAGCTGATTCAAGAGGTATTTTTATATGATTCAGGAATTTTGCCTCCTCGACAAAAACCAGACAAATGGATGGCATCATGGCTAAGAAGGTGAGCGTGGGGGACAGAATGACCTTGTTTTAATCCCAGCCCGGCCACCAAGTAATCGTGTGACATTAGCCACCTTCCTTGCCATCTCTGGGTCTCAGTTTCCTCATCTCGACAGCAAGGCTGATAGGGACCTCACACCCCCATGGCACGTATTCTGTGCTGGACATGTTCCAAGGGCTACATGTGGATTAACCCCTCTCACCCCTCGCAGCAGGTGTCTGAGATAGCAACTATGATCAGTCGAGTTCACGGGTAGGTAAACTGAGGCTGCAGACGTGAGGCTGCCTGAGCCCATTCAGCTAGTCAGTGACAGAGCTGGCTTCCAGCCCAGACGCCCTGGCGTCCTTGCTCTTAACCACCTTAGGAGCTTTGTCTTCAGGGGCTGGTAAGAGGATTCCGGTCAGGCACAGCGCCTGGTACATGATAAATGCTTGGTAATGAACATGCCCCAGAAAATGGGTTTATGGTCTCACGAGGAACGCAGGGTTTCGGTGGTTACCGTTTCCCCGAGGGTGGAGATTCTTACTAGTTTCGCCTCGTGATCGTGTTCTTTGGGAAACTAAGGCTGATAAATTGTCGCACATCCCACACCAGGGTCTGAGATTTGGTTACTGCACCTGCTCTGCCGTCTCGGGTGGTGATCAAGCCTGTCTTTTTTTTGGGGGGGGGGGGGCGATAATTAACTGCACCATATGGATTCAGTTGACCTGGACTCTTTCCTCCCCGCTGAGCTTGGGGAAGCCTGCGTCACTTGCCCCCCGTGTTCCTCGAGGATAACCAATAAATACAATGTTGTGGATGAGCACGTCAAGTATTTTGGCGGTTCGCGGCTTTGTGTTTGGATCCATCCACTCCCTTATTGACTCATTCAAGAAATGTTAGCCGAGCTCTAACTCCTTGCTGGGGACTACTGCCCTGTCCTTCCCATGGTCCCTAACGGTCCCCTTGATCTCTGTGTTTAGCTGTCCTGGCAGATGCTATTGGAACTTTGTTAAGTACCCCTTCTCTGATGCCCGGAAGACGTAGGAAGCTCTCCTCTTCGTGAAATGCATCCCGGTGGCATGTTACAATTATTTTGTTGCAGATCATGCTTCTCCCAGTTTGGCTTTCTGGTTTAAATTCCTAGATCCTCTCTTCGCTCTGCCAGCACAGCAAGGAGACTCCCCCTTGCTTCTCCTTTGTGATTTGGAGTGGAAGCCCGCAATGTACTTTATGAAGGACACGGGATAATAACACCATCGCTGATAACGCTAAAGATAGCTTTTAATGAATCTTGTTTCTGGGTATTATTGGAAGCATTTGCGCTGGCGAGAGAGACCTTTTCAAGCTCCAAGAATTTCACATTTGCAGACTTCTACAGCGCTGGGAGGGTTGTTTAGTCCTGCCTTAAAAAAACATCTCCTTTGACAAGAGCTGGTCTAATTTGTTAAACTGGTTGCTTTTGTCTTTCTGGGTTTATGATTTAAAAAAAAAAAAAAAAGTCTGTATACTTTCCTGGATGCAAAACTCGCCGAGGTGCATTTCATTTTCTTTTTTCTTCTTCTTCTTTTTCTACCCCCCCCCCCCCCCGCCTTCCTTGGCTGTTGACAGCCTGTGCTGCTGAGTGCAGAAATGAAGGCTGCTTTCTTATTAAAATGCACAGAGCCTCCGAGGTAGGCACTGGAGTTTTGCTGGTGCACTGTCTCACTCGCAGAGGATTCTGGTGAGATGGGTGTGGCTTGCCTACTGCAATGATCCTTACTGAGACCACTCGGAAGGTGCCCTCTGCTCCATGGTGCCCAGCGGGTACCAGCTGCTCTGACATAGGGACTCCGTGAACGGAGAAATACCGTGCCCCCTTTTGTAGATGAAGACACAGTCTTGCTTATTATTTTATTCACTTATTCAATACATGTTTGTTGAGGGCCTACCGTATGCTGGGCGTCATTCTAGGCTCTGGCAATACAACAATGAACAAAACAGACAGAAATCCCTGCCCATGAAAAACATGTTTTTAATGTTTATTTATTTTTGAGAGACAGACAGAGAGAGAGAGAGACAGAGAGAGAGCGTGAGCAGGGGAGGGGCAGAGAGAGAAAGAGGGAGACAGAATCCGAAACAGGCTCCAGGCTCTGAACTGTCAACACAGAGCCCGATGCGGGGCTCGAACTCACAGACCACGAGATCATGACCTGAGCTGACCGATGGAGCCACCCAGGCGGCCCTAGGAGGAGCTTAACTTTTAGTGGAGGGAGGGCAGAATCCAAATGATTAGTACGTATTTAGGGGCGCCTGAGTGGCTCAGTTGGTTAAGCGTCCGGCTTTGGCTCGGGTCATGATCTTGTGGTCCGTGAGTTTGAGCCCCGCCTTGGGCTCTGTGCTGACAGCTCAGAGCCTGGAGCCTGCTTCCGATTCTGTGTCTCCCTCTCTCTCTCTGCCCCTCCCCCACTTACACTCTGTGTCTCTCTCTCTCTCTCAAAAATAAACATTAAAACAAGAGCATTTGAACAGACTTGAGGGAAATGAGAGTTGGCCTTATTTCTAGGCAAAGGAATCCTTAACTGCAAAGGCGCTGGGGCCGGCATGCTTGGCATGCTGTAGAGCAACAAGTCCAGAGGGGCTGGAGCCAGGTGAGCAAGGAAAGTGCCGTGTGCTGAGGCCGGGGACTTGATCCAGGTCATACAGGGCTTTGGAGGCCACAGTAAAGATTTGGGCTTTTATGTTGAGAGAGGCAGCAGGGCATTGGCAGGTTTTAACAGAGAAGTGCTATGACTTGACCCACACAGGTTGCAACCGGGATTCAGGTCTTTCTACTCTAAAGCCAGCATTTTCCCGGATTCTGATGCTGCTTCTTTGCCTTTACATTTCAGTATAATGTTTTGGGTCTATACCTGTGTATCAGGCTGAAGCCTGATCTTTGGAGTAACCACCTAGTTCTTACATGATATAAGAACTCAGCAAAGACACATGGAATAGACTGATTTCTGTACCTAGGAGGGAAAAGAAGGAATAGCTTTATTAAGAAGCGATTTAAAAAAACTTTATTATTTATATATATTTATATATGTATTTATATTTTATATAAATTTGTATATATTATATATAATATATATAATATATTATATAAATATATAAATATATAAATATAATATACATTATATATAACATATATTAATATATATTTAAATATATATTATATGTAATATATATTTATATATATTATATATTTATATATATAACAACTTTTTTCCTTTCTATACATTTTCTTGAAGTATTTTTTACCTGCAGGTGAAATTCAGGTAAATAATCATGCCAGGGTAATCATTCTGTATTTTTGTGTTTTAAAATTTAATACTGGAACATAAACGTTTCCCCACATTTCTGTAGATCTTCGGTACCGAGCTTTTAAAGAGCTCATTAGTATGACTTTATAAGGATGTGCCATTATTTATTTTACTAGTTCAATATTCTGGCCACTTAAAAGCCTTTCAGGTCTGTTTATTTTGTTTGTTTTGGCCATATAGATAATGCAGCGATGAACATCTTTGTGCGTGCAGCTTTTGACATTTTTTTAATGTTCATTTATTTTTTAGAGAGAGAGTGAGAGAGCGCACATGCACACAAGCAGGGGAGGGGCAGAGAGAGAGAGGGAGACTGAGGATCACTGACAGCAAAGAGTCCCGAACGGGGCTCGAACTCCCGAACCGCAAGATCATGACCTGAACCAAAGTCAGACGCTTAACAGCTAAGTGACTGAGCCTTCCAGGCGCCCCCAGCTTTTGCTTTTAATGCTTCGTTCGCCGGATCGACATTCCCAGAATCGAGACTCTTGGGTGGAAGTGTGCCAACACCTGTAGAGTTACCGGTCACCATCGTTCATGGTTTTTCCCGGTGATGACGGCAGTCGTCGGGACGTGTGCGCATCCCAGTTTGACTTCCCAGGTCAGGCAAGTGAGATCGTCTTGCCTCCAGCCACGTCCTAGGAAAAGCGCTAAGCCTCAAGGATACAGAACCCAGTGTTTCAGAACCTTGTAGACAGCCACGTGGGTGTGTCCCCTGAAAGTGGAGAATTTCAGGCTCTGCTCCACCCCAGTAGGAGGAAAATGTATCCTTTGTCCAACGTCTATTGTTGGCCTGTGTTCTCGTGTGTATTTCAAGAGAGGAGAGCAAGTCACAGAGAGATCAGTAACTTAACCCCCCAACACCTCCACCCCCCTCCACTCCCACCCCTCCCCCCCCCCCCCCCCCGGTTCCAGTTAACCGCGAGGACGAGAGAGATTCGAGCCGGGTCCTCCGATTTTGTCCTCCACACCACCCTGCAGCCCACAGTGAGGCGTTGTCTCGCCCCTCAAGGAGCTCGATGCGTGTAAGTGTAATATCTGCACAATTTTATGACAGGTTATGATATAGACATATTATTGGATCAGAGGCAGCACCCAAGAGAGAATAATTAAATCTCTCACGGTGGGTCAGAAAAGACTTCCCGAGGGGCTCCCGGGTGGCTCAGCCAGTTAAGCGTCCAAATCTTGATTTCGCTCAAGTCACAAGCTCACGGTTCATAGGATCGCGTCCTGAGTCCGGCTCTGTGCTGAGAGTGAGGAGCCTGCTGGGGATTCTCTCTCTCCTTCTCTCTCTCTCTCTCTGCACCCCCCCCCCGAAAATAAATAAATAAACTTTTTTAAAAAGAAAAGATTTCACCCTCAAAAAAGGTGACACGGGAGGACAGGAATTTTTCCAGAGAGAGAAAATGTGAGAAAGCATTTCAGAAAAGAGAACACAGGGTGCAAAATCCCGGAGGCAGAGGATAACATGACATACACGGAAAAGCCCAGAAATGTGGCGAGGAGGCATGGTGCAGGCAAGGGGTCGGAAGCTCAGGCCGGTGGCCAGAGAGGGACCCACCAGAGCAGATGCCATAATGGGTGGTTTGCCTTCGATATCGTAAGTCCGTTATTCTCAGTCTTGGCCCCACCTCAGGGTCGCCTGGGCGGGTTTTAGTTTTATGTTTTGCGGTTTGTCTTTAAATATGAATTCTAGTCCAGTCGGATTAGAATCTATGCACGTGGGGCCTGGGGTGAATGCATGTGATGTCAAGGTTGAAAACTTGCATATTCGCAATTCGCATATTGTCAAATACAGAGTCAAGTCCATACCCTTTATAAGACATATGAGAACAGGAAGGAATATCAGAAGGAGATCAGGGATACAACCCCTCCAGGGTCAAGGTGAGGGTGTATTGTGGGGCATGGGGAGACGTACAACCAGACATTAAAGTGTTCTAGGATGTGATCATGAGGAGCCTTGGGAAGTCTCTGTGCCTCGAGATCTTATTTGAGGGTGATTTAATCGTCACCCTTCGGACAATTAAATAAAATTTTCTGATGATGGGACCCAAGCATCGATATTGCTTAAAGTCCCCGGGTGATCTCAGTGTGTAGCCAGGTTTGAGCACTCGTGTTTTAGAACCTTGTAGACCAACAACATCAGTACATCCTGAGCACTTGCTGGAAATGGAGAATTTCAGCCTCCACCCCAGACCTTCCGAATCAGAATCCGTTCTGCAACAAGATTCCTAGGTCATCTGTGTGCACATTAATAATCGATCACATTCTGTGTCTCCCTCTCTCTCTGCCCCTTGCCTGCTCATGTTCTGTCTCTCTCTGTCTCAAAAATAAATAAAGATTTAAAAAAATTTAAAAAAAATCGAGAAGCAGGGACACCTGGGTGGCTCAGTCAGTTGAGCGTCCAACCCTTGATTTCGGCATGATCCCGGGGTCGTGGGATAGAGCCCTACGTTGGGCTCCGTGCTGAGTGCAGAGCCTGCTTGAGACTCTCCCTCTCCTCTCTCTCTCTCTCTCTCTGCCCCTCTCCTTTGCTTGTACTCTCTGTCTAAAAAAAAAAAATTTGAGAAGCACTATCCTAGAGATATCTTTAAAAGCACTATCACTAACATGAGATTGCATAATTTTTGCAAAAACGAACTATACTTTAGGTACGTAATAATACGCTAAATTCCCCGTGATTTGCAGTTGAACGATGCATGTTGTGTATGACTCCTTAGATATTTCTCTGACCTCGCTTACGGCTGGATGAAATTGTATGGGTCACAGTGGTCCATACCCGCAGACGATTGCATGCAGGTGGCCTGTTAAAGGGATTCCAGTTGTGCGTGAGCTGACCTGGTTTTGCTTCTCTTCGGATTTTCTCCAGATGGGGGCGCTATAGGCATTTTCAAAGGCCTGCTTCCGGGTGGAGCAGAATTAACATCCTTTGAGCACCGGCACTCAATATCGTAGCACATACAGGTCACGTGACATCAAAATGGCTTTTTTTTTTTCCCCGCCATCCCTGTTTCCAAATGCCCCCAGGGGTTCAAGAACCCCCGTACGTCAAAGAGAAGACTGGGTTTTTGCATCTAAATCTTCTGCAGGTGACTTTGTAGCCGCCTGGCGTGTGTGTCGAGGGTCAGAGGCAGTAATAACACGTGCCTCGGCCGGAAGAAGTCTGTGCATTTGTGTGCGTGTGCGTTGCGTGTGAGCAGGTGTGCACATCTATCACTGTACGTGTGTGTGTGTGTGTGTGTGTGTCTTTGAAGCTCTGAGCTTGGCCCAGACGGCGGGGTCACACGAAGGATCCCATGCGAGAGACCACTGCCCACGTGAAGCCGCCCTGCACCTTCATCGTCCTCATTTCTGCCCACGGTCTCAGCCCGGGACCAGCACACCCAGCATGTGCACACACCCAGACACACGCACACAACTCGTCCCCCCACCCCGAGGCATGCTCTTCTGAGGCAACCCCGGTGGGACAGGAACTACAAACAGATTCCACATAACAACCCTGAAAGGGACGCTTGGGTCCAATGTGCCCTGGGTGACCTTGAACGTGTTGCTTCTAATCCCCCGTTTGGAAAACGGAAAGGGTTTTCGCCGCCGGGAGGGGACAAAGGGAGGCACTAAACAGCAGAGAAAAGACCCTTCTCCTGGGCTCCTGACCAGGCAAACCTCCCCAGGAAAGGAGAACTCTCCTTCCTCCCCCTGCGCCCAGCCCTGCTCCCTCCATCCTCCCCAATCATTTCAGTCTAACCGACTGTCACTTCTAACATCTGAACTCTCGCCTTGGCCTTGGGAAGCCCGGATGAGTCTTGCCTGCTGCTTATGGCTCTGCACTAAGCAAGTACTCGTGTCCTCTGAAGATGGGGGTGCTGGCAGGGCACTTCTCGATGTTTCTTTCACAAGAAGCTTCAAGTGTCCAGTTATCGTTGCATTCTGATCATTCACAGGCTCCGAAACAAGAACCAGCCTCCCCATCTTTTTTACAGGGAGCCTCAAAATCACATGCGCCCAGTAAGATAGAAAGTCAAATAAACACCGTTCACACACAAACACTCAGATTCACTTACGAGCCGGGGCAAGGAAGCGCGTAGAGGCTTTTCTGAAATGCCTTCTCTCTGCTGCACCAACGCAAGGACACGCCTAGAACCCCCCCGGGGCACAAACGTCGACAGAGGCCTGGATACTGTGGCGATACACGTGTGCAAACAGACATGGTCAGACCCAGGCACACGCCCCGCTGTGGACCCGTCCACTTCCCTGGGAAACCCAGGTTTTAGCCTGAACAGCACAAGCCACAGAGGATGTGCAGCATGGCCAGTCCGCTGGGGAGTGTGGACGAGAACGGTGTCAAACGGTCCCCTGGAATGACTCGTGGTTTGGAAACAGAAGAAGTTACATGTCAGTCACGGTGGCAAGCAAGCAGAGCTGGGAGAAGGTTCACAACCAACACAGCGGCAAGTTTTTAAACTTTCTTCCCCCCTTCCCTTTAAACGGTTATCTGTGAGCCGGGGGTTTGACCACAGGGCTGTGTTTTCCTCGAAGGCTTTGTGGTTGCTATTGGTGTTATTAATTGGGGACACAAGGAGAGCAGAGAGGTCCTCAGCGGTGGCAGGAAGTGCCTGGTTCTTGCTGGAAAAGCCTGTCAGGGTCATTTTTCCTGCTGAAAGCTGGGGGCTGTGGTTAGCACTGGCTTCATTACACCTTCTCTTGGTTATTTATCGGGAAAGGGTGTGACAGGACTGAACTGGGGAAACGGGGGAGGGAGGGCAGAGATTCATCTGGGTAGAGAGACAAAGAGGAAGAGAGAGAAGCACAAAATGGTCTCCCGGTCCCCATTTCCAAATGCCGCCTGAGAGACACAGAGCTTTGGAAAGGAAAGAAAGACAAAAACAGAAAAGCGATGGATGGCTGGTGGCGGGGGGACAATATGAGATGGAAAGAGAGACAGAGAAACAGAGAAAGAGAGGCAGCAGACCCTGTGCCTGAGAATTGCTTACGAGACAAAGACGACGTGACGTGTTTGTGAAAGATCACGGTGGCGGGGAGATCGTGTATGTGTGTGTGCACGGGTGTGTACATTGTGTGTGTGTGTGCACATGTACACGGGCACATCTGCCTAAGAATAGAAGTGATGGCAGACAAACAAGGGCAGGGGAGAGGTGCAAAAAAAAAGAAAAGGAGCATGTTCAAAGGAAGAGAGAAAGCTCTAGAAATTCTGTGTGTGGGTATGAGTGTGTCTGTGAAAAGGAGACAGAGAGATAGGGGCCGACAGAGACAGAGGGACACAGAGAGGCAGAAGCTGTTGAATGACATCGACAAAGAACCTGCATCCAGTCCTTCCTGAATCCCATGTATTCCTGAACTGACAGTTGTGTGAGCCAATAAATCCCTTGCTTCCCCTAGAATGAGCGGGATTTTCTGTCCGCTTCCGGCTAAAATGGTCTTGCTTACTCTTGGCAAGGTTCTTTCACATAGCCATGCTTGTGCCTAAGCATTTTTTTTAAACCTAGAATATCTTTCCTGCCCTTCCCTAACTGATGACCTCTTTTTCATCTAAGCACCAATTCAAATGTTATCTTTTTCAGTTAAGCTTTCCCTGCATCCCTCACCCCCATCTGCCCCCCGCAAAAGACTTCCTCTTCTCCGTCCACTGGTATCTTACGTAAACCTTGGGGAAAACACAGATAGCATCATGGGATAAAAATTGGTGTCTGTGTCTCCCACGTTAGACTGGGGCCGAAGTTAATTTCCTTTGTTTTCCTTGCTCCTTCAACTAGTGTGGCGTCTGTGGCTTTTGAGCACACGTACCTCCCTCTTCCTTTTCCTCCCTCTTCTTCCCTCTTCTTCCTCTTTTCCTTTCCTGGATGATTTCACCTGAAGCACAGAGTCTTACGAGAGTCACCAGAGAAGAAGTGGGTTCAGAAAATGTTAATAGTCCCGGACATCACAGAGGATAGCCTAGGGGGCTAACTGGGGTCCTGGTTTACCACCAGGAGCACACAGATGAGAAGTTGGGCGTCCCTGAAGGCCCATGAGAAACAAAGATCTATAGGAAATGCCAGCTTGAACTTTAATGAAGCCCCGATTGGCAAACATTAAACCCAGCGCTGGTCCTGTGAGGAGCTGAGACTTGAAGGCTGAGTCCTCTAGCTCCTGAATCATTTTCTGGGGCAAGCCTCCATACTCAGACACGTCCAGGCAGGATCACGGCCCAAATTTCTTGCTCCAATATTTCCCGTTGCTTCGTTTTGGATTCGAATTTTGTCCCTCGTGTATTATGCTTTTTAGGACATGTAATCCATCTGGGCTTTGGGCTGGAGCTGTTAATCTCCACTGTGGTTATTTCCCTTTCAGGACCTCCGACTTGGTCAGTGCCCAACATGGCCCCCACGCCACATCCCTGCCTTCCTAGCTTGGAGGTAGAACAGAGCAGTCACTGTCCTCGATGGCCATTGTGCATCTTGTCGATCTCCCCCTTCTAAGGTAGATTGGGGATTTGAGCCGAAAGGTCATAAGCAAGAGTACGGTTAACAACGCCCATCTGCCTCAGTGGCTCTGAAGGACCACGTATGAGTAAGAGTTGAAGTTGAAAGGGACACTCACTACATGAACAAAAACCAGAAGAAGCTAATTGGTAGGGAGAAATGGCCACCGTGGGGGACCGAGGGGCTTGTGTTTCAACAGCTCCTTTTCTGTAAGGCCTGATCTACTTTGGTTCCCACCACGATTCCCATGAGCCCACCAAGCAACCGTCCAATAAAATACAAGTCCCCATGCTGTCAGCACAGAGCCCGACACGGGGCTCAAACCCGTGAACCATGAGATCCTGACCTGAGCCCAAGCCGGGCGCTTACCCGACTGAGCCACCCAGGCACCATGTTTCTGGTCTTTAAAACCAAAAGAACCAGGGCGAAAACTGCCAGCCAATGATAACCACAGCGGTTACTTTTCAATCGGGAAGATAATGGTGACGATGGCGGCACGGAGGGTGGGAAGGGGGTGATCTTGGGGACTGGTAGGGACCTATACATTAGTGCAGAGTAGCATCTGGAGGAGATGATCAGTTTGCCAAGGCCGACTCTGGGTTTTCTTCGGGATGGTTGACACACCGTGTCCAAAGGGTCCAAGGGTCCCCATCATCATTCTGAAACAGTGACAAGACCCCATAGTGAAGGAGCTGAGATGTAGGGGTCAGGAAAACCATTGGTTAAGAACCCCAGAAAAATCTTCCCAGAGCATGTTTCCAGTCCTGAAGGGGGTCATAAATGGGATGCAGTTCAGGGCAAGAGATGTCTAGTTACCAGGATGTTAGAATTCACCATGGCGGGAGGAGATGGACAGTAAGACAGGGATCGAGATAGAATGCTGGATCTTCCAGTGTGAGCCAGAAGAGTTGAAGGAGGGAGAGGTAGGTACGACATGACCCTCGGTTATTAGGAGGCCACTGAGTTGTCTTGGACAGCCTAGAAATACTAGGCCAACCTTGGCCCTGAAGGAGGTTGTAGCGGCAACGTAAGAGATATTTCCGGAGTCGCCCAGTTCCAGAGTTTGGTTGGGTAAACTGAACCCTAAGACTCACCTATCCAGGGATGAACTTGCCATTAGAGCAAATGAAGAGGAAGGGAGGGGTCTGTGCGTAGTCAGGCTGACCAGGCAAGGTCTTAAAACTTCATAAGCAAGAGAAACTAGAGCTCTACGTGGCTTGGCATGCCTTGCCCTTGCTTTCTGGAAGATTCTAACAATTCTCCAAGAGCCTCTGCTTTCTGTGATTAAAAAGCGAGCTATCAGAGCGAGAATGCCGTCAACAATGCCCATCTGCCGCCAGGCCCTGCCCTTTCCCATCTGGAAAACAGCATTTCTGAGTCGGATAGATTTGTTTAACTTGCCGAACCTCGGTTCACGGGATTGTGCATTTGAATTTTATAATATGGAAAATTAATTTCTTAAGTTATTAGGACAGAAAATTCAATAGGATTAATTCTCCTCGTTCAAAAATAATCAGAGGTCACCATGGCAACGCACATCAGTGGAGCAGTACACAATGAATGAATCATTTCCCTGTGTTTGGCTGTTTATTCAGGGCCTCTCCCCTCTCGGCCCTGGTGGCATTTGTAAGGGTGGGTGAATCCCCGGGGTCTCTGCCACTAAGGAGCACGGGTCAGGGTGGTTGTATCCGAGATCCGCCCAGGTAGAAGGGCGAGTCTGGCCTGGAAGCAGTTTCCTTTGGCTTATGTCCTCATCCCCAAGGAATTAAAGGGTGAGGTTTGGAGAACATACCAGCTCTTTCTCCAAATTCACGAGCAGGCTGTGAAAATGAAACCAGCAATGGCAAGGATTCAGGCCATTTCCTGGATGCCAAATGCAACTCCTTGGAAATTGGAGAAAAACAGGCTCCTGACTTACTAAGAGGGATTTGCAAGGTCGAATGGTTCTGGCTGGCTGGCGTGAGAAGGCCAAGGGACGCTGATCCCCTTTCCCGTTCGGTTTTGCCTGGATTGAGCGGAGACAGGGGAGGATTTCTCTGGATCCCAATTTCCATTTTCAAGAAGGGCGGTGTAGCTGCGTTAGGGAAAGCTTTGCCTCTACAGCCAGCCAGTCTGGGTCGGCGTGCCAGTCCCACCACTTTCTAACCTTGGGATAATGGATTTCTCTGATGCTTGGCCTGGTCGCCCGTAAACAGGGGTGTGCGGGCACGCGTGCACAGAGGATGAGGTCATTGTACAGATCCCACGAGATGATGGATGTGAGACCCTTAGCGTAGCGTCCGGCACACGGTAAGCATTGCTTCTCCTTCGGATGGGAGTGTGAACTGAGGGGAATACATATGGATTTCTCAAACTCTTGATTGAAACGGTAGGAATGGTCCAGAAGAGGCAACGGGAGAGAGGAAGGGTAGTTCCTACCTTTTGCCCCACCTGTCATTTACATCTAAGTTGGAGAATGCAGGCACACCCTTACAGCGCTCTCAGGAAATATGGCTTAGTTTGTTACTCACATCTCGAAATAAATAAATAAAGAGACCCTGAGATTCTGGGTATCTCCAAACACACCGCGAGCCGTTAGAGGGAAGGTTCTCCCAGAGCACACGCGGATAGGCTGAGCTCCGGATGAGGAAGGACATCCCTCCACTGCCCTTGTCCCTTGTCCTGCCTGACTTGGAGTATCATTTTGGTTCTGTGAGTAGGGCCTTCAAGGGGATTTGGAGCACGTGGAGAGAACAATCCGAATGCATATCAAAGGAAGAGTGGTAGAAGGTCCTGGAACGAAATCAATCAGACAATCGATTGATATCATTGAGTCTTTTTTTTTTTTTTTTTTTAATGGCTCAAAGAATCGTCATGGAGCAAATGTGACCTACAAGGGGAGGGAAATTTTAGGCTTTGCTCCCCTTGACTGCCTTGACTCTGCGTACTTTCTTCCTGGTTCCATATCCCTGCCCAATGCAGCAGAAGTTGATATCCCGACCTGCCTCTGGGGCCTGGTAGGTGGGTTCAGTGCGTTGTAGCAGATACAGCTTATCCATGATGCTGTGACTTCCCTTGATCCCTCTTTTCGTCTAAATGTGTAAGCTAAGTCAAGGACCCCCTGGGAACCCTGCCCTTTTGTCCTTCTGACTCAGCATCCAGGAATGGACTGGACGATCCAGGCCTGCTTGGGACTTGCCGTCTCTTTCACACTTAGGCTGTGTGTGACCTCTCAGGTCCTGAAAGCAAATCCAATTCGACTGGCATGGCTCAAATATTTAATAATGGGATAGCTTATGGAGATGTGAGCAGGGGAGAGGAACCACCAAGAGATAACGAGGCACCAGGGAACTAGCAAAAAGGGAAACCAACACCACCCCCCACACACACACACATCAGAAGGTGCAAGGTAAGAAAAGGGTTTTATGGAGTCCAGAAAGATGTGGACCCATGGAGAAGGCGGGCACCCCAATAGGAGCCATAGATAGGCTGGACCTCAGCAAGTATGGAAGCACCAAGGCAGGGAGAAGCAGAGGAAAATAGCCCAGCCCCTTTCTTCTCCTACACTCTGAGTTCCGGCAAGTGCAGTCGTCATTAAAGTCTTTCAGTAGCTGCGACGGGGAAGAGGGAGAGAGAGGGAGAGAACTGGCTTCTTTATTTACATATGGACCAAAGCATAGAAATAGCCCAATGGATTGAAGTTACAAAAAGGCAGGTTTTAGTTTTAGCTGGAAGAGGGTCGGTAAAAAGAGTCTGGGTGATGACTGGTCTGTAGACGCAGCCTCCTGGAGGACCAGGCATGGCTTGGAGGGCTGAAGGCTGGATGGGATGGGGCAGACACTAAGGAACCAGCAGAGAGTCTGACAGAAGGCTGTTCTCCTAATGTTACATCTCTGGGAAGAAGGGCGTGATGGTTAATTTTGTGTGCCAACACTTAGTGGTATTGCTTAATGGCTTTAATAACAGGAAAACATTATTTCAGGCTGTGTCTGCGAGGGTGTTTCCAGAAGAGATTAGCATTTGGATCGGTAGACTGAGCACAGAAGATCACCCTCCCCGGTGCAGGTGGGAAGCATCCCATCTGTAAAGAGCCCTAATGTAACAGAAAAGAGGAAAGGTGAATTTTCTCTCTTCGCTCGAGCGGGGACAACCATCGTCTCCTGGCCTCGGACATCAGAGCTCCCGGTTCTTGAGCCTTCTGACTCAAGGCTGGGACCTCCGCCATCAGTGCCCTGATCCTTTGGACTCAGACTTGCCTGGATCTCCAGCTTGTAGACGGCAGATCGCGGGACTTCTCAGCCTCCGTAATCATGTGAGCCAGTTCCCATAAGAAATCTCCTCTGACGTACATCTCTGGATCATGTTCTGTTTCTTTAGAGAAACTTGACTAGAGAACTTGACCTTGACGTGGCGTTGGGTTTGTAGACTCGGGGTCCCTATCAGGCCTTACATGTAAGCGGAGCGTTCCAGTTCAGACTGGAACTCTTAGGGGAACTGGTGTGGGCAAGTGGTAACAGAATGCTGTTTTGGCTGCATTTGTCCGTCACTTCCCTAGCAAGTTGAAGGAGAAGTTAGGGGGAGTACTGTGTTTCTATGTGGGCATATTCCTGGGCCCCGTCATAAGCCGTGCAGTTATCATCAGACGTAAACCCAGCCCCAATATGGCGGTCGGCAAGAACATAAGCTTCCTAGTAAGCCCTCGGCCTTTCCACTTACCACCTGTGTGATCCAGGACAAGTCAACCTCTTTCTTCCCTACTTGCTTAACGTCTTTGAGCCTTAGTTTCCTTATTTGTGAGGTGGCCATCTTACCTTAACCGCACCTACCTCAGATTGCTGCTAGGAGAATAAAAGTGAGATCAGGGAGGTGATGTCTTAGGACAGTGCCTGATCCATCGTAGACGCTTGGCCAATGGTAGGTAAATTTTAGGTTGTGGGAGAGGAGAGGAGGAGGAGAAGCAGGGACAGGGAAGAGGGAGAGAGAAAGAGAGAGAGAGAGAATTGGCTTGTTTATTTACATATGGACCAAAGGATAGAAGTAGCCCAATGGACTGAAGTTACGAAAAGGCAGGTTTTAGTTTTAATGAAAGGAATTGGCTCCCAGTTCCTACCCGCTGGCTAGGAATGGAAAAGTAATGAGCTTCTTATCACTGAAGCATGTTACAGTCAAGGCAGAGCAGCCTCATTGTCAGGGTGCAATGGCAGTGGGTGTTTTTGTACTCGGGGAGAAATTGATTCAGAGAAGTTCTCGGTTGGGTTCCGCTGATACTCTTTCTGCAGAGCTTGGAGCACCAGATAGAGGCCAGATCATTCTCCAAGACTGCGTGTCCTCCAGGGGACGCCATTCTCCAAAGACCCTAAATATTTCGGTCCTGGGAGAGAAAAAAAAAAAAGGAAAAAGTCACTTCTCTCGGGGCATTTCCCCGGAGTGCTTCGAGGCGGAAACAGTCACCATCGATGACGATGACGCTGTAGTCAGAGGCCGAGGGCTTGGGAGAAAATTAAATGACAGCACTTCCAGACAATGGGACTCAGGGCTGTGGATGTACAAAGTCACAAGGATGTAAGAGGATCATTTGAGATGACACAGAGCGTTTCGCCCTGGTGTCTCCGTCAGGCTCCCTCCCGTGCACAGCCTCTCGCAGGGCTTTGTGGCTCACGTTTGCAATCCTAAGCTTCTCCAGAGGTCACTTAGGAAAGGGGGCATCAGGCATCCACCTTCTCACCCAGGAAACAGTCCAGCCAGAGGTGGGAGGAAGTTGCTCGAATTACCCGGCTGATGAGTAGAAATTTGGAGGCAGCTATGTTCTGAAAACAAGGAACGAGTGCGTGAAAGGCTACAAGCACAAACACAGAGACAGGGCGAGTGACAAAGGGTGTCTTAGGGTCTTGGGGAAGACCGGAGATGTGAAGGCCAGAGCATTGGGAGTCAAATCCCTGCCTTCCCATTGGCGGACTGTGTGATCTTTGCAAGTTTCTTAACCATCAGTTTCCTCGGCTGTAAAATGGGTATAACAATAGTAACCCTTTCATAGGCTTGTTAAGCTATGAGCTAATATTTGCAAAGCTTTCAGAATAGTGCCTCGCACAAAAATGCTGTATGAGTGACTGAGAAATAACTACAAAGAATAAGGTCCACGGAGGGTGAAGGATGAAACTGGGAGCCGTGATGAATCTTTGGAGAAGGGGAGAGACACCCACGTCAGCTGCAGCTGGCAGTTGCCATGGAGAAGTTCTGGGCACAATGACACCAAACTTTGCAAGGGGTTAAAAGTAGCTAGTGGGGCGCCTGGGTGGCTCAGTGGGTTGAGCGCCCGACTTCAACTCAGGTCATGATCTCACGGTCCGTGGGTTCAAGCCCCATGCTGGGCTCTGTGCTGACGGCTCGGAGCCTGGAGCCTGCTTCGAATTCTGTGTCTCCCTCTCTCTCTGGCCCTTCCCCTCTCGAGCTCTGTCCGTCTGTCTCTCTCTCGCTCGCTCAAAAATAAATAAACATTAAACAATTTTTTTTTTAAAAAGTAGCTAGAGGGGCCCCTGGATGGCTCAGTCGGCTAAGCATCCGGCTTTGGCTCAGGTCATGATCTCGCGGTTCATGGGTTCAAGCCCCGCATCAGGCTCTGTGCTGACAGCTTGCTCAGAGCCTGGAGCCTGCTTCCGATCCTGTGTCTCCTTCTCTCTCTGCCCCTCCCCTGCTCACGCTGTCTCTCAAAAAGAAAGAAATGTTTAAAAAAATTGAAAAAAATAAAAGTAGCTAGAAATCCTGATTTTCCCTCTGGGACTCTAATTATGAGCAAAGGCTAGTTTTGTAGAGGCCACACAGACTTTCTTTCTATTCAAAGACCACGGAAAGTTCTTCCCTGCCTCAGGGTATTGTGAGACAGGATAATTACCACCAAGTACTCTCGCAGACATTCCCCAGGAGCTGCATGGCTTAACGTAATAAGCCTATTTCTTGGACCGAGACTAGTCCAGCGCAGGTCATTTGGGGGTGGGGGAATAGGGACCCTCCTTCAGAGGCCGAGCTGTCGACGGAGGCTGTGCCTTCTTCAACTCATGGCCCCCAAGGGCTGCACTGGATGGTGATAAGGGGGGAGTACGGAACACTGTGGAGGTTATGGTGGCCAGACCAGGAAATGGAGACTCCCATTTCCACCCAGGTGTCCTTGGCTGGACCCCAGTCATGTGGCCCTGCCCCACTGCAGGGGACTAGAAACACAGTCCATGGATGTCCCCATGGAAGAGAGGAGAATGGTTAGCATTCTCTGCCACAGGGTCTTTGCACTTACCGTTCTGTCCCCTAGAGCAATCTTTTCTTATCATCTCTCTCTTCCACCTCCTCATTCTGCTCTGTTCCTCCTCAAAGGACCCTTCTTGACATTCCTAGTTTCAGAAGCTCCCTTCCCTTACCCTTACCTTCTTTTTTTTTTTAACGTATTTTTATTTTTATTTTTTTAGAGACACACAGAAAGAGAGAGAGAGCGCACGCTCGTGGGAGAAAGGGACAGAAAGAGAGAGGGGATCTTAAGCAAGCTCCACGCTCAGTGCAGAGCCTGACACGGGGCTTGATCCCACGACCCCGGGACCAGGACCTGAGCCGAAATCAAGAGGCCAAGAACTCTCAACGGACTGAGCCACCCAGGTGCCCCATCCCCGCCTTCTTTACCGCTTCGGTCGGGTTCTTCAAAGCACTGAGGACACTCTGAAGTCATCGAGGGCTTGCTTCTTCTGCATCCCGGGGCCCTGCCTGCTCCTTCCAGTCGTGAGAGCAGGAAGGTTGTGTATCTCGTTTATCAACACCCTTGTGGGTCTACACCAGCAGGGCTGAGTTAATGGCTTCAAGTTCATTCCAATCACGGACAGCCTCACGGGGAACCAGAGCCTCCCTGCTGCTGCGGCCATCACAGATCGGACAGGCCTTTACAATGCCATCTCCCCGTTGTCCCGTGTCCCGTTCCAGCCCGGAGTCTGCGTGCTGCAGGCTGACCGTGGCGGCCCCGCCTGCTTCCCGGAGCCAGGCTTCCGGGATGCGTTTCCTCTGCTTTGCAGGATCTTTCACGGTGTTCTCGTCTACCCACTCTGTCATTCTGGAATCTGTAGAGACGGTTTTGAAATTTTTTTTTTTTTTTCTATTTCAGGTCTCCTTGTTAAGCAGGAGGGAAAAATGTCAGCGGGGAAGAGCTCAGCGACGTCTGTGTGTGTGTGTGTGTGTGTCCACCCGGCAGTTGCATGTTGGAAGACGAGTTATAGGATGGAGGTGGTGACGGAGAGATAAATCAATTATTTATGACTGCAAACGCGTAGGAACCCCACGTCTCAGTGACTTCTAACTGCAGGGGTTTCCTTCTTGCTTACGTTGGACGTTGTTGGCTGCGGGCCGGTGGTGGCTTTGCCCCCTGTGTCTACACAGAGCGGGATGCGTGCTGGAGGGGCGCTCGGGGCCTGCCTTTCTCGTGGCAGAAAGAGAGCTCACGCGACGACTCTGAAAGCCCCTGCTTGGTGCTGGGATTCGACTCCTCGCCTTCCGTTGGCCAAAATGAGTTGTGCCACCCAGCCCGCTCTCTGGGCCCAGGGAGGTAGACTCTTTCCTCAACAAGATCGCACACGGGAAGTCCAGCGGTGGAGGGGCGTGTAGGCAGGAAGACCGAATCGTTGGGAACCCCGAACACAAATGCTCCACACTCCACGCTCTACAAAAATCTTACGGTGTCTGTGACAGTCAGGGTTGTTTTGGTTGGAACAAACAAAACCAGCTCACATGGGCTTCCTTTCCAAAGAGGCGATGTGCTTGGCCGTAGTCCATGGTTGGTTGTTCAGGTCGCACGTGTCCGAATCCATTCTGTTTCCCTGGCCCGAATTTCTTTGGCTAGAGCCATTCTCGGATAGGTTCGGTCCAGGGTGTGAGCTGTCCTATCCGGTCTTACAGTCCTGTAAAGGGGGGGCGCAGCCCTTCCCCCCTGAATTCTAGCCCAGGTGCCATTTGTCAGGTCTCATCAGATCAACTGGCGTGGCATGAGTGGACCTAGATTAGTCTCTGTGGGCTGGGAATAACGTATGGAGGCTGGTCACACACGGATTGTGCCAGACTCCTAGGTCCTGGTGGCGGGGGACGGGGGGTGATCTCTCCAATCTGAATAATTTGGACTGAGGCTGGGGGGGAAATGAATGGTTCCCTTCTGTAAAACCCACAAGTATACAGCACAAGACGGGTTCCTGGGCACTTGAAAACGACAGATTGTATCAAAGAGGCTTTTAACAAATCCATACGTCAGTATGTGTCTGAGCCAAGGAAAATACCGATGGGGATAGGAAGTCAAGACTGTGGCTAAAAATAGAACACAACTGAGCAGCCCATGAGGGCTAATTAGCTTGCCCTGTCGGCATTGAAACTTGGACTTGGAACTTCCCGGTGGTCACGGTATCTTGGCGAAATGCACTGTCCTTACCCCCCTATTTCTGCTATCAGAGTCACAGGATAAATGAGGTCGTGGCGAGCAGGGGCGTCCAAAATTCTAGGTTGTGACCCAGAGCATACCCAGTCCCCGATTCCCGCCCCCCCGCATAGGTGTGTACGTGCATACGTACTTATGTTGTTACCTATGCATAGACAGATACAGTCTGTCTCTCTCTCTATACCTTTAAATATTTATTTATTTAAGTAGTCTCTCTACCCAACATGGGGGTCAAACTCCCGACACCGAGGTCGGGAGTTTCACGGTCTCCGGACTGAGCCAGCCAGGTGCCCCTACAATCTATATATTTTCAGAAATAATGTTTAACCTTCCACGCGATGCGCACTCCGACATTTTCTCCCTCGGACTGCCCAGTCTGTCCTAGTCTGCCCTATCCTCGCCCATTCTATCCTATTTCATACCCCTTTATTTTGTTTTCTATTTCTTAATGCCACTCGCAGACCATTAACATGATTTCATTGGCCGCTACGGCGTCGCAATCCACATTTTGAAAAGCACCGACCTAGTCGTGGAAAGGAAGGTATCTGCTGCACCTCGTGAATATCTATTGAGTAGCGGACGGTGAATGAATGAAATCGGTTCAGTCCAGTCTGTAATTACTTTGTACTCTGCTATTATGTATAATTATGTGTGCCAGGTACTGGGATGCAGTTACGAACACGTTCAGCCCCTGGCCTTGAGTCCACCTCTCATCGGGGAAGAGGGAGATCCTGAGAGGCAGTGACAGGACGGCGTGACCACTCTTCCACAGAGGTGAGGCGGGTGCCATGGGTGCACAGCTAAGAAGCCAGTGGCCCTTCCAGGATGGAAGGTGAGAGAGGGAACAGGGAACCCTCCGCCAAGTACATCAAGGAGCCACCAGAAAAGGGAGGTGAAATTCGTGATTTTTTTCATGTTTATTTATTTTTGAGAGAGAGAGGCAGAAAGAGAGGGAGACGCAAAATCCGAAGGAGGCTCCAGGCTCCGAGCTGTCGGCACAGAGCCTGATGTGGGGCTTGAACCCACGAACCTCGGGCCCACCACCTTTCAGGGCAATCATGAGAAGTGAGTGCAGATGTCTGAGCTGGGGAAGAAGTCTTCCAAAACCTCCTCGAGCCATAAATAGAGTCTTTCTTTCTTCCTTTTCTTAACCCCCCCTTTTTTTTGTCCTTTAAGGGTATTGCTTTTCATATTTTTACCTCCAGCTGTCTCGATGGTATTTCAACCTTTTTTATGTTTTTCTAAGTCTTGTATTTAACGTGCCCTGGAAATTGTCATCGAATATGAAAAAATCAGATCTCAAACTTCTGCGTGAGGAACGGAGGGACGCAGAGTCAAGGTTTTTTTGGGGTTTTTATGTTTTTTTCTCTTTTGAGTGCATGGACTTTTGATATATGGAATGAAGACGATTGTGTCTGATTGCGTCTGTAATGAACCCTCATAATTTTAGATTAGGGTTATGTGGACGTCCCAACTAATGGGCAGTAGATTGTGTGGATATAATTCTAGCCTATCATACTTTTTCTTCAATATCAATTACTTTGAATGCTTAAATATCCAATTTCCTGAGATTTTTATTGTTCCATTTTCTTGTTAAGTGACCCTCCCTCCCTCCCCACCCCCACCCCCCCCCCCAGTTTAAGTTGCTAAAGCAATGAGCTATGAGTTCTGGCAGCCTGAAAGGAGCAGGAATGGGGAGCCCAGGTTCAGTGAGGGAATGGTTTATGGTTCGGAGTGTCTGGAATATTCTATGACTAATGCCGCCAGAGATTAGAGACTCAGATCTTTTCCCCAGCGCTCAGACAGAATTGGAAAAAAGGAAAAAATAAAGACAGGTTTAATTAACCTGCCAAAAAGAAAAAAAAAATCACAGAATGTCTGTGCGTGAGATTAAGAGCAAATCTAATGATGAAAGAGATTGGAAGGGGGGATGATTAGGCATATTTCCTATTCAGTCAGCTAATATCACTGAATCTCCTTAGAATCAAATCATCACATTATTTTGGCGTTGGGGTTGCCGCAGCACGGAGAACTCCTGCAGGTGGAATCTGACCGAAAGGAAAAGTCAAGGTCACCGGCCCTCATCTACAGTCTCCAGGCAAATGCACGGCTGGAGGTGACTCACCCTCAAAACCCCCTCCAGCAGCGCAAGGAGCCCAGGAGAGGTCAGGGCAGAGCCACAGCCAGAAAGCAGAGGTGAAGCAAAGAGGCAAGAGGATTGCGATGACACCCGCCCAGGGGCGCCTGGGTGGCTCGGTGGGTTAAGCGGACGACTCTTTGTCTCGGCTCAGGCCATGATCTCATGGTTCTTGAGATCGAGCCCCACGTCAGGCCCTGCGATGACAGTGCAGAGCCTGCTTGGGATCCTCTCTCTCCCTCTCCCCCCGCCTCTCCCCCTCCTCAAAGTAAATAAATTAATTAAAAAAAAAAAGAATGACGTCAGCCCAGTAGAAGGACAAGTACAAGTGCGTGGGTGTGCGTGGGGGAGTGTCCTGTGGGTGTGGTCAGCTATGACTGTGTTGCTCACCAGAGCCCGTACAATGTGCCATTTCCTTGACAGACGGAGACAGGACCTTCCCAACCCTCCTTGGGTCCAGGTGGGGTCACATGCTTGGGTTCGTCAGTGGACGATGAACGGCCGTGAGGGCAGCCATTTCCAGGTAAGCTGGTGAAAAGTCAGCAGACCTTCTGTATTTCTTCTCTTCTCTATTCACCTTTCTCTTCTTCTTCTTCTTCTTCTTCTTCTTCTTCTTCTGTCCTTTGTCCTTCCCCGTCTACTGGCTAACGTGGAGCAGGACGTGGCCCCGGCAGAAGGGAGAGCCACACGATGGAAGGGGCCCTGGTGCCCGAACATGCTGTAGAAGAATTTTCCAGACCCACCCACCCACCCAGGATGCGACGTGGGCGGGAACTGACCTGAATGGTGTAGGCACCCTGAAATGGGGGGGTTGTTTGTCAGCTGGCTTCATCTCTTTGAGCTTCTTTGTCAAATGGGCGTACTAATAAACCCTTGGCTTTATAGGACCATTGTATGGGTTAAATGAGATACGGAAATAAAGTGTCCAGTCCGAGTCCCGTATGAATCACTCAGTGAATATTAGTTAACAGTGAGGCAGCTCTAGGCTGCTGTTATCGGAAATCTGGCTTATTCATTACGTGACAGATATTTCATGAACACCAACTACACGCCAGCGCCGATGAGAGACACTGGGGACACGGGGACATAAGACACATTCTCATGCGTAGCTAGTAGGCGTGGACTTTTATCTTTACCACGTGATTCAAAGGTTGCGCTCCCTATTCTGACGCACCCTGACGTCCACTCTGGAATCCCTGACCACAGCTTTCCTCGCTGAAGCCAGCCCTGACCCCTGAGCACTAGCAACCAGAAAGTTCCATCCTGTATAAAGAGAATACAGGTCGTTTTTGTCGAACAAAACCCACTGCCCTTGTTCTGGAACTGCCCCAACCTCATGCTATGACTTTGTTTTCCCCATCGGGTTGGCTACGTGTCAGTTCTAGCTCTTGGGGTGAACACGTAACCCAAGCTGGCCGATCAGAGCCCTCCGCGGTCCCTGAGAACACTAATGAGGGAGTAAGCGTGTGACTTCAGCTGGGACAATCCGATGAAATCGCAGGGCTTCCACAAGAATAGTGACCAGGAGATGTCTTCTTCATGCTTGGATTATTAGGCTGATCAGATACAATCTCGAAGCTCTGGAGTTGCCGTGAGCATCTTTGTGACCACATGGCAAGCCCCTGTCCGAGGTTCAAGCAAACGCCGGGGAGGCCGAGTCAAAAGACGTCAAAGGACGCCAGATCCCGAGGGTCTCCTTAGAGCATCTGGACCCCGCTATGCCTACAGTCCAGCTCTTGGACTTTGCAGTTCATTCAACTGAATAATTTACTGCCCAAAGCAGTTTTGCCGGGTGTTTGATTCCTTGGAACCGAAGTATTGCTGAGTCGATATCTGACATTAGCTTTGGAGACTGAATGGTCTGAAGCATCACATACTCCCCGGAGAAGACACATCACCTGACCTTTAGGCACAGCGCTGACCTTCCCACCGTGCTGTTCGGGCACGGGCTCACCTTTCCGAAACAAGTTTAAACTCCGAAGTTTATATATGCTGTTAAAGACCCCTGGGCACTCTTCCTTCCCCTGACTAGCCTTAGCTTCCTCCCCCTACCTGCCAGCCCATTTTACTCAGGTCCCACCACATCTTTTAGGTGACATTTTCCCATTTATGACAAGCTCGCCATTTCTGTGTAGAAGATAATCTTTTTAAAGCTCTCGCTCTGCAAGTTGATGGACTATAATCTCCGGGGAAATTTAAGAGGTGTACTTCTCTCTGGTCCCCCACTCCCCGAACCCGCAGAGAAATCCTCTTGTCTCCCCAAGACGGGAATCAGTTCGGCTTAGTTATTTTTTTCATTAAAATTCAAATTAATTGAATAAAACGCAGAGTTTCAAATTAATGAACCCCTTGCAGAACCTATACAATGCAAGCCTCTCCCGTAACTATGGAATTTCTTCTATGAACAAATGTCGGGGCTCCCCGGGGAACGGAGTTGGCTACAATCACCCTTATCAGCTCAGCTCAGTTACTAGCAAGCAGGTCCCTTGGTGGCAGCGCGGATTCGTAAACATTTCCTGAGCATGTACTATGTACTGGCTCCTGGACAAGGCACTTCCATTGTCTTCTGGAATCCACGTGGCTACTCCAAATGTAAGTGGTGTGAGAGGAATCTACACAGGTAGGTATGGTCTCAACCCTTCTACCCACTGAGCTTACCTAGGAGAGAACACACGGACCCTTTCATAATGGTTACACCACATCGGGATTATATGACACCCTGGGGGGGTACAAGAACAGGGCGGATTGAAAGTAAATGAGAGATGGGCACCGAGGAGGCCACTTTTGGGGATAAGCCCTGGCTGTCACGTGTTAAGAGGTGAATCACTGGGTTCTACTCCTGGAGCCAAGATTACGCTGTATGCCAACGAACTTGAATTTAAATAAAATAAAATAAAGTAAAATAAAATAAATAAAATAAATAAATAAATAAATAAAATAAAATAAAATAAAAAATAAAATAAAATAAATAAAATAAAATAAAGTAAAATAAAAAATAAAATAAAATAAAATAAATAAAGTAAAATAAAATAAAGTAAAATAAAATAAAATAAATAAAATAAAATAAAATAAATTAATAAAATAAAATAAAATAAAATAAATAAATTAAATAAAATAAAGTAAAATAAAATAAAGTAAAATGAAATAAAATAAAATAAATAAAATAAAATAAAATAAAGTAAAATAAAATAAAATAAAATAAAAAAATAAATAAAATAAAATAAAATAAAAAATAAAATTAAATAAATAAATAAAATAAAGTAAAGTAAAATAAAATAAAATAATAAAATAAAATAAAATAAAATAATAAAATAAAAAAATAAAATAAAATAAAGTAAAATACAATAAGTGATAAAATCGTGTGGCTATGTTATACCTTCCAGCCCCAATTTTAAAACTTCCCATCGTCTGAAGTAGTTTGGAGGGAAATGATACACAGGAAAGCTGTTGACTGTATATGGAGATTAATGTGTAATCTGTACATGGTCTGTTGAGTGCTTACCGTGTGCCAGGCGTGCTTGTTACCAGATCACTGGATCTTCAAAGCAGACATATCTATTGGAAGTTAGCATTAGCATCCTTTATTTTTTTAAGGTATATTTATTTTTGAAAGAGAGAGAGAGATAGAGAGAGAGAGAGAGAGAGAGCAAACAAGTGGGGGAGGGGCAGAGAGAGAGGGAGACACAGAACCCGAAATAGGCTCCAGGCTCTGAACTCTCAGCACAGAGCCCGACACGGGGCTCGAACCCGCGAACCATGAGATCGTGACCTGAGCCAAAGTCGGAAGCTTAACTGGCTGAGCCACCCAGGCGTCCCAGCATCTTTTACTTACATGCTAAAAAACCAAGGCTCACATCGTTCACAGAAGCTGCCCAAATTCACCCAGTTAGTAAACGCCGAAATGGGGATTTCGTTGAAGCAAATTTTGCTCCAATGCCTAAGTGCTTAAACTGTGATGTTCTGCCTCATGCTCAGGTGACCTATGGTAACGGGAACTATGGCAAATACTTTTATGAAATCAGGGCAACATTCATGTATTTCTCTGGCGTCTGCTTTAGGTCAGAAACTGCTAGACACTGCAGATTCCGTGGTGAACATAAAGAACAGATGGACAAACAGTATGGTCCTTGACTTCATAGAACAGGATGTGCAAAGGCTCTGGGGTGTGTTAGAGGAATGCAAAGAAAGGCAAGAAAAGCAGAGAAGAGAGTTGCAGCCAGATAAGAGAGAGCCAAGGCCGAGAACGCAGGGCCTTGTGGTCCTTTCAGCATTCTTGTTTTTATTCTAAAAACAATGGAACATCTGCAGAATTTTAAGCAGGGGAGTAACGTGGGGGAACATCATCTTTGGTCACCTCAACACCCCGGAGCAGATTGACAGTCTACTGGTCCCATGGGAAAGCAGGGAGATAGCATGACAGTTTTGAGGCCCCACCGTCGTCGGGAGCATCTGCCTCCGATGGAGTCTGGTGAAGTGTTTGTCACCATCTAATATAATGGATTCTACTGGGTAAGGTCGCCATCAAGGTCAGTTGAGGGTAAATGGCCTCCACTCTTCAATCTCGTGACTGAAGGTTTTTGTCGTAGGGACCAAGACCTAAAGCAGTTCGCTGTAACCATCATAGGAAGGCTGGTTGAATTCTCACACTTGGCACCAACGCTTTCTGTTGCCAAGAGCCAATCTGAGGTGGTTTTCTTTAGAAGGAAGCACTAGGCATGGAAGGGACATGGGGCTCTTCCTGTGTATGGCAAAGTGCAGCTATAACACCACCTCCTTGGTTAATGTTAAATGATTTTTTATAAAGCAAAAAGAGGTCCTCCTTTGTAAAGAATGCCCTTCGGAGCTTCACAGAACAAGCGAAATCCCTCCTTTTCGTGATACGAATTCAGATAGTTGAAGTTATTAGGGGTCTCCTTGGCATCTCTTCCCTGATGGAACGTCTTTTGTTCCTTAAAATGTCCTCCGTATTATGTGTGTGTGGGTTTGCGTTTTCTGACTTTCCTCCGTGGTGAACATCCAGATTTCTCACTTTAACCCATCCGCTAATCAGGTCAAATTTATCCCTATGCCCGCATCAAGCCCACGATGTTTGGTACCTAGTGGGTTCTCCATTAGTGTTTCGTCAAAGGAATGAATGAGTAAATGAGTATCGTCCTGAGAACACCCTCCAGGTTTTCTACTGCACTATTACAGTAAGATACTCCGGGCTGAAGATACAATATTGCAAATCTACCTGGTTATTTAGGGTCAAAACAAGTCACCTCGTTCAGTTAAACGCTATGATTCGGTTAATGTGATTTAAGATACAAATGCATTTGCATTGTGTGTGTGTGTGTGTGTGCGCATGTTCATTTTGTGTCCGTGGGTAAGACGATGGTGTTGATGCTAGAACTCATTCTGGCCCCGGGGAATTATGGGCTGCTCGGATCCATAGAGGAGGACCAACGGCACACAGGGTGAAGCGCTCTTAAAGAGATCAGCCGTATGGGAACTGGAAACACGCACAGTGTCTGTGTCCGGGAACAGACTCTAACAGTGTGGGTGTCCCAACAGTGTGAGGGGAGCGTAGCGATAAGGAACAGGTGGCAGTGGCCCGGGGTCAGGTGGGTGATCGCCATGATGTTGCCAGATCTGAAGACTGAGATTTCTCGGAAACCAAACCCCGAGACACGGGCCCCTTCAGGCAAAGGTCAAGAGCATCATAGTAGGGAAGCTGGGTCTGGGTCCCCAGAGCTCCACCCTGGAGGACTGGGTCTTGGGTCTGATTGGATGCAAGGGAGGCTTTTGGAGGAAATGGATCCCAAGACTCTGGCGGGAGGGGTGACTTTCTTCCAAGCCACATCAATCAGTATATAAACTGAGCTACCCTAAGGAGGGGGACCCGAAGTATAGCTGAGCAGACAAAACAGAAGTTTATTTTGTTAGCATGCCGCAGTCCAGAGGTAAATTGGTGGTCCAGTGCAGATAGAGACTTCGGGTCCGTGATGACGTCAGAGGGACCAGGCCCTCCTACCTCATCGTTCCACCCTGATCTGCACGGTCCAAGCTTGTGCAGAAGCTTCATGTCTGTATCGCACAGCCTAGAAAGACAGAGGGGAGGGCCGGTAATTAGCTTTTAAGAAGCAAGACAGATGTTTCACACGTCACTTCATTCACGTCCTGGAGGCGAGAACTTGGTCACTTGGCCGCCTCGCACCGCAGGGGAGGGAAGGTAATGTAACTTTCAGCTCCGAGCGGTCACAGGCTAAGTCCTCCAGGAGCCAATGCTGAGACTGTGTTTGGGGTACAAGACGATCAGTGGAATCAACACCCATGGAAAGGAGTATAAAGCAGGATGAGGCAGGGAGAAGTCAGACAAACAGACTCGTTTGTTCAGCACCTACTAGGTTTCAGCAATGAACCAGGATACGGGGCCCCTGATCTTACAGACCTTACAGTTTACTGAAAGAGACAGAAATAAGCAAGGGAACAAACAATCAAGACTATTAAAAATAATGGAAACCCCCATGAAGATATTCCAACGGAACAGGGAGTGTTAGTTGGCAGTTACTTCCGAGGGGGTAATCAGAGAGGGCTTCTCTGAGGAGGTGATGTTTGCACTCAGGACGGAATGAGGGAGATGGGGAACAGCATTGCAGGCAGAGAGAATAGCATGTGCAAAAAAAAAAAAAAATAGGAGCAAACGCGACTCTTTCAAGGAAGAGAAAGAAGCTACTGGGACTTGAAGCTATTTTGGCAGAAAAAGAGATATAAACCCTACCATCAAATAGGTTGGGAAGGGTCAGATCATGTACTATTTGGATAAAGAGTTTGGAATTCATTTTAAATGTGATTGAAGCCATTGTAAGTATTAAAACAAGGGAGATGACTTAACTATTTTAATCAAAATTCTAATAAATTTGCTATATTTTCATGGAACTAATTCTTTAAACCTATTTAACTCTTGGATCAATTTTCTGTACAACACAGTTAACCTGCTTCCAACTTTTGTCCTATTTTCATTTGACTGAAATTACTTTCATATGGATCAGTTTCACAGAAAAGCTTTTACTCTTGTTATCGTTCCCAACTCTGGCTCTGACAAGAATGACGCAGAAACTGAGACATGGCCAGACTGTCCCTTTATCCACAGGCAGGAGATTTATTTTCATGCCAAAACCCAGCGTCCCATGAAAATAGTTCTTCATTGCCTACTATGGCCTGACCCATTTCTCCTTGAACTTCTTTGTGCTTTTTTTCCTGCTCATTTGGTTTCCTTCTCAAGTTTCATGTAAGTCAAGATTCTTTCTTTTTTTAAGAAAATAAAGCCCACTCAAAATAGCCTAGGCGGGCCTGCATGGCTCAGTCGGTTAAGCATCCGACCCTTGATTTAGGCTTAGGTCATGAGCTCACAGTTCGTGAGATTGAGCCCCCCTGTCAGTGTGGAGCCTGCTTGGGATTCTCTCTCTCTCTCAAAGTAAATAAATAAACTTTCTCTCTCTCTCTCCATATACATATATATATGTATATATATATATATATAAAGTTTATGTATATATAATATATATAATATAATATAATATATAATAATATATAATTATAATATATATAATTATATAATATATAATAATATATATAATTATATATAATTATAATATTTTATATATTTTTATATATTATTTTATATTACTTTATATATTTTTATATATTTTATTTATTATAAATATATTTATAAATATATAAATTAATAAATTTATAATAAATAAATTTATAAATAAATAAATAAAAATATATAAATGTATAAATAAATAAATTTATAAATATAAATAAACGTATAAATAAATATAAATTTATGTATATTATTTATTTATATTTATATATAAATTTTTAATAGCTTAACAAAAGACACAGTGTCTTAATTTATTTATTTTATTATTTTTTTTTTTTAACGTTTATTTATTTTTGAGACAGAGAGAGACAGAGCATGAACGGGGGAGGGTCAGAGAGAGAGGGAGACACAGAATCTGAAACAGGCTCCAGGCTCTGAGCAGTCAGCACAGAGCCCGACGCGGGGCTCGAACTCACGGACCGGGAGATCATGACCTGAGCTGAAGTCGGAGACTTAACCCACTGAGCCACCCAGGCGCCCCACAGTGTCTTAATTTATACTTAACTTTAGGTGTGGCTGGATCCAGGAACTCAATTCGTGTCATGGCCATTCAGTACTGCCCTCTATTTCTCTGCAGTATGCTTTTCTTTTCTGTTGACCAGTGACCTGATGGCCACGGTCCTGTCCGTGTGGTTGCGCACAGCAGCTCCCCGAATACACGTTCTACTCCTCGGCGGCTGCAGAGATATAAAAAAAAAAATCTAAAAAAAGTTTTTAAGTTTATTTACTTCGAAAAAGACAGAGAGATAGCCTGGATGCAGGAGGAGCAGAAAGACAGAGAGACAAAAAAAATCCCAAGCAGGCTCCACACCGTCAGCGCGGGGGAGCCCGACGCGGGGCTGGAACCCACGAAACCGTGAGATCGTGGCCCCAGCCAGCCGAATCCAAGAGTTGGACGCTTGGCGGAATGAGCCACCCGGGCGCCCCGCCCCCGCCCCCAAAACATCTTTCCATCCTGTCTTGCAAACACTGCAGGACCGATTCCAGTTTGGGTGTCGTGTGACCACACCCGCGTTCATGATGTCGAGGAAAGAGCGTAAGGCTCTGGTCGGCTGGCTCACTCTTTGAGACAAGGGCTACAGCCAGCCCTTCCTTGTACCGTAGGGGTTGGAAATGGAGCAGTGATTGCCCTCTAAGAAACATCAAGCCGTGGATAGCAGAATAAAAGGGAACAGATGTCGGGCAGGGGCTGCCGTCGTCCCTGAGCCCGTGACACCGTTCCTGTCTGCAGCTCTGTATTTTCCCGTCCGAACTGCACTTCCTCGGCTGTGGCCTTTGGGTCGAGCCCGCTCCCGGGGCTGTACTCGTGCTTCTCACCCGGCACAGCGTGCTCTTTGCTCTCTGGCTCTAAAGGGACCACATCACTGGACTGACCCGAGCCCCAGAAATAAGATCCAGACAGAGCAACCCTATACAGGGAGCTGACTGCCAAAACAGCCACCCCTAAGCCCCCAGTTGGGAGGACAGCTTCTCTCTCTGCATCCCCCGTGGCGTCGAGTGGCTGAGCCAACGCTTAATTCAAAGGCTAGAATCCATTCAAAGCCAACGCAAGGAACAGAAAAGAAATCCCCTCATTAAATCGATGCTCGGTGGGGTGTGTGCATAATTCATCCCAACACCATCAAATATAAATGTCCCAGCGTCGGGGGACTGGAGCCGGCACCACGGAAGTCTGAGCCTGCTTAGAAGGAGATGTTGGAAAGAGACAAGTTTTGCAAGGAGACCTTCTCGGAGCGGTCATGAGAGCTGGCCCCAGAGTGTCTCCGGCAAGGATGCTCGACGAGGACGTGGTCAGCGACGGGGCTCCCCCTCCAGCCTCTCGGCGGGCGCCTGTGTGTTTATAAACTCAGCTCCGGACTCCCTCTGAGCTGGGGCTGGGCTGCCAGAGCTGCCGAAGCACATGGAACGAAGGGTCCTGGGGCTGTGGATTAGACGGGCGACTTGCGCGCGGGGGGCGCGGGCTCCTGCTGTCCCGGCTGGGCTTGGCAGCTTTGCAAAGCATCGCTTCCAGCCCGCGGCCTCAACGCCAGCTAGCCCCAGGGCTGGTCAGGAACCCCTTTGTCCCTCAGTCCCCTGGTGCACAGATGAGGGTCCGGTGAGCCCAGGCGAGGTTCTCCCACCGCGTGGAAACCTTACCCTCCACCTCACTGACGTGGTCCGCGCATCTGCTCTGAGCGACGGCACACACAGCCTGGGTCCCGCCGCTCCTGTCCCAGAGAGGTTGCGTCTTGCTCCCGCCCGGCCAGACCGTGGTGGCAGTTCGTGACCTCCTCCTCCTCCTCCTCCTCACCGTCAAGGCTACTATCCGCTTAACGCTTGTGGCGCGCTGAGCCCCGGGTCAGTGAGCCACGTGCGTCTCGTCAGTTATCCTCAAACGTGTGGATCCTCCTATTTCCAGGCCTTTTGCACCTGCTTCCTGGAACGCTCTTACCGGGCTCTTCAAAAAGCGTCATCCTCCCAGCCGCAAGCTGAATACCGCCTCTGCGCCACCCATAAGAGACTCTTGAATACTGACAACAAACTGAGGGTTGATGGGGGGTGGGAGGGAGGGGAGGGTGGGCGATGGGCATCGAGGAGGGCGCCTCTTGGGCTGAGCGCTGGGTGTTGTATGGAAACCAATTGGGCAATAAATTATATCCAATATAGAAAATGCATAAATAAATACCACCTCTGCAGAATATTCCTTCATTCCTTTAGTGGTGCTCAGCACTCTACCACATGGTCAAGTTCATTTATCTGCATAGTTATTTATATCTGCCCCCCCTTGCCCCCGCCGTGTTGGAACATGAGTGGCTGAGGAGGCGAAGCAGGGATCCACTGTCTCGTTCCGTGTCGTGTGTTCATTGCCCGGAAGAACACGTTAAACAACATCAGCGCTCAAAAAATGTTGGCGGAGTGAATGAACAACTCTATGATGCAGATGATATTATAATCCCCATTGCACTTAGAAGGAAACTGATGCCCAGGCAGCGGATATAATGAATCGATCTCCGCTGGGTTACGTGACACTGAATTGAGTGGTGGCTGCTGATCGTCACCGCGGACCTGCCCCACTAGCCGAGCCCCAAGCCACGGTGCTGCCCAAACCCTCCTCTCCATTCCTTTTCCAGGATGACTCCATCTTGGGTCAAGATCGAGTTCACCAAGACCTCTTGGACGGTGACCTAGACAATAGTTTAGGTAGTACAGTCAGCTGTCTCCAACCACGTGTCCCTTTCTCTGCTTTCTCATTCCCTCCCAGACCGTTCATCCGTTCCTTCGTGATCGTGTATTCCTTTAAAATACTTGAGAGCCTCTGTGAGGGGTGAGCCCCCGGCTTGGTACACCCTCCCGTCTGGATGTATAAACGGGCCCAGACTCCCTGGTAGGGAACGCTATGGGATGGCCAGTTTCTCGTGGCCGATGAGAAGGAAAGAGGTAATTGTGTCAGGAGGCAGGAGCACTGTGTGTTCCTGTCGCCTCCTCTGGTCCTCAGCACTGGTTTGGTCCTCGAAAATAGCAGGAGAATCCGACCGAGTTATCCCTACCCAAACTGGCTCCAACTGTCTTCCTCCCTCTCTACAGGGTTGAGGCGTCCGGGCTAGAAGAGACGTGGTGTTCACGCTGATATGTTGTCCTGGATCAGAAGATCAGGGTAGCGGACGGTAAATATTCTGCGTGGTGCCTAAGGTGGAGTATAATCGGTCAATTCCAGCATCGGTCCAAGGGAGCTCATGGGCATCGATCTCCAACGTGCCACGTTGTTCTGGGCCCAAGCCCGTTCTCACTTCGCGGCGCTGGCCTGCCGAGAAACCCCGCGGGCTGTAATCCAGCCGGTCTGTCTCCCGGGATTTAAAGAGCAGCCACTCAGAGATCACTTAGCTTGTTGTAAATGGGTTTCGAGAACATAGGGGATCATAAAGCGCGGAAGGAATTCATCCGTCAGCCAAGGGGTCACACGGCTCGCCAGCCTCCCGGGTTCTCGGACGCTCGGCAGGTTTCCTGAGAAGCAGGACAACTGCCAAACGCTGCCAAGGCCCGTTCAGTGAGTGCGTTTGGAGAGTGCACTGCTGTTCTGCCTCCCCGCATCTGGACCTCGCAAGGGAGGAAACGACTGGGTTGAGCTGGTGCCGTTTGGCGCGCAACCTCCCTCTGCAGGGGGCTGAGGCTGCGCGGGTACCTCTGAGGCTGATGGAGATGTGTGACATTGGGCCGCACGGTGTATTTCCCAAGGTCGTTGAGGATCAAGGAGGTAGCGTCTGTGAGTTTACTCGTTCGTGCTCATAGAAGCCGGGCTCTGATTTTGCTAAGAACATCCTGGGACTGGATCTAACCCCTGTCAGCCGATTCACCCCCAGCACTTCCCCCCTGCGCCCTGCAATCCATCCACGTCGGAATTGTTCCCGTGTCTTGAACATGGCGTGCCGGCTCTCCTTTCCGTAAAGCTGTGCGTGATACCTTTGCTACCTTGACCTTGGCCATTCCTGCACAGGACCCAACGCCCACTCTCACCTCCCACGCGAGCGATTCTGTATCTCATGGTCTCTCCTTAAATGGCACTCCCTTCAGAGCCCCCCTGACTCTCCTAGACCATTTTACGTATGTATGTATGTATATATATATATATATATATATATATATATATATATGCTTATTTATTGATGTTGAGAGAGCGCAAGGGGAAGAAGGGGCAGAGAGAGAGGGACAGAAGATCCGAAGCGAGCTCTGCCCCTACAGGCCGACAGCAGCGAGCCCGACGCAGGGCTCGAACTCACAAACCGTGAGATCAGGACCAGAGCGGAAACCGGACGCTCAACCCACTGAGCCGCCCACTTAGGCGCCCCTGCTATGACTCATTCAGGTCTCTCATATCAGCTTCGTCTTTCCTCCCCCGAGGACCCTCTGCCTCCTGGAATTAGGATTGCTCCATTTACCAAGTAAAACTTCGAAAGGCCAGGCAAGCTTGCGTTCCAGAAACACGGAGTCTGTTTTTAGTATCACTTGACCGATTACGAAAGAAAGAATGAGTTGTTTACCGGAAATTCAAATTTCACTGGGCATCCTGTATCGCATCTGGCAACCTTACCTGAAATGCCCGTTCACCTGCAAAGGAGCCGATTGTCTCTTGCTGGGAATGGAACTCACAGGCCTTAAGACTTCGGGCCGAAACTACCGCCTATGACAACTACAAAAACCTGGTTCTTCCTGAACTGGCCATCATGCCCTTGGAAGCCAGAGGCGTGGTATCGCCACCTCCTGAGACCCTTGCAATCCAGCAGGTAGAACGGCCACTCATCCCTCCAGGATGCACTTCTGGGGCCATGTGGGTTCGCGGTGTGGGCAGGACGACCTCTCGGTGCTAATCTCCGCTAAATATGCTCCACGTCCAAGGTGCCCTGGATACTTCCTAGATACCCACCTGCCCAAAAAGGCAAGGCTTAGACCACCTGCCATGAGCAGCCGTCCATGTCCCCCGCAGACTGGACAACGGGCATTACGGTTTTTATCTCCAAGGTAATTTGATCTCAGGAGCTCCGTTGCTTTTTTCTGCTACCTGGCCTTGGGGAGGAACATCTTGACAGATTTAATTAAATTTGAGTTTCAGGAGGAGTGTTTGGGTTTCTTGCAAAACAATCCCTCACTGGAAGACAGCTTATTCTTCAAATTTCTCACTTTCTCAACAGGCTGAAGCTTTGCATAACAAGAGTTCTTTAAAAATTCGATGTTGGTGCATCCTGCTAAGGATATTTGCTAAATGAATACGTGGCATGGAGGGAGCGCCGATCTCGAACATCTACTGTGAGCCAGGAGGCTAAGTGCTTTGTATTTTTATTTCGCTCGAGTCTCACAGATGCACTATTGGGTTAGGGCGAAGATTACATTTTTAGAGGAGGAAACCGAGGCTCAAAGTTAAGTGAGTAAGTTCACATCAGTAGTGTAAGATTTGGAATCTTCTACAAAGTATGGTAGGAAGGGGGTGCTTCCCCCCACACTGTTGATTTGGGGGTTCAGGTACGGGACTTGGGGCATCCGAGGAGATATTCACATGTGGCCCAAAGGTGGCCCCAAGAATGCCCGTGTGTTCTGGCCCGGGTCTCGTGTCCTGGTGACGTGACAAAGGTTCTGTCTCTGACCAAACTTGACTGGGTCTCCCCTGAGCTTCTCAGCTAGGCTCCAACCTTTGGACACCTGGGTGCATCTCTGGGTTGTCCAGCCTTAGCCAGAATGCCTCTTCCTGCCTAGCAGCCTGACAGCCTTGGGTGCATATTCAGTCTTTTACCCATCAGCCCCCAGTGATGTCTGATCGCCCTGGCCTGCCTTCGGCAGGAATCCCAATAGGCTGGTTTAGCCAGAATCCACCCCCCACCCGCTGCCCCCACCACCCCCCCGCCACAACCTTACCCTTGATATTTCGTCTCATTATTTTTCCATCCATCGGCCCCCTACCCTGCTCTCCGCTGTGAATCCCTCTTTCCTTGCCATATTTGGGGTGGAACCCGATCTCTCTCCACCACCGCCAGACCCCAATGGCGCCCCCTTGAAGAAAGTTGGCCTTACCATCTCCAGCAAAGACATGATTTTTTTTTGCTTTGACACGGGACCCTGGTGGCTGCTGGTACAGGGAGGACAGGATTCACGGAACAGAGCCAGCTCAGCCCCTACCTAGCTGACTGGGAGCGGAAAGCAGCTACCCAGCTGGATCCAGTCTAGATGGGCCACACTGCCATTGACTTGCAGACCTGAAATCCCCCGAGATTCCGAGATCGTTTTCTAAGCAGCAAAAGATGATTTGCTACAGCCAGGAGCTCACATGTCCCAGATTTCAACCCCTAAAATTTGAACGCGTGGGTTCGGGCCACCCACACTCACCCCTGGAGCGTGGGCAAGCTCCACATGTCCGAGAGTTGTCAAGGCCGCAGCCCTTGGATTTCAGAGGAACCGGAAACGTGCAGAGGGAGTGCGGGCCTCTAGGGAAGTTTTACAGCACAGCTTTGGAATAGGAAACACGGCCGCCGCTATTTATTTTCCTGAAAAATCAAATCTTCTCCCCTTCTTCTTCTTCCTCCCCCTCCTCCCCACTTCTCTTCCTCCTCGTCCTTCTCCTCCCCTTCCTCCTCCTCCCCCTTCTTCTTCTTCTTTAATTTTTCTCTGTTCTTCCAGTTTGATCAGTTTCTATTAACCTACAATCAAGCGAACTAATGACTTCATCTTCTAGGTCCATTCTGCTGGGAAGCCCGTTCCAAGAATTATTCATCTCTGACATCGTGTTTTTCATTTTCATTCCATCTTTTTATAGCTGCCATCCCTGCCCGAAGCCCTCATTTGTTCCTTCACGATGTCTTGCACGCTAGAACCTTCCAACGTACTAACTTTAAAGTCCCCCTCCGATAGTCACAACACCCGCCCCTTCCCCGGGTCCGGGCTTGTTGACTGTTTTATCTTTCGGTAGTGGGCGCTTTTTTTTTTTTTTTTTTCCTGTTTCTTTTTTTAACACTTCTCTTAATTTTGTATTACAGGCCGAATACTGTGTGTAACAGAACAAGAAAGACTGAAGTCCATTGTGTCGATATCTAGACACGGGCATGCCTTTCCTTCCACCAAGTCTTCTGTATCGGAGGCGGAGTCAATATCGCCTACAGTTGAACCAGGTATAATTGTATCGTTGCTGTTACGGCTGCCAGTAACCTCGGGGTGACACTTCAGATTCCTCCAGGAGCCACGATAGGGCAGGGAGTTTCTCAGATGTTCTAGCCTTTGCCTTACGTAGATCTGTGCACCCGATCTCCGGGGGTGGGGCTCTCTCAGCCTCCCACCCATCCTCCTCTGACAGTCTCTGCCCCAGGCAAGGTCTAGAGCCCAGGCAAGCTTCCTGTCCTCCGGTCCTCTACTCCGTGGCAGCTGAACTACACCTTGTATAAAGCAAGTTTTCTGCTACTATCCCAGCAGCCGATGGCCTGCGTCTAGTGTCTGTGCAGTACGGGGGGGGGGGGGGGGTAGATTTTATCCTTCTCCCAGCGGCATTTGATGGTTTCCCAGTGTCAAGGCAGAGCCAGGTGGCAGGTGGGTTTTGCTACGTCTTCCCAAGGAGCACACGACTTTGGTCTTGTGTCCAAAGGAAGGGCGGGCCTGGGGCCGGGGTGGTTCCTGCCCCTCCTGGGGTGGATTCGAGTTTTGCTTTGCATCGGCGGAAGGTTTATGGTAAGGTGGTTTCCTGTCTGTCTCGACATGAGGTTCCACTCTCAGACGGTGGCAGGGTCTGTGGAACCGGGGCACGGAGGGTGTCCTAGTGAGTAACGACTGGAGGTCCGTGGAACAGATCCCCTTGGTGGGTACAGACTTCCTTTAGATTTAGAGAGTGCCCAAGGGTTCTAGGCTGTCGTGCTTGCCCTGGCTTTGTTCTCAGGAATCCTTAAAAAAATTTTAGGGGCCCCCGGGTGGCTGTCGCATAAGCGTCTAACTCTTGATTTAGGAACAGGTCATGATCTCACGATTCAGGGGTTTGAGCCCCGAGTCGGGCTCTGTGCCCACAGCGTGGAGCCTGCTTGGGATTCTCTGTCTCCCTCTCTCTCTGCCCCCTTTCCCTGCTCGCACGAGTGCGTGCTCGATCTCTCTCAAAAATAAATGAACATTTTTCAAAAGACTCTTGAAAATGTTTACTGTTTTACCATTGCTCTCTCCTGGTGGACCGCCTCTTCCTGGGCTTAGGCAAAGATGTAACCTCTCGTGGGTCCCCTCTCCCCTTAGAGGAAACTGTTGCCCTTTGGAATTCAGTGACCTATATTTTTCTTGTAGCCTCAGCTTTCTGCTGGGCTCCAAAAACTAGCATCATGCAGATTATCTGGCTTTTTCTCGTTGTCAGCAGAGGAGTGACATTCACGTACAGCTCTGACCACCGCGGGGGACTACAGACCCCTTCTTACTATAGTCTCGGGCTCAAACTAATGTTCTATCATCTTCTCTGGGTGTTTTGTTTTCATTGGCTCTTTGATGCAGCAGGTTTGTTTCCCCTTGGGTTTGTCTCGAAACTGCCAACCCAGCTGAACGCGTATGCAAGACGTTCCTGAAGGTTCGAGGAAAACGTAGACGTTACTATGCAGAAAGACAAATAACTGAAATCTTAGCATCGTCAAACCTTAGTCTTAAGTGCACTCTAGCCGCTTGACAATATCACTGCCATTTTTAAATATGGAATTAGGAATTCTGCCATGTTTGTTCAGCATCCAGCCACCCACCCCACCTGCGGGCTCTCCTAGCTCCCTACTCTCCCATATTCTGGATCCCCTCCTTTTAAGAGTGGTGTCTGGGTCACGAACCTTGACCTGTAAGCAGCACGGCTCAGTCAGTCTTTAATGAAAGAGGAATTTATTGGTAGCTCAGGAATTGAGGACGTTCAAGGGGGGAACACCTGAATCTGAAATTTCTGTGTTAACAAGTCTTTCCGATGAGTGGATCTGCTCTCTTTTCTCCTGGCCTCGTTCTCAGATGGGCTTTCTCTGGGCTCAGGCAAAGAGGGCCACCTGCAACTTTAGACTTAGAGTCTCCCCGACGTAGGGATTGCAGGGAAAAGGGATACCTTCGTTCCGCATAGCTCAGGCAACGTCTAGGCTTACGAACCTTACGGGCTTGGGGCTCAGTCACCTGCCCATTCCCAGAGCGAAGGGGGTTGGGGGGCTGGGGGGTTGGGGAAGGTTCACCTCCGCTGAAATCACAAGCACGGAGACCGGAGAAGCGTTAGTTTCCCAAAAGGGAGACATCTGGAGAAGACACAGCAAGTTTCAGATATCATTGCAATCAAGTCTCTTCTCTAGGATGCAGCCAATGAAAAGTAGTCATTACTCATAAACCATCGTGAACGGTTCTAGAAATTATGAATTATTTTAGCGCTTTACGTCACCTGGCTTTCTGGGTGTAGGGGCCAATCAAACTCTGGGTGTGTTAGGGGGTTATATACCGCACACGGGAATGTCTTTCTGAGGCTGTCCGTGAGAACTCAACCTGGGGCGTACGATATTTGCTGGCTATATGCTCTTCTCCCAGCTGCCTAGTCTGGACTTCGTACACAGTGTCTACTTACGACCGTCCCCGGCGCGGGCACACAATTTACTGCTGTCTTCCCTGCACTCAGGCCTCCTCTGAGATGATGACTTCTCAGCCCCCAGCTGGAGTCTGAGCTCTGATTAGGAACCAAATGACCTCAATTTCACAAGCCTTGGATGGGACCAAGGAAATACTCTTTAGTTAGCAGGAGCAGCCGTTGATAGGGGAGGATTGGCTGGGGGCTGGTAGCCCGGTTTGGAAGGGGGCAGTAGTGAAGGACCGACTTTTAGGGGTTTGGAAACCCAGTGTTAAGAGTTTCATAAGTCAAAACAGCGCTTCTGAAGCCCTTAAACAGGGTGGCTGCTCACTGTCCAAGTCCATGAGGTGAACGTGGCCCTTGGAGTGGTACAATGTGGAGGGGTACCACCTTTACAGACCCCCATGTCTTCCCCAATGTGATTATGGGGCAGGTGACTCCCTACATGCTTCCGCCCAAGGACGAGGCGAGAAATCAAGGTGAAAAGCAGAGATCTGGGGGGCAACGAGGTGGCTGAGATCACTCGAAGGCAGAAGGAATACTTGAGGAGCTGAACATCTTTGCCCTGGAGGGGACCGCCCTGGGGGGAGCCAGTTCTGAGTTCGGACGGTGGGAAGAGAATATTCCAGAATGGAGGCATGATAGGCTCTCCTTGCCGTCAGGGGCTGGAAATGAGCACCTGACAATGTAAGGAGACAGAGTCAGCTTTTGATTCAAACGCTGGAAGAAGGTGTTAATTATACAGGGGACCCAGAGGGCCCCGTTTTGGTGATGGGTTGCCTGTCACATGCTCTCCCCGGGCTCCGGGCCTTTGCCAAAGGTCTTGTCCCTCGGGAAACACCTGTAGCTCCTGCCCCGACTCCCTCCACGAAGCCCTTTGCTTGTTCTCACTCTCTTTTTCAAACTCATTTGAGGAATCATTTCCCCTGGGAAATTTTCCCGGCCATCATCCATCCATCCATCCACCCATCCATCACCATCACCATCTTCACGAAAAATTATCATTATCACTAGGATCGGTACAACTATCATCGCGCTTAATAATGCCGCATAATATAATGATGCCAATTATTAATACTAAGTAACATGACTGTGAGTGAGACGTTCCATGTGCCTGTCCCTGGGACCCATGCCTTCGCATGGACTGCTCACAACAAAGCGAATATTGGTTCCATGCTCCCCTCACCCCGCTCTGACCCTGAATGAGGAAACTGAGACCGACACATGCATTAACTTGCCCCAGGACGCCTAGTGAGCAGAGGGGGGGAGCCCAGAGTGATCTGGGGCCTTTCGGACACACTTATCATGTGGTTTTGTGACTTCCGGTTCTCATGCTGTCCTCCCGTCTCTGCTGTGACCTGCCTGGTGGAGGACGGGGACCAGAGGAGGATTCTACAGACCCAAACCAATTTTTGCTACCGACCAAATGTGCCAGGTGACCAGGAGAGGGGTGTGGCGTGTCCGTTGTTCAAGGGCCGGAAGTGCTAAGAAGAGGGGGGCAGGAGATGATCCCCAAACTCAGGATAAAGGGCTCAGGCCCTAATGAGCTTCCAAGGATCACACCAGGGGCGTACCAGCGACCAGACGACAGCGGGCAGGGACGATGGGATGGACCTCTGAGAGCTTCTGGAAACTTACCAGCCTCCCCACCCTTGTCACTCTGGTGCTCCCGGCTGGTCCCTTCACAGGAATAGGAGACAATATAAAATCAGGGAGAAGAAATGAAGCCCGAGAACACGACCTTCGGGATGGGAAGGGGTGGTCGAGGGACGGAGCAGGGAGGGTGCTGGCTGGAGCCTGAAGTCATGGGGCTGGAGGGGACAGGAAGGCAGGAGGCCGGCAACGCAGGGGTCTGTGCAGGTTCAGGTGTTCGTGGTGGAGAGCACAGACGTAGGAGTCCCACAGGCCAGAACTTAAACTTAGCCCTGCCACATCACACGTAATTCTTCTGCCCTGAACTCGAGTATCCCTGACCTCAACACGGAGTCACAACACCCCTGCTCAGAGAACGCCACGGAGGGTTAAATGAGTTAATACCAGAGAGCCCTTTGCTCAATGCATGGCGGATGGTAAGCTCATACGTCTGCTATAATAGCTCTCTTAGTCGTGAGGACCAGAGGCTACGCTCCTGCTGACTGCCACTTGGGAAGAGGACAGCCCTACAGGGCTCAGGAAGAGGCAGGGTGAAAAGGGGCCACCCTATGGACTCCCAGTTCTAAGGGGTGGGGCGGAGGAAAGTGCAAAGCAGGGCTCGGTTAGGAGGGGCTGTGCCAGAGCGGCCATGACCTTGAGGAGGATGATCGCCACCGTTGCGCCCCAGATGACAGCCCCAGGTCCAGACAGAGGCCAGAAACCAGGTTGGGATTCCCCCACGCCGGGCCACAGGTCAAGGGCAAACACGTGAGAGACATTGTCAAGAATCTAGCAACAGCACTGAGCTGGGAGAAGATAGGTCCAGAGAAAGGGGCTGAGGGCTTGGCTGTCATATCCAAGCTGTGAGGGGCAAAGGTGAGAGTCCATGGATGGGGGTGGGGACAGGGGTAGGGTGTCCTCCCCGGGGGTAGTGGTGAGCTATGTGGGGTCCCAGCTGCACAACTTGCTAGCTGAATGAGCTTGGGCAAGTTACTCAACCTCTCTGGGCCCTGATGTCACCGTCTGTAAAATGGGGATGAGGACAGTAGCCCTAAGGAAGTTTTAGGGTCACGTGGAGATCCGAGGTGCGGGGAAGCATTTAAGTATCGGGCGCATAGTCTGCGATCGGTAAGCGTTAGTTATTGCTAGTATTTGATTAGCTCTGGCTCTAGGATTTTTAAGATAGTATCGAAGGGGGCTCATCCCTGCTCACCAGGGTAGAAAAGCAGAGAGGCTGGGGAAAAGGAGCCCTAGCTGAGAGCCAAGAGCATGCTGGAGGTGGGGGGTTCCCAGAATGGTGGCAAGAAAGGCAGTCAGGAGCTAGGTGAGAAGCCAGGCTGAGCCGAGAAGAGGGGATCCCCACGTGTGCCATGGCCTGAATCTTGGGGACCGCACTGTAGAATTCAGGTGCCCTTCAACACGCACATACACAGTTTCCAGAGTTGTGCACTGATCTTACTTACGTTTGGAAATATTCAGTGTGGGTCTGCAGCGTGTCAGGCACTATGGGCTACGTACTGTCGGCCAAGACAGGCATCGTCCGTACCTCACGGAACTTACGGTCCCTTCGGAGGAGAAGATCTTGGCACTGAGTACAAATTAGCATATGGAGAAGCCAGCGAGAGGAGGTGTGGGTGAGGAGGTTTGGAGCGTCTAGAGAGCAGAGCGCGAAACAGGCAAAGGAAATGTCATGTGCAAAGGGCCTGTGGTGTGAGGGAGCAGGGCACATTAACGAGGTGGGGGTACTCGTGCCAGAAAAAAAAGGAACTGGCTGCTGGGCTCCAAGAGCGAAAGTGCCCGTGATGCTTAGTTACTGATGAGGAAACTGAGGCTCAGAGGTTGTATGAATGTCAAGGGGAATCATCAGGGAAATGGCGAGGCTGCCCTTCAAACTCAGGTATTCCGAAATCCCTGTTCTTTTTCCCCCGCTGCCCGGTCCTGCCCAGGTGTACCCAGGGTAGGTAGCGACTGCCAGCCTCCCCAGACCAGCACAAGGCCTGGGTGTCCCCCAGCCGGCCACACGTTCTTCTTCCTGCCGAGGGACGGTGTTTGGGAGGGAGGTGGGCAGCCGTGGGAAACTTCTGCTTGATGGGTCCTTGCCAAAGCCTTTTACCTCCGTCGTGGGAAGAACAATATTGAAAATCAATGGGGAGAACGTGTCTGAAAGGGGAACTCAATCAAATATCCCAATACGGAGGAGTTAATCATCCGAAATTAACCTTATCACGTCTAGTATCAAACTGATCTATAAAGAAAATCAATGAGAGCGAGTCGAACCCCGAAGCCTCGCGCCCCATCCTGGCTGCTGCTGCGACCAGGCTGTGGCAATCGGGCTCTATTACCTGGGAACCGTCCCTCGGCGGTTGATAGATTTAGCCACGGGCTTTCGATGGGTAGTTTTCATATACGTTTCTCCTCCTGCATTTGCTTAACTGCCATTCTTAGAGCCTTAAATAAGATGCACTTAGCTGAAAATTGTCCTTCACCGAGGAGACACGCTGTTCCCACTGAGATGGATGATCCCGCATTGTGTGTGCTCGTGCTCGGAGGAAAACAAGACGTTCCCTCAGAGACACAGCTGCGTCGCCGTTCCCAAGCGGCCCGGAGGGGTGTGCGGGGCCGGGAGGGTGCCCTGACGGAGTGGGTTGGACAGAGGGGGACCCCTAGAGGCCGATCCGGGAAGAGTGTGGCCAAGCCAGACTGAGGGCTGGTGGGGGCCCGGGGACACGCGGTTTGGCCGGATGAGGGAGGCTGTCGGGCGTGGCTGGAACAAGGGGCTGGAATCTCCCCAAACGGAAAAACGGGAGTGATTCTTCCGGACCAAAGCATCGCTGTCGGGCTACTCATTGTCCCTCCTCCGCGCTAGCTCTAAGCCCCGTGAGAGCAGAGGCCTTGTCTGTTGCGCCCGCTATTAAAATTCGAGCGTGCAAAATGACACCTAGCCCAGGGGCGCCCGGGTGGCTCAGTCGGCTAAGCGTTTGACTCTTGGTTTGGGCTCAGGTCACGATCCCACGGTGGGTGGGTCTGAGGCCCGCGCCGGGCTCTGCGTGAATGGGAATCGTCGGGGCCGAACCTCGACACCTGATATCAAGCAAGATCCCATACGTCGCAATGCGGGGGGAGCGGACGCTGAGGAGTGTAAAGTCAACAGGGTGGCTAAGCAGCTGGCCTGAGGTCACACAGCTTGGCGCTGTTGGTGTTAGAATCTGAACTCGGGCCCCGGGCTCCCGTCGCGCTCTTAAGCCACTGCCCCAGTCTGCCCTTTTACGGCAAGCTTGATGGGCGCGGGCTGTGATGATGGCAGGGGTGAATAAAAACGTTCAGAGTGAAGAGTGACATCCGCAAGGGAGGGGCCCAGGCAGGACCGAGCCCCCGCCCTCCAGCGCAGACATCAAAAGTGTAGCAGAAGGCGTCAGAGTCAGACCCGCCAGAACTCCGATGAACTGTCCGAAGTGGACAGCAACCGGGTGAAAGTCAGCCCCAAGAGGGTAGAAAAGCGTGGGGTGTTTTATTTGCTTGTGCCCCGGCCCCTGAAAATGACGCTGCCTTGGCCCTACGAGGGACTCGTAGCATCTGAACGTACCAACAGCCTCACATTCAAAGTGGGAGCAAAGGAAGGCTCCCTCTGCCTCCCCTCCTGGGAGCAGTGGGCGGGCCTTTTCCCTCCAGGTGCTCTTTCTCGAAGACCTTGACCTTCACCTCCGCTCTGCGCCTCCAGGGAGCCTCGTTTCCCTTTTACCATGGCGGTCTCTGCGTGGCCCCTTCTGTGCACGGACCTTTCCCTGCAGAGCGGCTGGGGTCATGCTGAACTACATCCCGTGGACACGATGTTGACTTCCATCTGACCGATGGGTAAACTGAGGCGCAGAAGGTTCTGGAACGTTTCTGTGGTCCCACGGCTACTAAGTGTGGGCTCCAGGATACAAACGCAGGCCGATCTGACTCCGGAACCAATGTTCTTGACCACAAAGGTCAGCGGCTCCCTTATAAACATTGAGAAGTGGTGCTTTGTGCCAGTGAATTGTGTCTGAATATAAGTTGAGCATTTTCCAAGAAAATTGAAGCCTGCTTAACGGGAGAACATTTATTTATGGAGCCAGGAGTGAGACAGCAAATGTTTCCAGAGCAGCACTTCTCACTTTCCCTGTGTTCATCCTTTTGTTCTCTCTGGGATGTTAAAAGATGATTAAACTTCTACAGAAAAAAAAAAAAGTTTTCAAAAACTTTCCACAGAACCTGATTTTGTCAAAACAAGACCCATGTCGGGAATGCTCAGCCTGGTAGACATACAGGGTGGCTGTCTTGAGACCCGTCCAGGGCCGTGCACCAGACAGATCTGGGTTCCAACCCCAGCAGCAATATTTCTTTTTTTAGATATGTTTATAAGATTGAATGTTTATCTATGTATTTTGAAGAGGGAAGGGGCAGAAAGAGAGAGAGAGAATCCCAAGCAGGCTCCGCACCGTCAGCGCAGAGCCCCTCCCGGGGATCCGTCTCACGAATGGCAAGATCACGACCGGAGCCAAAATTAAGAGTCGGAAATCAAGAGTCGGACGCTTACCTGACTTGGCCGCCCAGGCGCCCCTGAAGCTTTGGGGCCTGGGCTTTCTCATCTCGCCCATTCTGTCACCAAACGCTGACTAGCACCAGCCCACTCTGTTAACTTTGCGGTCGCCTGTAGGGGCCTGGGCTGCAGGTACATTATATATATATATATATAATGTGTCCCCTATTTTATATAGAAGGAGGCTGAATCCTCAAGCAATAAAATCGAGGGCTGCAAGGCAGCGGTAAAGAACTTACCCAAAGCCACAGCACCGGTAAGTGGGGACGCCGAGCTTCAGATCCCTGTGTGTCCATGTCTGAAGCCTCAGCCCCTTCCCCCACAGCCCAGAGCTTTGCCAAGAAAGGAATGGGGTGGGTGTTCTAGGATGCTTTACGGGAACCGTTGCTCTCCTTCGGAGGGTTCGCTCCCTTTTGTAACCTCATCCAGGGAAACCGTGTCAGTTTCCCAGACGGTAGTTTACAAAATTCACTCCGTTCCCCTTTTGTGTTCATCTCCAGTTGGCTGGTGCCTCACTGAGCCCTCTTGAGACAAGTAGTGGCCGTGACTATGTGTTGGAATAGCCGTAATAGCAACCGAGGCCTCGAAGTCTCTTTCAACTCTCCCTCCTCCTCCCGCCTCTGTGTCCTGAGTGTCTTATCTCTCAAATATCTCCTCCTATCGCCCCCTCTCCCTTCCAAGCCCTTAGCAACCCTCGCCTACGGGTCAACAGCGGTCCTGACTGGTCTACCCCCTGCTTAACACCCGTCTCTGCCTTGCCATCACCTCTGACTCTCCGATTCCTTCAAGTTCTGTCCTATAAGCCATGCCTGGGAATCTGACCTTTGCCCCTCTATCCAAGAATATCTCTCCCCGTACCTACCCAGGGGCCCAACACACTGTTTGGCATCTCTGATTCTTACACTTAATGGACAGCTCCTTCCGCCTTGAACAGACAGTTCACTCCTATACCTTCACCCCGTTCGCTTCCTAGAATTTTAAGTGCTCAGCTGATGGTTCACCTCCTCCAGGATGTCTTCCCTGATTACACTGGTCTAGGTCCTCTGCCTTTGCTCCCCATAATGCTCTGTGCTACCTCTGTCCATCTGCTTCTCCCTCCCGTGATGGTTTGAAACATTTTCCAGCACACCTTCCCTCTCTTCTCTTCCTACTGTGTGCGTGGCGGGGCATAGATGCCTGCCCCACAGATGCTCACGTACTTTGGACAACGGGATACAGTAGGCATGTTGGAGGCAGAGGCTTGCATGGTGCAGCCTGCACCCTTGTGTTCCTGTGATCCATCGGGGGAAGAGAATGCCTTGAATTGCTGTGGACCCTTTGGTCTGGCTCTGAAAAGAGTACATGGGGAATAGCCTGGACCCAAGCACAGCTGACGGGCAGCCCACAGCATGGATGACCAACTGAGCCCAGCCCCAAGCAGCCGGCAAACACGAGAATAAATACTTGCGGTAAGCCAGTGGTTTATTTAACAACGTTTTGTGGCAGTAGATGATTTATTTTTTACTTGCTTTCTCCCTCTTCGAATCTGCAGGCAACTGAAGGGTAGAGACTGTCTCTTACATATAAATCTATATCCCCTGCACCCAATATAAGGTTTGGCACATTAAAGAATGCCCGCTATCAGAGAAATACAGATACCATATGTTTTCACTCATGTGTGGATCCTGAGAAACTTAAGAGAGGACCATGGGGGAGGGGAAGGGAAAAAAAAAGTGAGAGAGGGAGGAAGCCAAAGCATAAGAGACTCTTAAAAACTGAGAACAAACTGAGGGTGGATGGGGGGGTGGGGGAGATGGGAAAGCGGGTGATGGGCATTGAGGAGGGCACCTGTTGGGCTGAGCACTGGGTGTTGTATGGAAACCAATTTGACAATAAATTTCATATTAAAAAATATGAGGCTCAAATACAGACTTGTCTAAATAAATTAGCATTTCCCCTAAAATCTAAAAGAAAGAAAGAAAGAAAGAAAGAAAGAAAGAAAGAAAGCCCAATATATGTTTGAAGGGAAAAAGAAGAAAGACGGAAAGGAAAGCAAAGGAAGAAGGCAAAGGAAGAAATAAAGAAGGAAAAAAGGAAGGAATGTTGACATTCTCAGTAAAGCCCAAAAATCTTTGTTAAAACTGCTTTTTGTTGGCACCTGAATTTAATGATTAAGCCCCATGCCAACAAAACCATCAGGAAAGATCTAGAAAGGAAGAAATGAAACGAAAACTTATCAAAATGGCCATCTATCAACCTGAATCCATCTCGGAAAGAATGGAAGGAGGATATTTCACCGGCTTTCAGGTTGCCCAACTCCTGCAGAGACAGCATTACTCCTGGCAATGACATCAATCCGTATAATAACATTTCCTTCTGAAGGAGGTGAAGGGGGTGCCAGAGAAGACCAGCCAAGAGCCACGGAGCTCACGGTAGTGACCACGGACGTGGCCTCCTGCTTCCCTCTTACCGTACCTGCTCATCTGGGAGGGTAAGGACATTGAGCGCCATATGCAAACTTAAGAGGACGTCGGTGAAAGGAAATTGATGGCGGATAGGTCGCTGTGCTGCAAGTCAGGATTTCACTTACTGATGATTTGGCATGAACTATCTTCCCTAAGCCTTCCCATTTGTAGAAATAATTTTTACTTTTTATTTTCATCTTTTCTGGCACCTCAGAGAGCACCAGGGGAAGTTCAGATTTCAGATCCAAATGTTGTTCTGTTCCCAGAGCTATACTTTCTCTAGGCCGGGAAGATGAAAATTTTTTTAGCCTCCCTTAGAGGTTCCCTCACTACCACCAAGATTCCAATGATAATTACCCTGCCTTGAGCACATAGGTCAAGCACTTTACATCAATGATCTCCTGTAGTTCCTCACGACAACACGGGGGAGTTGGGGGGGTGTGATGAGAGGAGGGAGAGGTACCCGTGTTTCACAGATGAGGAAACCGAGGCTCAGGGAGGTAAGTAACTTGCCTTGGATCCTCTGGTTGGGAACAGACAGAACCGACGTTCGAACGCGGGACTTGTGGAAGGCAGCAGTCGAGTCAAGTTCACTGCCTCCCATAACAAACACGGCCTCTCATCTCTGGCCTCCGTCCCTCCTTAGCAGGAGGAGATGCTGTTGCCAGTCTGAGATGCCACTCACTGACAGTGAAGGCTGTAGCAAACAGCGTGGGGAAATTGAGAATGTTCACTGTCTCACAAAAATTAGCATGTCAAAAAATCTTTCCTTGCCTGCGATAACTCTAGTCTCCAGGGAAACGGGGTTATAATACAATGCCAGTGGCGGGAGACAAAACCTTCATGCGGGTGGATTGCTAAATTCTCAAGCTGCGTTACAGGAGCAAACACAGCCCTGGGGAGGAGAATGGGAGGTTTTTAACCCCAGCGCCGCTGCATAACCCGAGCACCCGAGCAAGTCGCTTGCCCCTTCCCAGCCTCATTCTGGTTCCTCGTTTGGAAGATGGAAATGGGGGTTTTTGCTTTGCATCGTCTATAGTAGTAAAAAAAAAAAAAATTGGAAATAGCCTAAGTTCCCGAGAGTAGGGATTGGGCTACGTTTTGACATACACATATCGTGTCACGGCCATTAAGGAGTGATTGGGTGAAATGCGGGTCTATTTCATGTTTTACGATGTTGCGGGCGCTGTGACGTAGACGCATCGGCCCTTTCATTTTCCCTCAAATCTACCAGGCTTTTGTCAAGTCCGTTTTGGAGATGAGGTGAAGTACTTTGCCCAAAGTCACAGTTGAGAAGAGAAATCAGAATTAAAACCAAGGCGATCTGATGCAGAACTCACTGTACCCACAACATCATTACGTAGAAATATGGTCTCATTTTAAACTTCGAAATGCGAGTTATCAGATAGAATGGTGATCCATTACTTAATTGCTATTGTAATAAGCCACCAGCCCCAAAACGTAACGGCTTCCAGTAACGACCAGTTTTTACCGCGGGTTGTAGCATTCTCGCGATAACCGAGCTTACCTTTGTTTTCAAGAATAAGAAAATAATTGCTTGTCTGTATGGTCCAACCAGAGTCACTGCTTAGGCAGCACTTACGATGTGCCTACACATGTTAAGTCTTTTTCTTCTCCCAGAAACTATGAGGTGAGATAATAAGCGTATTATCCCCATTTTACAGATGCACAAACTGAGGCATGGTAGCCGCCAGAGCTGAGAATCAAGGCCCAGCAGTTGGGCTCCGGAGCAAAGCTCAGTGCTTGCGTTCCTTCGGGTCCTTTGGGTGCAAATACTGATACCTGGAGCTTCTTGTCCTGCGATGTTCCCTTTTCTTTTTGGGTACAGCACGGCTCACTGATCTATTCCAGGAAATTAAAACCCGGAAGCCCCCCCATCACCCTAGGACGTCACCCTAGGGGAACCATCTACTATGAACCATAGTAGCCAACACACAAACTGAGGACTCCCCTCCCTATGCCAACACACCCACAAAGGTGCACACGTGCATGTGTGGGCAAACACACGTGGAGAGGTATTCATGTATCCACATTCATAGGTGTCTGCCTGGCGTGATCGGCACATCCAAGCACACGCAGATGCACAAACATCAAAAGTAAACTCACCACGCATCCGCATACAGCTGTTCGCAGGGCAAACGGATATGTGTGCGTATGCCTACGTTCCCACTCTGCATTTATACAAATCGTGCATTTACTTGCTGTGGGCTCCCACATGTGTGCAGCTATGGGCATCTAGACCCCCACACACAGCTATGCAAATTCCTACCCTTGCTCGTCTTTCAGATTGCTTAACTCCCAGAGAATCTCAAAAAGAGACGGGCTCTGAAATATTCCTTACCTTCACCGGGGAGAAAAAGCAGAACTTTGCATCTGTACCTCCAGAGATGGTTTTTATAGGTTGACTCATTCATTCGTTCGTTCGTTCGTTCACTCATTCATTCAGCAAATATTTATTGAATGCTGGCTATGTGCCAGGCACAGTTCTGGGTGTTGGGAACTCAATATTGAATAAAGCATACCCAGAATTCCTTCAGCCGTGGAGATTACGGCCTGGGTTCCCAGACAGAGAGGCGTCTGGAGCCCCAGAGACTCCCCTGAGTTTTCAGAACACAGTCCCGTGGGTATTACCAAAGGAAATTCTATTCTTTCGAGAGTGAGAGCGGCTGGCCAGGCTGTGTCAGTGCTGGATAAAGGCATCAGAAACCATGCAAACATGTCCCGCTTGGAATGCTCTCCCATAGCCCTGGTGTCATTGGTGGACATGGCCCTATCGGCGGGAGACATGTCCATCGGGCCACAGGATATAGCCTTAGGGAAGGTGAGAGTGGTGGGTAGAGCGGGGTTGAGACAGAGACCCAGGCTGACGGTGGAGGGCAGGTGGATAGAGGAAGAAAGTGAGGATCAATGTGGAAACTGCAGAGATCAGTAGCAGTGGGAACCATCATCTGTGACCAATTAATGGAACCAAGAAAGAGGCTCTGTTCCCTTCTTCCTTCTAGTGTATGCTATGCACCAGGAAGGTGCCCCGTGAGTTCAGCGGCAGAATCTGAGAAACTCAGAGAGTCTAGTGGGTGCCAGGCATTGGCAAAGACAGTTGAAAGAATGCATGAATGAAGGAAAGAATGAAGTGAATGGAACAGTTTAATGGCCCTAAACCCTTGTTTTGTACCAGGCGCTGTTGTATTATTTCATGTAATTTTCACGATTGCCCTTTGAAGGTAAAGAAAGGAAGGCATGGAAAGGTTAAGCAACTTTCCTAAGTTTCTACTAAATAGATGGATGGATAGATGAAGAGATGGTGCGTAAAAAATGATGGAGCTGAAAACTCTAAGGACTTTTATCTGGTTGAGATTGCACATTCCTGCCCGCTCCAGAAATACTGCGCACCCGAGTTCTGAAATGCCATTTATTTTAAGATGTGCCACGGATTTATTAATAGCTTTTCAGGGGAAAACAAACAACGGATCAGCGCAGGTACACAAATCTAATCACATCAAATACATACATCAAGTGTTAGATAGGTCCCAACGCAGAAGTCTTAACTTGTGGGAAAACAAGTGCCTCTGAATCAAGGAGTCGGGGTGTTATATTAGCCATCGGACGCCTAATAATCAAGCAGCATTGGCAGGTTCCCAGCTGACCCTCCACTTCTCCGTTCCTGGTTCCTGCCTCGGCTCTCGGCCTGGGACCTGACTTGTGCGGTCTCTGCTCGCTTTTGCTGTCCCTGTTGCTGTCTCTGTTTCCAGCTAATTGCCCTAGAATGCCCTGCTGCTACCTGGGGGGCTCTGTGACTTGGGGCAGACCAGGGCACGCACTTGGAAAGGGGGAACAAGATCGCTTCCTTCATCCACTGAATGAAACCCACCCCAGTTGGGATTTCTAAGGAGCAGCCTGGGTCTTCAGGCACCCCACCCCCACCCCCGGGGGTCCCAGCCCATTCATTTGTGATGCTAATCCAGGAGCATCGAAAAGAGGAGCACTTCTTCACACCTGACCCCCAAAGAATTGTCAGAAGCTTCTCCCAGCCTTTTTGTGCAGAAATGGGAGAGGGGAGGGTGTGTTCTAATTCCGGAATTTATAAAATCTTTGTGAGTCACCCTTGCATTGCAAAGTAGTCTTCTTTTCTTTACGTGGCACAGCCTTAGGGTTGAAGGAAACCGTTCCCCACCCCCACCCCCACCCCCCACCCCCGCATTTCTGAGAAGCCCTCCGAATTGATTTACTCCCAAGGGCCCCAAAGGATGACGGTACTTGAAAATGAGGTATCAGCACTGGAGACTCTCCCTGAGCGAGTTCTCTCCTCGACCAGTCCCTGGGCTTTGGGCTTGCTCCTCGTCTCTGCATTAATGCTGGCAAGACTCCTGCTAAGTCAAGTGCACCAGAATCCAGCCCCACCCCGTCCTGGTGTGACCTCTGACCAGCCCGGGCTGCCTTCAGCAAGAACCTGTTACATCATTTAACCCCTGACCCTGGACGCATTCTCTTGGTAATTTTCCATCCACTGACCCCACCCCGCTCCGCTCCTTGGCTCTCAATCTCTACTCGTCCTTGTATTTGGGGTTGAGCCTGATCTCTGTCCCCACTGCAAAATCCCACGCAGCGGCCCCTGCGCCTATCGCGGTGGTACTGAATAAGGCTTGCCCTGCCCTTCTTTAACAAGCATCAAGAATAATTGAATAGTGGGTGATGGGTATAGAGGAGGGCACCTTTTGGGATGAGCACTGGGTGTTGTATGGAAAGCAATTGGACAATAAATTTCATATATTGAAAAAAAAAGAATAATTGAATAGTTTTTTCTTTAATGCACGTGGTACATTCTAAAAATTTTTTTAATGCTTATTTTTGAGACAGAGAGAGAGAAAGAGAGAGAGAACAAGCAAGGGAGGGGCAGAGAGAGGGAGACACAGAATCGGAAGCAGGCTCCAGGCTCCGAGCCGTCAGCACAGAGCCCGACACGGGGCTTGAACTCACGGACCGTGAGATCATGACATTGAGACCAGGAGCTTAACTGCCTGAGCCGCCCAGGCACCCCGAGATATATGAATTTTTATTGAAAAGACTAAGAAGCTAATCACTTTGACATTCCTGCTCTTTTTACCCCCAAGCAACATAGTGTGATGAAGTGATTCCTAGTCCGTGTCAAATACTTGCTTGCACCCCTGGGAACTGTCCCAGGGTCACCCCGGATCCGCCCAGCACTGCGACAGAAGGGTCGCACAGGTGTGTATATGAGCAAGGTTCTGGTCGATGTCACAGCCTTGGTTCGTAGCAAGTGGGTCAGGTTGGGGGAAAGGGTTACAAGTGTCAGACAGAAAGGAGGACCAATCACTTACAGGATTGGCCAGGAAGGACAGTCCAGCAATGAAAAGGCAGGCAGGAACCCGGGACCCACAAAGGTCCACAGGGTCACAGACTCCTTCCAACCACTCCCAAGAAGGTCTTTCCTATACCTGTCGAAGTAAGGTGTCCTTGTTTGGCTAGCAGCGAGGCAAGCTGGGGGCTGTGCCCCACTTTTTTAGGGAACCCGCTTTCAAGCACCCTGTATCCAGCGGTATAGGTGGGACTGACCAGACCCATTCTTCCTGAGGTCCTGGGAGAGCCGCGCAACTCAGAACGTGCCCAAGCAGCCGGTGTCACCCTCCACCCCACCCCTGGATGGAGTCCATCCAAGAGGAGGCAGCCTCTTGTGGGAACAGGGAGAGACACTCCATGGGAATGGCTAAAGCAGGTTGTCCCGTGAAAGCCTGAAGCTACCAGGGGCCAGTGCATGACAATAAACTAAGAGTGAAGCCAGTCGGAGGAAAACACAGTAGAAAATGGAGATACAGAAGGACCACGTCCACCCTGGATCCAAACTTGCGTGCAGCTGACCTTCATGATGGGTGTGCTCAACTGGGTGCTTGTTTGTGTGATGTTTCTCTGCTCTAGCAGACTAGGAAGCCCCTGCTGTCGGGGCTCTGATCATCGTGGTATCTCCAAGGACAGTCATGTACAAGTTGACCGAAATAACCAATCGACAAATGAACGAAACACCTGCCTGAGACTGTCCTGGAGAATCTGGGTGAAAACACCGCAGATCAGTGTCCCTTCCACGCCTTAGACGACACGTGTGAATACCCAGCAAGCTCAGGTGGGTGCTGCAGAGTGTCGGTGGGGGGGATGTGTATTCAGCTTCTGCTCCCAAGTCAGGGAACCTTTTAATGGTCCGCGTCCCTGGGTGATCATTCCTTCCTCCCCCAAACAATGGAAGGCTGGGGCTCTCTGCACCCCCTTTAATCCATGTAGCTCATCCCCTAGGAGCTATTATGTCATCCCTCTGGGGGGACATAATGCCTTAATCCTGAGAAAATGCACCTGCCTATAAAAGCAATTAAGTAGAAATGCTCACGGTAGATTTCCAAGCAACGTAGCTCAAGGGGGCTTTCAGGAGCCCAGAGAGGACTCCACGAAAGAAGCTTTCACTGCTACAGCATAAAGCATTCCTGCTGTCCATGTGTGAGTATCTCGTCCCCCAAACCCCTCTCCCAGGTCTGCAGGGAATCACCACCTTCCCCCAGGCGGAGGCAGATGGAGGTTCCACTCGTAGATTTCCAAGGGCGGGCGGAGGCTCCCTGTGACCCCAAGGATCAGCCCCTTCCAGTGCTGGGTCACCAAGCCAGGACCACCCATTCTTGCTAGCTCAGCCAGAACTTGGTAAAGATGGGTCAGTGGTTGGAGCCTGTTCACTGGAAATACCTCCCCACCCCCCGCCCCCGCCTTCACTGCTGGTTCAGCCTCTAGTGAATGTTTCCATTAGCACTCGCCCTACAGGGTCGTAGCGATGCGGTAATCCTATGGATGGGAGTAACGCGCACTTACCGAACCTTTGCCTTCTTCTGGGAACTCTTCTGAGCACCTTATGACATGAATTCGTTTCCTCCTTACACCTGCCCCGTGAGACAGGGACAGTTATTAGCATTCTCACCCACCCATCCAACGTGCCCAAGTTAAAACGGAGACACAGAGAGGTTGAGCGGCTTGCAGGAGATCACACAGCAAGGGGCTGGAGGAAGCGGGAGGTAGAATTGGCTTTAGGACTTGCTCTTCTAGCCGCGAGGCTAGCCTGTCTCCGGGAGATGATGGCCTTTGCTGTCAGCATGTGCCTCGAGGTAGTCTGTTTCTTACCTGCAATATTTTTGACTGTGCTCTCTCCACCCCATGTTGGCCCCTGCCTAGAACCCAGCCATTTTCCCTTCTCAAATAGCTAATGAAGTTCACACTTTAGCACTTCCCTTATAAAGATGGTCACACTAGACCCCCGTCCTGACTGCCCTGGGGCCAGGCATCAGACAGCTGGGGTTGCCCCTACCTCCCAGAGCCCACCGAAGGCATCAGCCAATCCACAAGGGAGCCCAGAAATCTAGTTCGCCCCCCCTCCACCTGCCATACGTAAGCCGCCCCCTACAGCTCCAGCTTGCTGCTACCCTGCCTCTGTGTGGCCCCGCAGCCTCGTGTCGAGACAGAGGAGGAAAGAGAAGGGGGAGAGGGGGGGAGAGAGAGAGAATGGCCGGCGCGGGGAGGGGGGCAGGAGTTGGGAAAGCAAACGATGTGGCTCCAGAAGACACAGCGGGCGACAGGCCGCGTGACTGTCGCCTGGCCACACCTTCCGAGACCGGGATGCACAGAAGGGAGCATTTAATACCGTCAAGAACACAAGGCGCTGAGTGGCACCAGCAGCAGCCGCTGGTACATGCTCCCCTGTGGATCCTCCCGGAACAGCAGAGAGGGAAGCGGTTCCTGTTCCAGGCTGACACCCAGAAAGAGGGCAGAAGTGCTTTCAGGCTCTGTGTGCCCAGCGTGAGCCGGGGGCGGGCACGGATTTTCCCTCCGTCCTCACCAGGATGTGTGAGTCCTTGACCAACAATCAGAGATGTTGAATGACTCCTTTAAGACAATCAGAAAGCTCTCGGGGCGCCAGGGTGGCTCAGTCGGTGAAGCATCCGACTCTTGATCTCAGCTCAGGTCTGGATCTCGGGGTCGCGAGTTCAAGCCCCGGGTTGGGCTCAGAGCTGGGTGTGGAGCCTGCTTAAAAAAAAAAACCCAGAAAGCTATCATTAAGTGTGGATGCCAGGATTCGAAGCCCAGAGGTACCTCCCTCTGCACCCTTCTGTGAAGGGTGGTACGTCCTACCCACGGCTAAGCCTGTTGTCCCACTTGTTGCCTGTGGGTGTGGTACCCTCGTGTCTCTGGGGTGAGTGGGTGAGAGGCAGAACCAAACGTTCCATCCACCCCTCTCACCAACGTTGTTCTTCGTAATCAGTCTCTCCGGAGGAGTGTTGATAACCCAAGAAACATCTGCCTCCTCGCTCCAGCTCTCTGCCCGAGGAAGTCTGGTTCGTCCCCCACCCTGGACCCCCACTTTATTCTCAATCTACGTTCACTGGCCTCCTGAGCTCAATGGCTGCTGCTCATTTTGCGTAGCTGAAGGGATGACTGATGCTTCTTACCTGGACCCCCCTAGGCGTCCCCACTCCTGGACCCCCTGAGGGCATCCTGCCAGGGAAAGGAGTAGTAGGCAGGACTTCCGATGCCAATTTTCATCCCCTCTCAGGATGGAATCGAGAATGTCTGCGTCGCCTCTAGGCCCCCACCCCCTGCTACCTTCTCCCGTTGGCTCTCTGTTGACTCAACCCATGAGAATTGGATTAAACCCCATCTCAATGTATGGCGCAGAGGCAGAATAGCATAGGAATAAAGGAGAATTTGGAACGAGCCAGATAGGTCTGGCCAAGAGTCTTCTACCCACGCTAAACTCCTCTCAGCTTTATCGTCCTCTCCTGTAAAATGGTAACTGTAGGACTACCTATCTCAGAAGTTTGTCGTGAGGATCCAATGAGATCATGTATGTCTTTACACGTTGTTTATCAGATGCAACAGTGGTCTAACCAAGAGAGGTAGATTTTTCTCGTTAAATACGATACACAGAGGTAGTCGGGACATGACACCAATCACCGCCAAGGCTCAGATTCTTTTGTTTTCCTGGACTGCCATTCTCAGCGTGAATGTCTTTTCCTCTTGATCGCAAGATGGCTGCTGCCGCCTGACCATTATATCCACGTTCCGGGCAGATAGAGTAGCTTTCCTGGAAACACCGTCAAGCAGACTTCCATCCTGACCTCATTGGTCAGAGCCGTATCGCGTGGCCACCTTTGGCTGATGTCGGCGATATCGGTAGGACGTTAGACGGTTCCTGACACATGGTGATGCCTGATGAGGCTCAGTTAGCTCTTACGAAGGTGATAACAATGTATGATTTTTACACGATCCTGGCTCCTCTTGGAACTGGAACCTAACCCTGAAGCCACAGTCCCGTTTATATCCAGGCCTTGTCATCTTCATGAGCTCCCGTCACCCAAGAATGGGGCTCTGAGTCACCTGCCCAAGATCGCCGTGTGCTGTGGGCTGAAGTGTCTACAAGGGCCACTGCACAGCCCCTGGGTCCCATCTCTTGCTGCCGTGCACTGCCCCCTTGTCTAATTGTCCTAGGGTGTCTCTTGGACCATCCAGCCACCAGCCAGGCATGTGCGTTCTCTTGGAAGTTACTAATAAAGCCTGGATGAAAAGCAGGGCCCCTACCAGTGGCTCTCGGCCTTTCTATCTCGGGAATCACACAGAAGCTGGCGTGTTCTCTTTATTCGGGTGCTCTCCAGTCTTGGTTCCAGCCACATGCCTCCCTCACCAAGGAGCCAGTTTCTCAGCGAGAACAATCCCTGTGCAAACATCATTGCAACAAACATCCATATCCCAGCTTCCCTGGGTAGGAGTTTCTTTAAAGTATAAACCTGGGAGCGAAAGGGCATGGCCACTGGGTACTCCCCTCTTTAACCTCACTGTATATATCCAAATTGCTTACCAAAGTCGACGTTCACGTTGACAGTTACACGGGCGACAGATAAGATAATTGGTTTCTCAGCATCCTCGCCAGCACCTAATATTGTTGGACCTTTTATTTATTTTTTATTTGTTTTGGTTCGACTCTTCACCGTTCGGAAACACCAAGTCCTTAAGATGGGGCTCCTTCGACGTGGGACTTTACATCTTCATGATTACCGAGGGGAGGGACATCTTTTTACGAGTTTCCCAGCCACTCATGCCCTGTAAACTCTCCAAGGCTCTCTGCCTGTATAACCGTGTTCTCCAGTGCAGAACTGTGGATTTTGATCTGTGGAGGAGAAAATTCCATTTGTCCGTGAGACCCAGCCCTACCTGGGTGCAGTAAAAACATAGTTTGCTAACAAGAGCCCGTGAACTTGCACTGGGGTCCTCTGAGCTAGGACTCAGGGATCGAGGTCCAGGGAAGGAGTGTCAGGGGTGAGCCAGGTACAGAGGCAACGAAGCAACCAGAATTCCAAACCCGGAGCCGTCAGCAGAACAGGACTCAGTTTATAAATACTGGACCGTAGCCAGGGTCCAAACAGTGTTCTAGGAGACCGAAGCTGAACGGGAAATGAAAGGTGAATTATAAATCAGGCTCCAGGCAAAAGAGAAAACTGGAGACGGAGGGCACGAGGCAGCCAGGAGCCAAAGATTCTGTCTCCGTCCAAACAGGGAAGCACCCCCTGAACCATGGTGCGATAATTCACAAGGGAAAGGTTGTCGGAGCAGGAGAACGGCACTTACGGGGTAGGGATGGGGGGTGGGGAGAAACCTGCCTGGAGCAGGTCTTGTGGGCCGTACCTGGAGGAGCAGGAGCCTGGAAGGACCAGGATGGCGAGGATCTGTTGGTTAGACGAGAGGACCATCAACTGTCTCCTCTTGCTCACTGTGAGCCCCTACTGCATTTGGGGTGATCATGCACCACTGAAAATACTCCTTTTCTAACCCTTGCTTTGCAACTAGGCTTGGCCAATGAGTTGCTAGCAGAAATCACCAAGTGGAGCTTCTGGGAAATCTGTTTAACAGGGGCTTACTCGGGAGGGATAGATGTTTGCCTCTTGCTTTTTCTCTTCTTGCTTGGAACGGGCCACGAAGGCTGGAGCTCTGGCAGCCATGGCATGACTTTGAGGACACTGGACTAGAAAACAGAAGATCCCTAATGATGCTGGAAACCAGCAAACCAACCCCAAACTACTTATGTCTGGAGTTCTTTTATGTGAAGGAATACGCTCTGGGTTTAAAGCCCTGTAAATGGGTCTCTGTTAGTAGCGAGGGCAGAGATTTGCCGGGACGTCTGCATACTTGACTATTTGGGGGAAGGGGGGGTGTTAATGACACAGCAGGATAGATATAAAGTTTCATTAAATAACCAAACAATGCATCAGCAAAGCTTGCAATTCTTTTCCCAGTCTGTAACCTTATTTTTCTTCTTCTTTTATTTGAGAGCGAGAGAATGAGCACGGGAGAAGGGAAGAGAGAGAGGGGGACAGAGAATCCCAGCAGATCCCATGCTCAGCCCAGAGCCCGATGCAGGGCTCGATACCACGACGCTGGGATCACGACCTGAGCCAGTATCCAGAGTCAGACGCTCAACCGACTGAGACACCCAGGCGCCCCAGGCTCTGCACCTTTAAATGTAACGCCACACTGGGTCAGGTCATTAGCAGTCGAGGATTTCTAAACAGACATGATCACATGGCTTTAGAAATCTCTCCGGCCTTCCGAGTCCAATTCGGGGGTGTTCCCATCTTTTCCTTTCGCAGGTGGAGAAACTGTGTTGTGGGTAGAGGACATTATTTGCGCAAAGTTACAGAGCTACGGATCAAAGCTAGGTTTGCAGTGTCCGTGCCGACATCCCGTCCCTTGTGCCGTCTCTCCCTACCTCTAAAATAAGAATATTGCAGCGGAGTGCCTTCCAAATACCATTGCTTTATTATCCTAAAGGAACCAGCCTCCTGAGTATCAGGCAAGCCCCGCCTGCGTATTGGGCACTGTTTCCATAGACATAACCCTCCCGTTGCTACAGGAATTCTGGCATCCCTTCAAGTTCATTAAAACGGGATTTTTGCTGCATTTACCTTGTGCCAGAGCAATAACCATTTCACTCTGGGAAAATTTGCTCTCAAGGAATTTCCACGTCTTATTGTTGGTTGGATGTAATGATCTGCCCCAAAATGTGGCGCTAAGAGCTTTCTTATGTTTAAAATGAAAAGCCAGCCAAGCATTTGTCCCGAACATCTTTGGCCAGTACCCATGCTCTCTGGTCCTGGTTGGCTTTGATGTCCCGCCCTGCTCCTGACCCACCCCCATCCTGGGATGGTTCAGGTCACCCTGGAGTATGACCTTCTGTGACCGGCCTCGAAGTGAAATTCCCCGGCCTTGTGGGGGGAGGGAACAGGGGCCGGGTGGTTTGGACTGTGCTAATTTAGGTGGACACTGTGTGGTCTGAGAACCGAGTCCCAAGGGAAAAATCGAAAAATCGTCCCTGTGTTTATTTTGAAAGATCTCCTTCCCGAGCCCTCTGGGACTGTGACATGTGCGCCTTGGGAGGAAATCGGATATTCACCCTGGAAGCCACTTTCCACAGTTCTGGGAGGCCGGCTCTTTTGGAAGAATCGGAGACGAGGTCAAGAGTGAAGGAAGAGGTGCTAAGAGACCCCTGGTTGCCCACCAGCTGGAGGAAAGGTAGAGGAAGGACGGGAGGACAGTGGGACAAAACCGGAAGGGATACAGGGGGCTTGGACTCTGGTCAAACAGGCTGAGATCCACGAGGGTACCAGGGTCAGACTCCGGGGCCTGGATTCTAGGTAGTTCAGTCTGTTGGGACCTGCTTATAGGCGAGGGGGTCTTGTCCTATCACAGATCCCAGCCCAGATGCCTGGAGCCTGCAGGCGGGAAGCGTAACTGATTGGGGGCGGAGCTCTACGGTGATGGAGATTATTGCAAACCGAAGAATGTGAGCCCAATGACCCGTTTGCTAACACAACAGTCTGGCTGGATACAACACAGTCCCATGCAGACTGACGAACGGCGACCTCCGATGAAGTGAGGAGTTTGGGGGGAAAGGCAGGGAACCTTGCGACGTGGAGCCCGCCTGGGTCCCCAGGCTTAGTACTTGGGGTCCTAGACCCAGCATCCGATGGGCATCGCGAGGTCAGAAGGGCGAGATTCGGCACCCGTTCGGTCGCGGGTTCATTTAACACTTCCCGATGGGCTACTCTGGGTCAGGTCATGTGCCGGGCCCTGGAGACACCGTGGTGGACAAGGGGACCGAGTGGATGTGGGGTCGGGGAGGGCGGCTTCATCCCAGCACCGCCGGGCAGGGACTGAGGCCACTGACCAAGTCGGCTCGGGGTGGGAAAAACAGGCAAACCCATCGGTGGAGTCGGGCTCCGGGATCTGAGCAAGGCTGACAACAGGAGTCTCTGGTCGGGAATTCTGCTCCCCGGACAAAACCAGGGCGGGGCTGTGCAGCCGGGTTTGGCCAAGTGAGGGAGGCGGGTCCAATTAAAGTAGCCGCCGCAGGAATTTAATAACCACGGGAACGTTTACAGAGACAGCTCCCTATTGGAGAACATGGCCTCGTTTCTGAGCTTTGAAACGTTTGATGTTGTTCTGACTCCCTTTCGAGTTCCCAGCCAGCTCTGCAGAGGGCCCACATCCCAAGGAGCCTCCTTTGAAGGAGCCAGGCTGTCAATGGAGTTATACTAATTAGGCAACCAGAGTGGCCTCAAATGCCTGTCCTCATTTGCAATTCAGTGTGTCTATAATTTGCCAGAAAAAGAAAAAAAAGTCCTCTCTGTAAAATTATTTCCAGGTTGGCGAGGGAGACTGCGTCGGTCACCATTTATGAAGCACTTAAAGTACCAGGCTAAAACGTCCTCGTGGGTGATGAAGGGGGGCATTATAGTTTTGATCCCATTTTACAGATGGGGAAACTAGAGTTCAGGAAGGTGAAATATTCACCCCGCAGCCACCCAGCTCGTAAGGGACAAAGCCCGGGTTTCCGTCCACCAGTCATTTATAACGGTGGTTCTCAGCCAGGGTGACTGTCCCTCAGGAGGCATGCGACATTTTTCATTGTCACCGCGTGGGGTGGGGGATGTTCTTGGCATCTCGTGAGTAGGGCTTAGAGCTGCTCCTGGACCCCCTGCAGTGCACAGGGCAACCCCCCCACAACACAGAATTATCTGGCCCCAAAGGTCAATTGTGGTGAGTCAAGATTGAGAAAGCCTGATATCGCCCGAAAGAGCAGGTTTTAAATCTGCTGGCCTGACGGCAATTGCATGGTTTGGGGGAACTTTTCTGAGCCTCATTTAACATCTTTAAAACGGAAGGTGTGACGAATATAAAAGATAGCATGTGAAAGTAACGGTCTTTGCTCTCTCTCTAGGTGGATAGATAGATAGATAGATAGATAGATGATGGAGGGATAGATAGACAAATGATGGGTGGATAGATGGATATATAGACAGATGATGGATGGATGGATGGATGGATGGATAGATATACGCATAGATAGAGAGATACATAGATAGATAGATAGATAGATAGACAGACATAGATGATGATGGATAGATAGACAAATGATGGGTGGATAGATGGATATATAGACAGATAGATGATGGATGGATGGATGGATGGATGGATGGATAGATATACACATAGATAGATAGATAGATAGATAGATAGATAGATAGACATAGATGATGGATAGATAGACAAATGATGGGTGGATAGATGGATATATAGACAGATAGATGATGGATGGATGGATAGATAGATAGATATACATAGATGATGGATAGATAGACAAATCATGGGTGGATAGATGGATATATAGACAGATAGATGTTGGATGGATGGATAGATAGATGATGGATGGATGGATGGATAGATGATGGATGGATGGATAGATGCACAGATAGATAGATAGATAGATAGATAGATAACATATTTCTTTTTGCCTTTCTCTCTGGAACTAATGAAGTGCATGTACATTACAGGAAGTCAAAGATTGGGATAAGTCTGAACTGCATTGCTTGGTTCCATAAACCACAGCCCTGGCAGCCAGTGCCTTGCACCAAGAAAGCCTTCAACCTCAGGATGGAAATCATGCAACCTTAGTGTCCGGGGAGGGTCTTAGAGATCAGCATTCAACCCCGTTTGCAGATGGAGGTACCAAGGCCCAGAATGTACGTCCCAGATACCTGTTTGTTTGCCTTTCCAGCTTGCAGCCCCCCTTTTAGGAACAATACCTTCACTTCCCTTGGGGAAACATCCTTCCCTGGTCACAGTGATGTGATTAGGGTGAGAGTGACCCCTGATTCCAGGAATAGACACATGACACTGGCTTGGCCAATCAGAATGTTCCATCTCCCCGGCCTTAACGATTGGTTCAGGAATGTGCACATGACCCACTCTGGGCCAATGAGAATAGATAATGACTTCTTCTGGACTTGTTGCCTCTGAGCTATGAGAATGGAAAATCCATAGAGAAAGTCCGCTCAGACTCACGACATCCCAGACTGAGCAGTAGCAGGAAACAGAGAAAGGGAATACAAGAGCTCTAGCCCTGGGCATCTTGTTTGAGCCTCTGGATCCAGCCACGCCTGAGGCTCCATCTTTCCATTTACGGGAGTGTCCAAGAAATCCTTTTTTGCTTGAGACTGTTGCAACTGAACTTCTGTTTCGTGGTAACACATGACCCGAGGTGAAATCAAGAGTCAGACACTCAACCGATCGAGCCACCCCGGCGTCCCTACCGCTGTCCTCGTTTCTAACATCACAGGGTAGTTTTACCCATGGTTTGTTTGCTTTATTTTATTTTTTCACAAATGTGCATTCTGGGCAGGGCGGGGGCAACTTGTCTCTGCTCTACTGAGTCTCAGTGGGGGCAGCTCAGAGGGGAGGGGGTGCTGGAGTCATCTAGAGACTCATACGCAGGGCGTCGGGCCTGGGAAGCCTCAGACAGCTGGGCCCCCTGACATCTCTTAGGGTGGTTGCCCCAGCCCAGTACCTTCAGGCTCGCCGACTCCTGGCATAGCGGTTCAGGACTCCAGAGGCGTGTGTCCGTCCCATGAGCGAGTGCCAGGCTCAGCGGTCACTGCTCCTCTCGCACCCAAGCCCGCCCCGATTCAGGGAGCCCAGCGGGACCTCACCTGTCAGTGGAGACCTGACAGGTGAATAATGGTGCCAGGAGATGTTTTCTGCTTGATCTTGACATTCATAATAAATGAGATACAGCATATGCCCTCTTTTGCGGCCACCTTCTTTCGCACAACACTTTATTTACGAGATGTACTGTATCTGCGTTTCATCCATCCCTGGATGGATATTTGTTACGGGCTGAAGGTTTGTGTCCCCCACAAATTCATGTGTTGAAATTCTGAGCCCCAAGGTGACGGCATTTGGAAGGAGAGGCTTTGGGAGAGGATTGGGTCATGAGGCTGGAACGCTGCTGAATGGGATTGGCTCCATAATGAAAGGGACCCCAGACACTTCTCCTGTCGTCTTTCTTGTCCTGTAAGGACACAGCAGGAACACGGAAGCGAACCAGGAAATGAGCTGTCACCTGATGTTGAATCTGCTGGTGCCCTACCCTTGAACTTCCCAGCCTCCAGAGGTGGGAGAAGTAAACGCTTGCTGTTTAAGCCCTCGGTCGAGGGTGTTTTGTTATCGCAGCCTGAACCGACTGAGACGGCATTGCTATACGGCATCCTACCGTGTGACCGCACCACAGAACCTTATCCCTCGCAGTGTGGTAGACATTTGGAACCTTGTCGGGTGGGGCGGTCACGAGTGGTGCCCCTACGCGTATTCTCGTGTGTGTCTTTTGGTGTTCTTGGGTACACGTTTCTATGAGAACGCCAGGTCCTGGGGTATACGTACACTCACCTTAGGGGATTCTGACACGTAGTTTTCTTTGGTGGTGGTTGTGCAAAGGCACACGCTTTCCCAGCAGTGCAGGAGGGTCCCGGCTGCCCCAGGTCCTCGCCGACATTGGTCTTTTCTGTCTTGTTTCAACCGCTCTGGTGGCTGTGACCATCTGGCATGCTTCCAACAGTATCAGTCCTTTCTGACCCGAGGCCATGCCGCACGTTCACGTAGATGTTCAAAAAAGTTTGCAGACGAAAGGATGTTTGCTTGGCTCTGAACTAGCCACCCTGGACTCCTGCAGGAACTGTCAACATGAACTTCTAGAGCCCGACTGTGGAGTCAGATTGATGGATGTCCCCCCGTGGGGTTAGTATGGTGACGCATCTATCAACATCTTTTCTGCCCCTGCTGCTTATTTTTCATCCCGTGGCCTGTCATTCTGTTCAACTCAGACCACGAGACTTTCATAGCCTCAGGGAAGGGTTTTAGAGCAGGAAAAGCAGAGAAAAGTGCTTTTGGAGTTTCAAAAGCCAGAGCCCTGGAGCTTTTGGAAGACTACAAGATCGGAATAATCTTTCCCACCCCGCCCCCTCACACTTCCGGGAGCAGGGGTGTGGTCAGCAAAACCGGAGCCCCCGCCAAGATGTCCGTGTTCTAATCCCCGGAGCCTGTGAATGTGTTACCTTCCGTGGCCAAAGGGACTTTGCGGCTGTGATCCAGCTAAGGATCTTGCGATGGGCAATTACTCCAGATGGTCCAGGTGGGCTCAATGCCATCACAGGGGACCGTGAGGGAGACGGGAGACTCAGACTCTGAGAAGAAGAGGGGACGATGCGAAGAGGCAGAGGTCAGAGCGACGGTTGCCGGCCCGAATGTGGAGGAGAGGCCATGAGCCGAGGAAGGAGACGGCTTCTCCAAGTCAGGAAAGGCCAGGAAACCAATTCTTGCCTGACGTCTTCAGGAGGAATACGATCCTGTCACCTTTTGATTTTAGCCCAGTGAGGACCCTTTTGGACCCCTGACCTCCCACCAAACTGTCCGATAATGTGTTTGTGTTCTTCTAAGCCAGGGAATTTGTGCTGATGTGTCGTACAAGGGATAGGACGCTGACCCTGGGGTCGAGGTAAGTAGAGCTCAGGGGAAAACAAGGCAAAACCGGAGGGTTCCTCCTTGAGAGGAAGAGCTGTCGAGGCCCAGGGGCCAAGTAGGGCTGAGCCCGTATCTACAAACCCAATGTCCACCTCACCCAGAGCGAAGGTCAGGGCAGCACTGAACGACCTACCGACTGTCCAGAAAATTGGCATCCATCCATTATTCAATCTACACACCGTTTGGCTCTGCCTGGACAATCGTCTCCCTTTCCCCAACCGAGGGGCCCATCTGCTTCATTTCTGAGGAGATACGAAAGCTAGCCCTGACCCTGACATCTGTGGGGTGCCCCTCCGCCCCCCGCACCGTGTGGGCATAGACAGGCCACGGTCAACGTATTGCCCATTGCAACGGAAAAGCTTCGGGACCAAAGGAGGTACAAGTCAGGTGGTCTTGTCTCGCTTTCAGCTGGCCCCATGCGTCATTTCAGCATTCAAGAGAGAAAACCCGGTGGGACCTTCTCAACAACCAAACAAGAATGGAAACAAACCAAAAACACGTCAAGCTGGGGTGGTCTCCAGCATGAGTCTGGCCCCGCACAGTCATCGTGCGTTGACAGGAAGGGGTAGGACCAAGGCTTTGCAGAGACGTGACCCTCAGCACGGAGCTGGGAGGGTACAGGCTGGAATGTGGCCACCTCGTTTCTGGTGGAGACTTTTTTACACTTCACCACACCTGCCCAGAGTCATATTTTAAACTCACACGCTTATTTTTGTTGTTGTTTTTACCGAACTACAAGCAATGAAACATGATTATAAACCTCAGAGGCACGGACTGGCATTTCTTTGAAGCTTTGGTTTTTTTGTTTTTTGGGTTTTTTTTTCCCCCATCTAACGGATTTAGCAAGCCCGCAGTGTTTTAATATGTATTGCACCTTTATTTGATTTCATGGACAATTGGTTCTTTCACAAAGCAAAAGAAAATTAAGGAAAGAGCGTTTCCTCCTTCTTCCCAGCATGCAAGTTTCCTGGGGAAAGGAAGTCCGTTAGGATATAGGAGGCCAGCCTGCGGGGCCCAGCTCCCCATGTACTGACATGCTGGTCACATAGGCTAGGGCTCTCAGCGGGGCTCTTGGGGGTGCATCCCTGACGACGAACACTGAAAATCTGGGCACCATGGGGGAGACCAGCAGGTCACTGCTCCCTGGCCTCCAGAGGGCAAGAGAAGCCAGGCGTTCCAGCTGGAAGGATATTTCTCGACAACATGGGAGAGTTAAGAGCAAGGGGAAATCAGTTTGTTGAGAAAGGCAGTAATGGGATGGAAGAAGGAGGGCAAATCAGCATCACCATTGTCTCCCGTGACTGGAGATCAGAAATTCATACCGGGTACGGGTACCATTTTTAGGAGAGCGGAGAGGAGTTTCTTCCAGCGTAGCTGCACAGATCGTCCCTCTGAAAACTCGAAAGGAAAGGCCTCCTCCCAGCTGAACAGAATTGAAGCATGAAGAATGATAACAATGCAAAAGCATCCATTAACATCGATCAAACACTTACTGGGTTGCAGATGGTCTGCTAAGAATTCTCATGCATTATTTTACCTACCTTACGAGGTAGGTGCCATTATCATCCCGACCCTACAGGTCTGAAAAGGGAGGCCTGGAGGGATTAAGACACAGCCAAGGTCACCAGTCTGCAGGTGGATGGCCTGGGATTTAAGTTGAAGCAGTGTGGCCCCAAAGTCCATGACCTTGACCATCATGCTATCCTCCTTCTTTCCACATGGGGTTAGCCCATTCCCATTTTAAAGGCTCAGAAACTGAGGCTCAGAATACTCTAAGTGAAGGTCATTGGAAGTAGGACCCAGCTCAGCTCAATCTGGATTATTGCCGGGATTTCTTGGAAAGATACCTCCTCTCCCCACTTGGGTTGCTAAGCTGGTTGGTTGTAGGTTGGCCCCAAGATATTGGACCACCTTATACCGTCTGAAAGTTTAACCATCCCCTAGGAAAGCCGGGTTCTGAGGTGCTTAGGGGTCAGCAACGCCCCAAGACAGTTCTACTTCCATAATCTCATGAAATCACTCATCGGCTTAATTCAATGTGAGTTGGCAGGTGCCTATATTCTGTCTGCCATCTGGATTCCTAGACGTACCCCCTCCAGCGCGGTCCCCGCCCCAAGAGGCTGAGCTGCGTGAACTTCATTGCCAGCTCCCAAGGCTTTCGGCTTCCGGTAGAATCTGGCTGACGGCACACCGGCCGGAGGTCGGAGGAAGGGGGAGGCTGAGGCTGGAGGTTCATTCCCTGACTGTGGCTTCACAGAGTGGGCTGGATGGCGTCAACCAAAGGTAGCAGGTGGCCCCTCCTCCCCTCCCCTTCTCTTTCTCTGTCTCTCCCCCGCCCCCGGCACCTGCCCCGGGATCTGGTGACAGCTCCTTTCTCTTGCCCCTCCAGGCCCAGCTGCTTTGCACTTTTGTAAATAGTTCCTCTGTTAAACGCTATTCATATCACCCCAATTGAGTGTCGCATCTGCTTCCAGCTGGGACCATGACCGACGCAGATGGCTTTCTGTCACTTACAACCAATAATCTCAATTATTCCAGGAAATAAAATACTTCAAGCACTACTGTCAGGCAAAAGTGGTATTAAGCCCCTCATTTGCCTGACGTCGCTCATGGCTCATGGTAACCGGCTTGGCTCATCATGCAAGTTGTCCCAAAGTGCCTCAGTTGACCTCCCTGGCCAATGGCTATTACACCTGCCAACACGGAATTAATCTGTGGCCTCTTCCCATGGGTGATTGCTTCCAGGTGCCTTTCTGAGGCACGTTGCCTTTCTTGATGCCTTCCTAGTCCGCAAAAGCCACCTCCTCCTTGAAGCCCTCTTGGCTACATTACTCCCCCAAGCAGTGTATGTCTTTGTTCTCAGTTGAATCACCCTGGCCATCCTCAAGCAGAGAGCTTAGTGAACTGTAAACCGACTTCCCGGTCCTTCCTCTATCCCTGATGCTTAGAATAGTGCCTGACAGGTAGCAAGCAGCTACTTGGTGACAAGCATTTGAGGCAGCCTCACAATCAGGAAGAGGGAAGGGAAGAAGGAAGGGAGGGAGAGATTGAAGTTACTGATCAGAACCCAGAGTTAATCTTCAATTATGGCGTCATTTGTATTAGGAAACTCTCAGGGCTTCTGAACACAGAAACTTACCTGTGGGGAGCGGAGCCCATTTCTACCACCTCAATTGAAATGAATTTTCTTTCTTTCTTCTTTTTGAGGGGGAGGGAGGGGCAGAAGGAGAGGGAGAGAGAGAGAGAATCTGAAGCAGCTTCCACACTCAGCATGGAACCCGATCTCACAACCTCGAGACCATGACCTGAGATGCAATCAAGAGTTGGATGCTTTGGGTGCCTGGGTGGCTCAGTCGGTTGAGCGTTTGACTTCGGCTCAGGTCATGGGCTCGCAGTTCGGAGGTTCGAGCCCCGCGTCGGGCTCTGTGCTGACAGCTTAGATTCTGTGCTTCTCTGTCTCTCTGCCCCTCCTCTGCTCACACTCTGCCTCTCTCAAAAGTAAACATTTAAAAAATTAATTAAAAAAAGAGTTGGACCCTTAAGCAACTGAGCCACCAGGTGCCCCCTTGAATTTTCTTTTCTTTTCTTTTCTTTTCTTTTCTTTTCTTTTCTTGCATGCTAATTCTACATCAAGACGTCATTCCCATAGACTCTGACCAGTGTCCTTGTTGACAATTGTTTCCTCTCCTATCGACACGCAGAACCTGGCCCCCTCTGGGGGGAGCAGAGGCCCCCCAAGATCACCAGACCACAGATTCCCCAGTCCTGGCCCAGCCTCCTGGATTCCACCCTGCCCTTTAAGCCAACCAGGAGAAGCAGACGGAAGAAAGACGCCCTCCCCAGCACCCTCCCTGCATCCGTCAGCCCAGCCTCATGCGGAGGACAACGCCTTCTCTCCGCACCACCAAATGCCAAGCCATTGATTGACTGCAACACTCGATTTCAACCCAGCAGAGGACCTGGCAGGCCTTTGATCAATATTTTCCACAACAGACCACTTCCCTATGATAAATGCACTAGTTGAGAAGAGGAACAGATTAACTTTTCAGTGCGGATGGCAGGCAGCAAGGAGGAAAAAGATGGCTCAATTCTTTCGGGAAAAGAGGATGGGGTCTATTTTCCGAGCTCCCTGCGACCATATTTCAGCCGCGAGAGAACCGTGAGTGAGAAAGCTCATTCCTAAAGGGTCTGGGGAATGCCCACCGTCAAAGCAAACCGGAGGCCGCCACCCCCTACCTGTGTCGGACTCAGAGGAAGCAAGCCAGATGCAAAGGTAACAGAGAGAGAACGGGAAAGATTATATATACTCTCTGGATTCTCGGGGCAGCTGAAGGATGAGGGCCGGGAGGAGCGGTGGCGTGGAAAGTGCACGCAAAGGGAAGATGGAAGTCCGGGGAAGTGTTCTGTCCCCTCCCCGTAAATCCTTCTCCCTGACACGCAGCGCGGGGAACGAGGTGATTCTCCACGGCGATGGAACTGCGATTGCATCAGAGATCCTCCAGCCCCCCTGACGGCGGGAGGGGCCCTCGAACAACAGCAGGAAAGGTGTTCAGGGATGAAGCGGTCAGACCAGGAGCCCAGGGAGCCCCGGGGGCCTGGAGTGCACACCCCGCGGCTGAGCTGAGCCGCTCCGGTGAGATCCAGCACGGAGAAATCACAGTGGCCACATGCCTCCATCCGTTTAAAAGTATTTGGCCGTGTGCCAAGTATGTGCTTGCTAGGCACTGTGGGTCAGGAGGGAACCAGCAAGACTCAGACTCTGTGGTCAAGTTGCTTAATGAACGACGCTTGCGGTAATGACTGACAAGGAGTACGCATCCCCTCCCTGTAGGCTGGGTGCTCAGCTCTACGCATTGTATCATTTTGTGCTCCTCATGTCCTTACCCTCCTTGTACAGATGAGGAAAGCGACACTTAGAGATGCGAGCTGACTTTCCCGAGGGCACACAGCTTGTACGTGACAGGGCTGGAAGTCAGCCCCCGGCATTGTGACTCTGGCACATTACATAACAGTTGCATAAAGTGGGCGGGTGCAGACTGGTTCCCAGGGGCAGACAGGTCACACCTTCCGAGGAGAGTCAGGAAAGCTTCCCAGAGGAGCTGGCAGCTCCTTTGGTTATTGAAGGACAGGTTGGGTTTGAACAGGTGACGATGGAGATGAGCGTCCAGAGTCCAACAAGTATGAGAATATCACCTTCCCTCCAACCGTCCTCCAAGAACCCGGACATGATGGTTGATTTCACGTCAGTTTGACTAAACCAAGGGGTGCCCAGATTAAACGTTATTTCCGAGTGAGCGTGTTTGGGGATGAAATTAACATTTGAATGGTGGGCTCAGTACTTTGTTCTCCCCTCTCCAGCCGGGCACCAGTCCACTGAGGGCCCGAAGTCGCCAAAAGGCAACAAAAGTTCGCTCCTTTTGCCTCCTGCCTGTCAGTTCCAGCTCCATCAATCGTCTCCTGCCTTTGACTAGGATTTATACCATCGGCTCCCCTGGTTCTCAGGCCTTCAGACTTGGACTGGAATTATGCCACCAGCTTTTTGGGGCCTCCAGCTTATGGACGGCAGAGTTTAGCCTCCAGAATCATGAGCCAATTTCTCATAAATCTCTTCCTATACATATCTTACTGGTTTTGTTTCTGGAGAGCACTGACTGGTTCACGGGGCATGGTAAGGGGGGCAGGAGGCTTCCAACGTGACCCCCAAAGGCCCGGCCGGTGCAATCCCATTGCCCTGAGTGCAGATGTTCCTATAGCAACTTCCTTCTAAGGAACAGAATATGGGGAATACGATGGCATGCCACGCCCAAGACTGGGAAGTCACAACATCTATGACTTCCATCTTGTTTGTTTGTGTTTACTCTCTCTGGTTCTTCCTGGCTTCATTGGATGAACCAAACTGCCAGGTTGTGACCTGTTCCACAGAGACTCCCACATAGCAAGGAAATGAGGGCAGCCTATAGGTCACAGGCAGTGAGGAGCTGAGGTCCTCACTACAAAAGCTACCAAGGACCTGGATCCTGCTGACGACCGTGCTAGTGTGACATTGGGAGAGAATCCTTTCCCAATGGAGTCTTCCGATGACTACAGCCCTGTCAGACCTGGATGAAGGTCTCGTAAGGATCCCAGAGCCAGAAGACCCAGCTAAGCCAGACCCATATAAAGTGAAAGATAATTTACATTGTTGTTTTCAAGCCACTAAGTTTTGGGGTAATTTGTTATGCAGCAATAGGAAACTGATACATCGGGTCACAAAAAGTGTTTATCTTCTTACTATCATCCTTCAGATCAATACAGTAGCCTTGTTATCTCTTCGTCTCCCAGCTGTCTCTCCATATTCCACGGTCCCTCAATATCCAGCCAAACCCAAGTCCACAGGGCTCCCGTGACGTCCGGTATCTTTGTTCACGGCAAGGCATGGAGGACCCGAATGGACACGTAAGCCAGCACTACCCCAGGCTCTTGGACACTAAGGTGGCTCCTCCATTAGCTGGTGGACCAGGAAAGAGTGAGGCTGTCTTAGGGTTGAGACGAGGGCTCGGCGGAATTAAGATAATATTGAGACCGATGCCTCAACTCCGTCCCAAACTCTAAATACCTCGCTGGCGAGATCCCCGAGGCAATTGTAAATACAAAGGTTAAAGGGAATTATGAAATTCCAGCACGATTTCAGTATAATTTGGACGTGAGCCCCAAATGCCAGAGTGGACCATGTGGACATGCCACCTGGAGGGTACAGCTGGAGCCTGTCATCTTTAGGGTCCTCTGTCTCCCCCTCAGCCTAAGCCCAAATGACGCCACCAGCTGGCCATCCATACGGGGCAAGGCATCGAAGGAATGAGAGCACATATACGCAGAAGGACAGAGAGACAGAGAGAGAGCTGGGCAGACGTTTTCCCTCGTGGGACTGCATTTTGGACCCTGCCTTCCATGAGAGGTAGAAAGTGGAAGCAAGACTTCAGAAATCTGTTTACCTTCTGTTGCGTCGTGGACACTGTCCTAGTCTAGCACCTGATCGGATTAGAAACATCCCCTTTCAAGAGCCGGGACTGTGTGAAAAGCAGACTCCAATGTGGCGACTCTAGAGCACTGCAGGAAAGAGGTTGCCTCTCTTCGTCTCCTAGGCACAAATTACCAAACACTTGGTGGCTTAAGAAAACCACAGACTTGGGGCGCCTGGGTGGCTCAGTCGGTTAAGCGGCCGACTTCGGCTCAGGTCACGATCTCGCGGTCCGTGAGTTCGAGCCCCGCGTCGGGCTCTGGGCTGATGGCTCGGAGCCTGGAGCCTGCTTCCGATTCTGTGTCTCCCTCTCTCTCTGCCCCTCCCCCGTTCATGCTCTGTCTCTCTCTGTCCCAAAAATAAATAAACGTTAAAAAAAATTTAAAAAAAAAAAAAAAAGAAAACCACAGACTTGTTAGTTACAGTTCTGGAAGTCGGAAGTGCCACCGTGGCCTCACCGGGTATCAGCAGGGCTCTGTTCTCTCTGGAGGCCCTGGGAGAGAACCTGTTTCCTTGCCTCTTCCAGCTTCTAGAGGCTTCCACATCCCTCGGCTCGTGGCCCCGTCCCCCATCTTCAGAGCAAAGGCCCTTCTTGTGCTGTCAGCTCTCCGTTCTCGGTCTTCTGCCTCCTTCCACCGCTTGCAGAACTTGCATAATTACGCCGGGCCCCCTACAGGATGGAGATCATCTCCCCGTCTCAAGGTCAGCTCACTGGCAATCTTAATTTCATCCTGACTTGGTCCCCCTTTGCCATGTAAACCTGACCTATTCACAAGAATTAGGAAGCAGGCATCTTTGGGAGGCCATTATCCTGCCTCTCGCGTTGCCCAACCCACAGAATGGCCATTTTGGCACTTCTGACCCCACCCTTTTCCCTGGGGTGACAAAAGGCAAACCAGAGGAACCTTTCCGGGGACCAAGGTCAACGATTTGGATGCACCGAATTAAAGGGACTGACGCCCTGGAAAGCAGGCACCCAAGAGTGGTCTCAAAGCAAACGTCTTAGCATCCCTGATTCAGTATTTATTGCCTCCTGTACGAAGTGGGGTCAGCCACCAACGGACCCCACAGAATGGGTGTGAGGTTTGCCCGATTCAAAAGTCTGTGTGGCTAAGTATGAATGCCGGGGCAAGCTCTCCCTCTGGACCTGCCCTCACCATTGTGTTTCCCGTGTTAGACTCTCCGTACCACATTTCCCAGCCTTTCTGTTTCATAAGCTGCTGGAAGCAAATAATCACTTCTGTCTTCAGTTCCAGAACATTCATCGCCTTGTGTACTCCATGCAATTTTCCAAATCACAAGCTAATTAAATACTCCAGCAAAGGGCTAAGAGTAGATTAAACATTGATGTGGGCATCCATCGATTGGCGCATTTCCTTGACTCCTGGCACAGTGTATCAATAATATTAAATAATCTCTTAATAAAACGTCCTCCTCGTGATACCTCCCCCCCCCCTTCGCTCTCTCTGAAAATGCAATTGCATAGGAAATAAACACTCTTTGTAAATGGCCATCAATAAACGCCAAATAGGGTGGAAGGGATGGGGTAAGCGGAGTTCTGGTACACGTGCTTGATTGTATTACAGTCGAAATAAATCCGGACAAACTACCCCAGACAGCACTAATTCAGGATGCGTGAATGCCTGTGGGTTATATTTTTCCCCTTTATTTCTTAACAGGACCTGCCTGTTCGGTTCAGCAGGGATTCAAAAACATTTACTCGATGCCTCATTGCAAGAGCAAACATTGTACTCAGCAACGTTCTACGTCAGGTGCTGGTGCTAAGCTATGCTGACCCCCCATGTCCCAGGTAGTTCCTTCCAAGCATCTTAGGATCCAGGCCCTAGCATCATGCTGTCACACCAAAGACATTGGGGCTTGGAGACGCGAGGAAATCTGCTCTTTCTCGGCCATACTGAGAGTAGTAATTGGTAGCAGCAGGATTTTATTCCGGGTCTGTCTGATTCAGGAGCTGCATTCCTTTTCTTAATGTTTATTTTTGAGAGAGAGAGAGAGCGCGAGCGGGGAAGGGGCAGAGAGAGAGAGGGAGACACAGAATGCGAAGCAGGCTCCAGGCTCCGAGCTGTCAGCACAGACCCCGACGCGGGGCTCGAACTCACGGACCACGAGATCACGACCTGAGCCGGAGTAGGACGCTTAACCGACTGAGCCACCCAGGTGCCCCCACGGGAGATGCATTTCTAACCACTGCACAACATTACCTACTTCATGCCAGACCCTCGCCTGGGAGTCTGAGATGCAGTTGTGAATCGCAGGAGGTCCTTGTCGCGGAAAAAGCTGTAACCCTACTGGGTTGACATCCTATTCGTACTTCAAAAAAAAAAATGTGTTTATTTGAATGAGTTGCATGGTCCCGAATTGCAAAAAAAAAAAATATGAAAGGGTACACAGCGAAAAGTGAGTGTCCCTTTCATCCTGTTCTAGAGCCCCTAGCTATTTACCTTCTCATTAAATAGCAGAAAACGAGTACTCCCCTCCTCCTTTCGCAACCAGGAAACACTGTGGAAGCGAATGGAACGTGTAAACGAGATTGAAAGGCGACGCCGAGCGCCCTGTGTTCATCGCGCGCTACGGACGCTGAGCAGGGCAGGGCCAAGTTGAACCACAGGGTCAGGCCACCAAGACGCGGCGAGAGCCTCAAACCCAGGCTCAAAGGAAAAGAAGGCGAGGCCCACCGGCCGCGCAGGGTCAAACGGTTCTACCATCGCGGTGGCTCAACGGCGGCAGTTTGTTTCCCGGGCGACGAGGGTCTGTGCCCCACATTCAGGGGCTCAGGTTGCTTCCGTCCTGGGGAGGCGTAGCAGGTGGTTTCGCTGGCGGGGTGGATGATTATGCGGGACGGTGTTATGGGCACGTGGAAAAATGCCACGTATCACTTCTGCCCACATCCCCTGGGGCCCAGTTTAGCTACATGGTGCTCACTGCACAGAGGCCTGGAAATTGGAACCCAGGTGTGCTTCCCGGAGGAAGAGGAAACAGGGGGACCTCAGAACCAGCCCTCTACTTTCTGGATCCTGCTCAAGGCCAGATGCCGTGAGTGCAAATAGGCGATGAAAAGTCTGGATGTGGTCTCTTGGGAGACCGTGGGGGGTGGGGGTGGGGCGCAATACAAGTCCCCAGCTGAACAGGGAGTCGGGAGCGGGACCCCTGTGCAGGAAGGGAGATGGAGACAGGTACAGCCCGAGGAATCTCTTCCGGCAGGATAACTCTTATTTCTTTGAGCCCAGAATGCCTCAGTGATGGACGTTTCTTGAGAGGACGAAGCTTTCTAATGCTTGGCTTTAGAGCACGTAAGAGATCAAACTGTTCCTAAAAATAATTGGGAAGTGTTTTGTGTACTTAAGATAAGGCAATGCTATAGATGAGAGAGAGAGAGAGAGAGAGAGAGAGAGAGGTTGATAGTGATGTATATTTATACAAAGTTTATATGTAAGATATTGCGTATATATAAAACTCAGAATACAGCGAAACCTTGGTTTGTGAGCACGATTCGTTCTGGAAACGGGCTTGTAATCCAAAGCGCTTGTGCAGCAAAACCAGTTTCAAGAACCATTGGCTCAGTTGTGATCACGTGACGCTGGGCATCACGTAGGACTCGCGTTGCAAGACATCGCTCGTTTATCAAGTTAAAATTTATTAGAAATGCTCATTTTGTGGAAAGCTTACAGAACAGGCTACTCACAGTCCAAAGTTTTATATTCTGATAGGGGTACTGAGATGTCCAGAAGGTGTAAGGGGACGAGTCTACACAGTACATGTGATTGGACTCCCAGGACAGACAAGGATACGGGCGCCTCCTGGTTTCTCTGCTCACTGCATGTGCCGCCTTGGGCCAGTGTCTCGATGTCTCTGCGTGCTAACCGCCTGTGGAATCGCTTCACCCATCACCTCCCGCGAGCAAATTCCGGAGATGTGCCACTGTCCTCATTCTCTGTCCATCCCCTACCCAGCAGCTGCAGTGATATTTTTTAAATTTTATCTTAAAGGGAGGGGGGTGCTGGGACAGGGGCCCAGGGAGGGGAGAGAATCCCCAGCAGGCTCCATGCTCAGCCCTGGGCCTGATGTGGGGCTCGATCGAACCCTGGGATCACGATCTGAGTCGTAATCGAGAGTCAGACGCTCAACCAACCGAGCCACCTCGGCGCCACGCCCCCCCTTTTTTTTTTTACTTGCCGTGGTATTTTTAACGGTAAATTTGACCATGTATTTCTCCCAGGCCAGCACTTTGCTCAGTACTCTCTTGTGTTTACCCTCTGCTGGTCCAAGCACTTTGGAAAAGAGTTGGCGATTCCTTATAAATTAAACCTACACTGGCCATATGGCCCAACTCCCCCCCCCCCCACTCCTAGGTGTGCACGTAAACAGAAATGAAAACATATGTTCATTTAAAGACCCGTATGTGAAAGCTTATAGCGGCGTTATTCAAGACAGCACAAAGCTGGAAACGACCAAAATATGTATCTACCCGCAGATAAATAGAAAAACAAATTATGGTATATCCATATAATGAAATATTCCTTAGTAATGAAACACACACACACACACACACACACACACACACACACACACACATATAAGCAGTGATAGTCACAGTGTGGATGAATCTCAAAAACATCGTGCCAAGTGAAGGAAGCCAGATCCAAAAGATGACACATTGTATCATTCGTTTATCTGAGGATCTAGAAAGCGCAAGCTCATCTAAGGTGACAGAACGCAGACCCGTGGTTGCCTAGAGCGGAGGGAGGGGGTTGACCGCAAAGGCAGCACAAGGGAACCTTCCCCGGGGATGGGAATATTCTGTATCTCAACTGGAGAGACAGTTACGGAGGTGTGGAGAGCTGGCAGAATGTACTGGACTGTGTACTTGAACTGGGAATATTTGATGGTATGGAGATTACACTTCAATAAGTTGACGTTAAAGTAACCAGATTGAATCTCCCCGTGTGGTTTTTCCCTCGCATTCGGAATGACTTCCAAAGTCCTTACCACAGCTGCAAGGCTCGGAATCTATTCCTGTCCTGCACAGCATCTCGCCCCCAGTGCCGGGCACGCCGGCCTCCCTGCTGATTCTCAAACACCCACCTCCATGCCCTTGCCTTTCCAGAGCCTTCCACTTGGACAGCACCTTCCCTGGCTGCTGTCATGGCTGCTGTCTTCACCTCTCCAGGCAACTGCTCACATGTCACGTCCTCAGAGCACCCTCTGATTCCCACTCCCATTTTTTTTTTTAATTTTAGAGTGAGAGCACAAGCTGGGGAAGGGGCACAGGGAGAGAGAGAGAGAGCATCTTAAGCAGGTTCCATATTCAGTCTGGAGCCCGACGCGAGGCTCGATCCTACAACCCTGGGATGGTCATCTGAGCCGAAATCAAGAGTTGGATGCTCAACCAACTGCACCGCTCAGGTGCCCCTGATTCCCTCTTTCTGTCACTCACAATACCTGGAGTCTATTTTAAGCTGGCCTCATGCAGCTTATCTCAACCTGAAAATATGCCTAATTAATTTGGCGTCTTGGGGCGCCTGGGTGGCTCAGTTGGTTGAGCGTCCGACTTCGGCTCAGGTCACGATCTCGCGGTCCGTGAGTTCGAGCCCCGCGTCGGGCTCTGGGCTGATGGCTCGGAGCCTGGAGCCTGCTTCCGATTCTGTGTCTCCCTCTCTCTCTGCCCCTCCCCCGTTCATGCTCTGTCTCTCTCTGTCCCAAAAATAAATAAACGTTAAGAAAAATTTAAAAAAAAAAAAAAAAGAAAACCACAGACTTGTTAGTTACAGTTCTGGAAGTCGGAAGTGCCACCGTGGCCTCACCGGGTATCAGCAGGGCTCTGTTCTCTCTGGAGGCCCTGGGAGAGAACCTGTTTCCTTGCCTCTTCCAGCTTCTAGAGGCTTCCACATCCCTCGGCTCGTGGCCCCGTCCCCCATCTTCAGAGCAAAGGCCCTTCTTGTGCTGTCAGCTCTCCGTTCTCGGTCTTCTGCCTCCTTCCACCGCTTGCAGAACTTGCATAATTACGCCGGGCCCCCTACAGGATGGAGATCATCTCCCCGTCTCAAGGTCAGCTCACTGGCAATCTTAATTTCATCCTGACTTGGTCCCCCTTTGCCATGTAAACCTGACCTATTGACAAGAATTAGGAAGCAGGCATCTTTGGGAGGCCATTATCCTGCCTCTCGCGTTGCCCAACCCACAGAATGGCCATTTTGGCACTTCTGACCCCACCCTTTTCCCTGGGGTGACAAAAGGCAAACCAGAGGAACCTTTCCGGGGACCAAGGTCAACGATTTGGATGCACCAAATTAAAGGGACTGACGCCCTGGAAAGCAGGCACCCAAGAGTGGTCTCAAAGCAAACGTCTTAGCATCCCTGATTCAGTATTTATTGCCTCCTGTACGAAGTGGGGTCAGCCACCAACGGACCCCACAGAATGGGTGTGAGGTTTGCCCGATTCAAAAGTCTGTGTGGCTAAGTATGAATGCCGGGGCAAGCTCTCCCTCTGGACCTGCCCTCACCATTGTGTTTCCCATGTTAGACTCTCCGTACCACATTTCCCAGCCTTTCTGTTTCATAAGCTGCTGGAAGCAAATAATCACTTCTGTCTTCAGTTCCAGAACATTCATCGCCTTGTGTACTCCATGCAATTTTCCAAATCACAAGCTAATTAAATACTCCAGCAAAGGGCTAAGAGTAGATTAAACATTGATGTGGGCATCCATCGATTGGCGCATTTCCTTGACTCCTGGCACAGTGTATCAATAATATTAAATAATCTCTTAATAAAACGTCCTCCTCGTGATACCTCCCCCCCCCCTTCGCTCTCTCTGAAAATGCAATTGCATAGGAAATAAACACTCTTTGTAAATGGCCATCAATAAACGCCAAATAGGGTGGAAGGGATGGGGTAAGCGGAGTTCTGGTACACGTGCTTGATTGTATTACAGTCGAAATAAATCCGGACAAACTACCCCGGACAGCACTAATTCAGGATGCGTGAATGCCTGTGGGTTATATTTTTCCCCTTTATTTCTTAACAGGACCTGCCTGTTCGGTTCAGCAGGGATTCAAAAACATTTACTCGATGCCTCATTGCAAGAGCAAACATTGTACTCAGCAACGTTCTACGTCAGGTGCTGGTGCTAAGCTATGCTGACCCCCCATGTCCCAGGTAGTTCCTTCCAAGCATCTTAGGATCCAGGCCCTAGCGTCATGCTGTCACACCAAAGACATTGGGGCTTGGAGACGCGAGGAAATCTGCTCTTTCTCGGCCATACTGAGAGTAGTAATTGGTAGCAGCAGGATTTTATTCCGGGTCTGTCTGATTCAGGAGCTGCATTCCTTTTCTTAATGTTTATTTTTGAGAGAGAGAGAGCGCGAGCGGGGAAGGGGCAGAGAGAGAGAGGGAGACACAGAATGCGAAGCAGGCTCCAGGCTCCGAGCTGTCAGCACAGACCCCGACGCGGGGCTCGAACTCACGGACCGCGAGATCACGACCTGAGCCGGAGTAGGACGCTTAACCGACTGAGCCACCCAGGTGCCCCCACGGGAGATGCATTTCTAACCACTGCACAACATTACCTACTTCATGCCAGACCCTCGCCTGGGAGTCTGAGATGCAGTTGTGAATCGCAGGAGGTCCTTGTCGCGGAAAAAGCTGTAACCCTACTGGGTTGACATCCTATTCGTACTTCAAAAAAAAAAATGTGTTTATTTGAATGAGTTGCATGGTCCTGAATTGCAAAAAAAAAATATGAAAGGGTACACAGCGAAAAGTGAGTGTCCCTTTCATCCTGTTCTAGAGCCCCTAGCTATTTACCTTCTCATTAAATAGCAGAAAACGAGTACTCCCCTCCTCCTTTCGCAACCAGGAAACACTGTGGAAGCGAATGGAACGTGTAAACGAGATTGAAAGGCGACGCCGAGCGCCCTGTGTTCATCGCGCGCTACGGACGCTGAGCAGGGCAGGGCCAAGTTGAACCACAGGGTCAGGCCACCAAGACGCGGCGAGAGCCTCAAACCCAGGCTCAAAGGAAAAGAAGGCGAGGCCCACCGGCCGCGCAGGGTCAAACGGTTCTACCATCGCGGTGGCTCAACGGCGGCAGTTTGTTTCCCGGGCGACGAGGGTCTGTGCCCCACATTCAGGGGCTCAGGTTGCTTCCGTCCTGGGGAGGCGTAGCAGGTGGTTTCGCTGGCGGGGTGGATGATTATGCGGGACGGTGTTATGGGCACGTGGAAAAATGCCACGTATCACTTCTGCCCACATCCCCTGGGGCCCAGTTTAGCTACATGGTGCTCACTGCACAGAGGCCTGGAAATTGGAACCCAGGTGTGCTTCCTGGAGGAAGAGGAAACAGGGGGACCTCAGAACCAGCCCTCTACTTTCTGGATCCTGCTCAAGGCCAGATGCCGTGAGTGCAAATAGGCGATGAAAAGTCTGGATGTGGTCTCTTGGGAGACCGTGGGGGGTGGGGGGGGGCGCAATACAAGTCCCCAGCTGAACAGGGAGTCGGGAGCGGGACCCCTGTGCAGGAAGGGAGATGGAGACAGGTACAGCCCGAGGAATCTCTTCCGGCAGGATAACTCTTATTTCTTTGAGCCCAGAATGCCTCAGTGATGGACGTTTCTTGAGAGGACGAAGCTTTCTAATGCTTGGCTTTAGAGCACGTAAGAGATCAAACTGTTCCTAAAAATAATTGGGAAGTGTTTTGTGTACTTAAGATAAGGGAATGCTATAGATGAGAGAGAGAGAGAGAGAGAGAGAGAGAGAGAGGTTGATAGTGATGTATATTTATACAAAGTTTATATGTAAGATATTGCATATATATATAACTCAGAATACAGCGAAACCTTGGTTTGTGAGCACGATTCGTTCTGGAAACGGGCTTGTAATCCAAAGCGCTTGTGCAGCAAAACCAGTTTCAAGAACCATTGGCTCAGTTGTGATCACGTGACGCTGGGCATCACGTAGGACTCGCGTTGCAAGACATCGCTCGTTTATCAAGTTAAAATTTATTAGAAATACTCATTTTGTGGAAAGCTTACAGAACAGGCTACTCACAGTCCAAAGTTTTATATTCTGATAGGGGTATTGAGATGTCCAGAAGGTGTAAGGGGACGAGTCTACACAGTACATGTGATTGGACTCCCAGGACAGACAAGGATACGGGCGCCTCCTGGTTTCTCTGCTCACTGCATGTGCCGCCTTGGGCCAGTGTCTCGATGTCTCTGCGTGCTAACCGCCTGTGGAATCGCTTCACCCATCACCTCCCGCGAGCAAATTCCGGAGATGTGCCACTGTCCTCATTCTCTGTCCATCCCCTACCCAGCAGCTGCAGTGATATTTTTTAAATTTTATCTTAAAGGGAGGGGGGTGCTGGGACAGGGGCCCAGGGAGGGGAGAGAATCCCCAGCAGGCTCCATGCTCAGCCCTGGGCCTGATGTGGGGCTCGATCGAACCCTGGGATCACGATCTGAGTCGTAATCGAGAGTCAGACGCTCAACCAACCGAGCCACCTCGGCGCCACGCCCCCCCCTTTTTTTTTTTACTTGCCGTGGTATTTTTAACGGTAAATTTGACCATGTATTTCTCCCAGGCCAGCACTTTGCTCAGTACTCTCTTGTGTTTACCCTCTGCTGGTCCAAGCACTTTGGAAAAGAGTTGGCGATTCCTTATAAATTAAACCTACACTGGCCATATGGCCCACCCCCCCCCCCACTCCTAGGTGTGCACGTAAACAGAAATGAAAACATATGTTCATTTAAAGACCCGTATGTGAAAGCTTATAGCGGCGTTATTCAAGACAGCACAAAGCTGGAAACGACCAAAATATGTATCTACCCGCAGATAAATAGAAAAACAAATTATGGTATATCCATATAATGAAATATTCCTTAGTAATGAAACACACACACACACACACACACACACACACACATATAAGCAGTGATAGTCACAGTGTGGATGAATCTCAAAAACATCGTGCCAAGTGAAGGAAGCCAGATCCAAAAGATGACACATTGTATCATTCGTTTATCTGAGGATCTAGAAAGCGCAAGCTCATCTAAGGTGACAGAACGCAGACCCGTGGTTGCCTAGAGCGGAGGGAGGGGGTTGACCGCAAAGGCAGCACAAGGGAACCTTCCCCGGGGATGGGAATATTCTGTATCTCAACTGGAGAGACAGTTACGGAGGTGTGGAGAGCTGGCAGAATGTACTGGACTGTGTACTTGAACTGGGAATATTTGATGGTATGGAGATTACACTTCAATAAGTTGACGTTAAAGTAACCAGATTGAATCTCCCCGTGTGGTTTTTCCCTCGCATTCGGAATGACTTCCAAAGTCCTTACCACAGCTGCAAGGCTCGGAATCTATTCCTGTCCTGCACAGCATCTCGCCCCCAGTGCCGGAAACGCCGGCCTCCCTGCTGATTCTCAAACACCCACCTCCATGCCCTTGCCTTTCCAGAGCCTTCCACTTGGACAGCACCTTCCCTGGCTGCTGTCATGGCTGCTGTCTTCACCTCTCCAGGCAACTGCTCACATGTCACGTCCTCAGAGCACCCTCTGATTCCCACTCCCATTTTTTTTTTTAATTTTAGAGTGAGAGCACAAGCTGGGGAAGGGGCACAGGGAGAGAGAGAGAGAGCATCTTAAGCAGGTTCCATATTCAGTCTGGAGCCCGACGCGAGGCTCGATCCTACAACCCTGGGATGGTCATCTGAGCCGAAATCAAGAGTTGGATGCTCAACCAACTGCACCGCTCAGGTGCCCCTGATTCCCTCTTTCTGTCACTCACAATACCTGGAGTCTATTTTAAGCTGGCCTCATGCAGCTTATCTCAACCTGAAAATATGCCTAATTAATTTGGCGTCTTGGGGCGCCTGGGTGGCTCAGTTGGTTGAGCGTCCGACTTCGGCTCAGGTCACGATCTCGCGGTCCGTGAGTTCGAGCCCCGCGTCGGGCTCTGGGCTGATGGCTCAGAGCCTGGAGCCTGCTTCCGATTCTGTGTCTCCCTCTCTCTCTGCCCCTCCCCCGTTCATGCTCTGTCTCTCTCTGTCTCAAAAATAAATAAACGTTAAAAAAAAAAAAAAAAATTTTGGCGTCTGTTTTCCGGAGCTAGAATGAATGTTTTGTGAGGGCAGGCATGGTTTTTCATCTCCATAATCTCGACACCTGTTATAGTGCCTGGTGCATCATAGGGTCTCAACAAACATGTGCTCGATTTAGTAAAATATGAGTGTACCCATACACATAAATGCACATGCACATACACACATGTATGTATATGCACGTATACATATAATGTAAAGCACTAAGGGCTATGAAGAAAGACAGTGATCTGTGTGTATACGGGGGACATATTGGATGACGTACTCAATGAAAACATCTCTGAGGAGGTGACTTTTAAACAAAAACTCAAACATAACAGGGGAGTGAATCGTGCAGATAGCTGGATGAGAGCATTCCGGGCAGAGGAACCACAAGTGCAAAGGCCCTGAGGTTGGCATTCAGTAACGGTGAAGTCAGCGTATCTGAAACAGAACGAGTGCGCCCCCCACTCCCTGGCCCCCCCCATATGTCCTATCGGCGTGTAAGTTTCCTTTACATTGTTGCTCCTTTGATCATTTGAAGCCGTATATTCACGTAGTCGTCTGTCTCTTCTACCGGACTGTGAGTTCCACAAAGGGAAGACCGTGTCTGTTTTATTCAACAGGACGTATCTGCACCGACGGAGTGCCTGGCACAGGGTGGGGGGACGTTCGAGCACGTGGTGAAAGGTATGAACTGTTTCATGAAGGAGCGAGAGCGGGAGGAGAGGAGAGAGCGTCGCATTGGCCTGGACAAGGGACTCTTGGCTTCATGGCTTCAAATGGGAGCACCGGTGATCCGCGGGAGTGCGGGCCGCCTCGCGGTCCTCTCTGGGGGGGGGGGGGGGGGGGGGCGGGGGAAGGAATCGAGGAACCTCCTGGCTTTGATTACATGGTTTGGCCAGATGGCAAGCAAGGGCTTTCCCACCCAACTGAGACCCACGGCTGGTGCGGGCACAGCGGATTCTGCCATTCCGCCCATCTCACTTGGTTATGCAGGCACGTAGGGGGAGGCGTTTGAAGTAACGCACGGACCCCTGAGGCGTTTTTCAGGGGGAGAAATATCCCACCCTATTCTGTCACCTCTCCTTTCAGCACAAGACCTTTCTTGCTTGGAGAGTTATTTTTCCTGATGGCCAAAAGGTAAGAACGTATTACAATCAAACACCCGCGGGCACAGGTAGACCCCCCCCCCCGCCACACACACATACACACACACACGCATGCACACACACACATACACCATTCATAATTTACCGTGTAAGAGATAAGCCCTGGTGATATTCTGTTGTACTGAATGCCACTCTTTTGGTGTGTGAGGATGCGTCCTTTAAAACATATGAACATCACAGGGCGTCTGGGTGGCTCAGTCAGTTAAGTTGCTGACTCTTGATTTTGGCTCAGGTCGTGATCTCGCAGTCGTGGGGTCGAGCCCCGCGTCAGGCTCCTTACTGCCTCACTGGCAGCGTGGAGTCTGTCTGGGATTCTCTCTCTCCCTCTCTCCCTGCCCCTTCCCTGCTCCTCCTTTCTCTCTCTCTCTCTCTCTCTCTCTCTCAAAATAAACATTTAAAAAAGAAATACGAACACCATACAAGAAATGCTATTCTGTAACATTTTTAAATGTTTATTTATTTTTGAGAGAGAGAGAGAGAGAGAGAGAGAGAGAGACAGAGTGTGAGCAGGGGAGGGGCAGACAGAGAGAGGGAGACACAGAATCCAAAGGAGGCTCCAGGCTCCGAGCTGTCAGCACAGAGCCCGCTGCGGGGCTCAAACCCACGAACCCCGAGGTCATGACCTGAGCCGAGGTCGGACGCTCAACCGACTGAGCCACCCAGGCACCCCTATTTGGTAACAAATTTAAATAAAGAGCTTATCTTGATGACTTCTCTCACTGTTGAATAGCCTGCTAAACTCAAATTTCAAGCCTACTTCACAGAGGTGCTGTGAGTTTATTTAAGTCAATGCCCTGGTATTGAGTGTTTAGATTTGCTGTCACCGTGTTTATCCACAGCTGCCAGGGAAATCTCTGCCCACATCTTTTCTTCACCATCTGTGTCCCTCACCTGGGGACAAAGTCGGAGAGGCCTGCTGGTGGGGAGAGGGGAGCACAAACATCCTGGACGAGGTTACGTCTGCCGTGTCGTTCTCCAGAGATGCCGAACCCTCTGTCCACCAAGCCCACATTTCTCTTTTCCCCCAGGTCTCCCCAAATGTGTTACCTTTTTATTTTCGAATCACTTCTCCCGGAGCCAGTGATGGAACCATTCGTCCTCTGCTTGTTCACCAATACTGTAATTTTTATCAACAGGATGCATGCATGAGTGAGAAAACAGATCCAAAGAATTAATGATACTGTAGCAAAGAGCTCCCACCCCCTCTCCCCTGCATCTTACCCCCTCTCCTCTGCATCTTACCCCCTCTCCCCTGCATCTTACGTGTAGCGACCCATGGATTCCCTCCTAAGTTGTTGGGCTTATATTTCTCCTGATGGTTACCTCCTTATCATCATACGATAGAGACACTTACATTTGTTAATATCCCATATTTAGAAAATACTCGTTTCCTTGATATTAACACTTATACAACACTGTCTCCTTCTTCCCCAGCTTCCTGTTTCATCGTTACTTATAATTCCTTATTATTTCATTATTCCTTTTTGTTCTTCTGTTGGCTACTCTTTTTTTAAGGTTGTTGCTTAAAAGCTGAAACCTTTTAAGGTGTAAGGTTTTTTAAGCAATATAAACTGAATACGAATTGAGTTCAATTCATATGAATTGAATATATCCGTTTCATACGACAATATGAAATTCTGTCATAATTTCAAATGACAGAAAAGTTGTAAAAGTTTTGAAAAGATTCTCTGCGTACCTTTCACCCAGAATCCACAAATAATATTCTTTTTGGCTCTAAATATACTGACATCACCATACGCATATGTAGATAAGCATACATATTACTGTTATTTAGTAGAAGCTTCTGAGCTGTTTGAAAGTTGCAAATGTGTTATACTTTTTGTTTCAATTATTTTTTTTAGTTTTTATTTGAGAGAGAGAGAGAGAGAGAGAAAGCATGCACGAGGGCAGGGCAGAGACAGAGAGAGAGGGAGAGAATCCCAAGCAGACTCCTCACTGTCAGTGCAGAGTCTGATGTGGGGGTCGATCCCATGAACCATGAGATCATGACCTGAGCCAAAACCAAGAGTCGGACACTTAACCGACTGAGCCACCCAGGCGCCCCTTCACTTCCACTTTAGATCGAATGTTTGTGTTCCCTCCAGCAGGCGAGGACACAAGAGTTTCCAGGTCACCACAACCTGACCACGCTGGCCCCCTGACTGTGGACTTCCAGCCTCCAGAACCGTGAGCTAGAAATTTCTGCCCTTCACAATCCCCCCAGTCTGTGACTTCGTGTTACGGCGGCCTCAACAGATAGCTTCTGAATACTTCAGTGTGAATTTCCCGAAAACCAGGCCATTCTCTTCCATAACCACGGTGCGGTGATCAAAATCAGGAAATGACACTGAATCATCACTATTATCTCATCTACAGATCTTACTCAAATTTCACCAATTGCCTGCTAATGTCCTTTATAGCACAACCAAGGAAAATTGGCTGCCTTTTTAACTGCAAATAATAAATACAGATCTCTGTTTCTTGTTTCATTTGCTTTATTCATCCTGTGCACCCTTTAATAAATGCCGTGGTTTCCTTCTGGTAGGGCCCGGGCAACGCGAGTTAAGTCTATTCCTAGGTATTTTCTTGTCTTTCTTTATTCCTCTGTATTTCCATTTGTTTGGCTGGTATTATTGTGAATGGGATCTATTAATCTTTTATATCGTACCTTGCTGAACCCTTGCATTAGTTCGAAGCGTGTGTTACCCAATTTTCTAAGGAGACAGCATATTACCTGCAGATAACGATAATTGCATCTCATCCCCCCCGCCCTGAAATTTTAACTCGTTTCTTCGTCTTGTTCCTTTGGCATCGGCCACGAAATTAAGACACGCGTCATTCCAGGGGCGCCTGGGTGGCTCGGTCGGTTAAGCGTCCGACTTTGGCTCAGGCCATGATCTCACGGTTTGTAAGTTCAAGCCCCGCGTCGGGCTCTGTGCTGACAGCTCGGAGCCTGGAATCTTCTTCAGATTCCGTGTCTCCCTCTCTGTCTGCTCCTCCCCCGCTTGTGCTCTGTCTCTCTCAAAAATAAACAAACATTGGGGGCGCCTGGGTGGCTTGGTCAGTTAAGCGTCTGACTTCGGCTCAGGTCATGATCTCATGGTCCGTGAGTTCGAGCCCCGCATCGGGCTCTGGGTTGACGGCTCAGAGCCTGGAGCCTGCTTCAGATTCTGTGTCTCTCTCTCTCTCTGCCCCTCCCCTGTTCACGCTCTGTCTCTCTCTGTCTCAAAAATAAATAAACGTTAAAAAAAAAAAAAGACACGCATCATTCCAGTCAATTGTCTGAATGTTTTATTCGGAGAAGTTATAGATTCGTAAGAACTTGCAAAACATGGTACCAGGAGGCCCCCTGCGCCCTGCAATCTACCCCCCGTCGTGTGGCCGTCTTTCCTGCCTGTAAGACACCAGCACACTCAGGAAGCTGGCATCGTTGATACAATCCACGAAGCGTTCAGATTCCGCTGTTTATAAACGCGCTCGTGTGTGCGCGTTTGTTCTAGGCCGCCCCCACCCTCTGTGTAGCTTCCTGTACCACCAGCGTCGTGCAATGACTTTTTTACGTGAGCGAAAGGAAGCATACGTTCGGCCTGAGACCCTCCCAAAGATGTGTCAAGACATTGCACGGAGGTGTTCAAACCGCCCGAGAAACACAGAGACGTGCGTCGAACACGCGCAGATTTCGACGGGTAAATTCTTTCCGGGGTAATCCTCCGGTCAGCTCATCCAGCTACACCGGCCACGGTCTAAGACGAGAAAATGAGATGACCTAACCTTCCCAGACATACAAATTAACATTTCGCATTGGGTTAACTTTGTCGAGGGGGGGGTTCGAGGAAAGAGAGACAAGATGCGAGAGGCTTGGGAAGAGCCTCTCCTGAACTGGGGAGAGATGAAGACCACGGCCACTGCCTCCACGGCCTTCTCATCTCTGCCCGTCGGTCCTTTCCGTCCTCCCCCTTCACGATGCGAGGCCGTCTCCCGAGGACGCAGCCTCACCTACGAACTAGTCCAGGCAACAGGATTTCATCTGGGTGTAATTGTGCCTCTAATTCTAATTTCTAGCGTATGGCACAGCAAGAGATACCGCAACAAGCCAAAAGTCACCGAAGGAAACGCACAGACACAGCTAAAGTGTGGGGCATTCCCCGAGGTCCTATGGGAGGTGCTCTTCCGAAAATAATGCGGAGAAAGGGGAACGCTTCGCGCTGCTGGTGGGAACGCAAACTGGTGCAGCCACTCTGGAAAACAGTATGGAGGTTCCTCAAAAAACTAAAAATAGAACGACCCTACGACCCAGCAATGGCGCTATGAGGCATTTATCCAAGGGATACAGGTGTGCTGTTTCCAAGGGACACATGCACCTCCATGTTTATAGCAGCACGATCGACAGTAGCCAAAGGATGGAAAGAGCCCAAATGTCCATCAACAGATGAATGGATAAAGAAGATGGGGCATATATATGCAATGGAATACTACTCAGAAATGAAAAAAAGGAAATCTTGCCATTGGCAACGACGTGGATGGAACTAGAGTGTGTTATGCCAAGTGAATAAGTCGTTCAGAGAAAGACGTATGACTTCACTCGTATGTGGAATTTGAGAAACTTAACAGGTGAACACAGGGGGAGGGAAGGAAAAATTAGATAAAAACAGAGAGGAAGGCAAACCATAGGAGACTCTTAAGTGCAGAGAATAAACTGAGGGCTGCTGGAGGGGAGGTGGGTGGGGGGATGGGTTAAATGGGCGACGGGCACTAAGGAGGGCACTTTTTGGGATGAGCACTGGGTGTTGTATGTAAGAGATGAATCACTGGGCTCTACTCCTGAAGCCAAGACTACACTGTTAACTAACTTGAATTTACATTAAAAATAAATAAATGGGGTGGGCGCCTGGGTGGCTCAGTCGTTTGAGCATCGGACTTCGGTTCAGGTCATGATCTCGCGGTTTGTGGGTTCGAGTCCCGTGTCGGGCTCTGTACTGACAGCTCAGAGCCCGGAGCCTGCTTCGGATTCTGCGTCTCCCTCTCTCTCTGCCCCTCGCCCGCTCATGCTCTGTCTCTCTCTGTCTCAAAGATAAATGTAAACATTAAAAAAATTTTTTTTAATAAATAAATAAAAACCAAATGGGACCTGTCACGACCACAAGGACCCTAATGAGACATGATGGACCTAATGAGTCCCCCAGTGAGGACTAAGTATAATGTGGTCTCCGGGATAACTCAGGGACAGAAAAAAGTTTCAAGGGAAAATCAGAAAATCTGAATAAAGTACAGACCTCAGTTGGTAACAACGTACCCAGACTGGTTCACTCATTGTAAAACAAAGGACGATACTAAGTCAAGAAGGTGTGGGGGGTAAGAAAGCTCTCTGCTCTACCTTTTCTATTTCTCTGTAAATCTTAAACTATTCTCAAATTCAAAAACCATCAGAAGACAAACGGGCACGATTGGGAGACTTTTAAACAGGAGCTAAATATTGGACAGAGAGTAGTTATCAGTTTTATTGGGTTGGGTGATGGTGTTGAGTTATGAGGGAGACAGAATCCCAATAATTTTGGCAATGTGTGCCATAAGCTGTTAAGTATTTAAAGATAAAGTGGCTTGGGGTGGGAACTTACGTCAAAATGATTGAGCCTAAGTCTCACAGAATGATTGCCAATAGGTTAAACCTATTAGGTGAAAAGCCACTGGAGACTTTCTAACGGGTAGATTATAGAAATTAACTCCAGGATCTACTTAACATCATCAAAGGAGACGACCGGGCATAAGGGCTTCCCGATGATGAACCCCATCAACACTGCTTACAGAATACTCTTGCCAGAAATCTAACCCGAATTCCATCAAGCCTCCCTAGCTCGCTCCCAGTTTACAGGAGGTAAAAGCGAGGGAAGAATGTGTGAAATGGCATCACAGAATGGACTTAGCAAAACCCAGAATGTGGCAAGTTGCACAAGAGAAGTGACCTGGGCTCTTGAAACAAAGAAACACAGTGGAAAACCAAAAAGCAGGACACACCAAAACCGGAAGAGAAAACCCAGAGCAAGGATTAGTCAAATCCACTGTGGGGACCCCGGATGAATCCCAATTCAATGATAAGAACTGTAAAAACAGACAGGAGGAAGCAGGCGGGGTTGGGGGGCGGGGGGAGGGGTGGCGGGAGGGCAGAGCTCGGGTGATCTGAGCACAGACTGAGTATTGGGTACTATTTAGAAAATGTTCACTATTTTAGGTATGATAGTGACATCGTGTTTGTATTTTTATTTATTTGTTTTGAGAGAGACAGACATGCCAAGTGGGGGAGGGACAGAGAAAGAGGGAGACAGAATCCCAAGCAGGCTCCACAGTCAGCACAGAGCCCGATGTGGGGCTCGAACTCCCGAAACTGGGAGATCATGACCTGCGCCGAAACCAAGAGTCAGACGTTCAACCGACGGAGCCACCCAGGGGCCCCATATCTCGCAGAGACACGGACTGAACTACTTATAGGTGAAATCACACAACGTCTGGGATTTGCCTCAAAGCAATCCAGGACTGGGGCGTAAGAGGCATGGAGTGATTGGGGGAACAGGTGGATTGAGATTGTCCCCAGAATTGTCTGTGCTGAAGCTGGTGGGGTCCATCACGCCAGCGTCTCTGTTTTTATATACAGTAGGTACTTTACAAAATGAAATCCTTAAATAATGGCTCAGCCAATGGAAAGATGAGGCAAAGGCAAAAAAAAAAAAAAAGGCAAAAAAAAAAAAAGACACACAAAAAAAGCCAAATGTTAAAAAGCTGTTGGAATCCAGCTGCAGGTGAATCATATTCAATTATGAAATGTAGTACGCCTTCTAATTTTCTGCATATTTGATCATTTTCATAATCAAAAATTAAAAATGAATGACCGAGTAGAATAATAACACAAAAGTCAGGGAAACGACTGCCTTGCAGGGGGAGAAGGGGGGAGATGGGATCAGATAGGCATGTGGAGTTGCTAAGGTCCAGAAAATTTTCCATTTCCTAAAAAGGAAGTGCACAGACGTGTGTTTATTTTATCAATGTCTTATAAACTGTGAAGGTATGGTCTGTTCACCCTTCATTTTCATGTATGGCACGAAAAATTACAAAAATACATTTTTTTTCTTCCTTCTTTCCTTTCTTCCTTCCTTCCCTCCTTCCTTCCTTTTCTTCTGTCCCCCCCCCCTTCCTTCCTTCTTTTCTTCCTTTCCTTTCCTTTCCTGTCCTGTCCTGTCATTTCCCTTTCCTTCTTTCCTTCCTTCCTTCCTTCCTCCCTCCCTCCCTCCCCTCTCTCTCATTTCATTTCTTTCCTTCTTTCTTTTCTTGTTTCTTTCTTTCTCTTCTTTCTTTCTTTTCTTTCTTTCTCTCCTTTCTTTTCTTTCTTTCTTCTTTCTTTCTTTCTTTTCTTTCTTTCTTCTTTCCTTTCTTTCTTTCTCTCCTTTCTTTTCTTTCTTTCTTCTTTCTTTTCTTTCTTTCTTTGCTTTCTTTCTTTCTTTTCTTTCTTTCTTCTTTCCTTTCTTTCTTTCTTTTCTTTCTTTCTTTCTTTCTCTCCTTTCTTTTCTTTCTTTCCTTCTCTCCTTTCTTTTCTTTCTTTCTTTCTTTCTTTCTTTCTTTCTTTCTTTCTTTCTTCTTACAGAGGGTTTGAGATCCCCTGGCACCTCACCATGACATCAAGCTCCCGGGGAGTCTTTTCCGTGTCCTGCCGTAAATCGGGGCTGGCTTAGGAACTGGACGGGGAAGGTGATCTCACACTTCTGCTTCCTTTTCTTGGAGAAGATGAGGGAGGGTTATTGGTGGTGGGAATTCAGTCAGGACTAACCAAGGCAAGGAATATCCATCATAGACGTGACACTGTTAGATTTGTGACCCACCCTTCCACCTGTCCTTCCGTCCTTCCTTCTTTCCGTTCTTCCTCACCCTCTCCTTCCCTCCCTCTCTCCTTCTCTTTCTTTCTTTTTAAATGAAGTTGAGTTTCAAAAAACTCCAACTAGCTTTCCATCTTCCTGAGAGGACGGGTTTAATCCTTATTAATTTTGTGAGAATCAGAACGAGGCTTTTTTGTGAATTGTGAAAATACCGTGAGAGCAGGCAGCCTCCCTTGGTCTGATTAAAGGGGAAAGACGTCACACGGAGAATGTGGCCAACAGGAGGCTGGGATAGGGTCAGTCACAGAGGAGACACAGGACAGCCAGCCAGCCAAGGGACAGAGACCCGGGCCCCGGGCTGGACCCCTGATTCTAACATGAGGGAGGACCTACCAGAATGTTCACTTTTTCTTGCTGTGCGACCCCTGATCCTACTCTGAATGGCACTTTTCTCTCCCATAGATGTTAATCAAGTCCTGCCAACTATAGGGGACAGACCAAGAAACCAGAGGAGTGAAATAGTTAACTGAAGAGCGTGTGCCTCATCTACCTGGGCAGGTAGGACTCAGCTGCAGCAGCCACAGAGACCCAGCCTTTGTTTTTCATCTCAGGAAACTCGGAATCTGACGTTTGAAAGTGAAATATCCCTATTTCGCATGTTGGCACATAATTCGATTTAAAAAGAAAACAACAGCAACAACAACAAAACCAAAAAACAAAAAGCAAACACAGTAAAGCCACTTAAAAAAAACCACCTTTGATTAAAGATGGGCTTCCGTTGGGGCGCCTGGGTGGCTCAGGTCATGATCTCACGGTTCGTGAGTTCGAGCCCCGCGTCGGGCTCCGTGCTGACAGCTCGGAGCCCGGAGCCCGCTTCGGATTCTGTGTCTCCCCCTCTCTCTGCCCCTCCCCTGCTCATGCTCTGTCTCTCCCTGTCTCAAAAGTAAATAAATAAAAACATTAAAAAAAATTTTAAAAAAGGATGTACCAGATACTGGATAATACCTGAAGGACCTCCCCAATGTTAGCAACCTGCATGAAAACAATTTGGCTTCGAGGTTAAGGAGACATGCTGGGGACCCAGAAAGACGTCGGTTCAAATGGTAGCTCTTCCCCTTCTGGCTGTGTGACATCAGAAAAGGCCCTCAACTTCTCTGAGCTTCTGTTTCCTCCCCTGAGACCGTGTAGCTGCCAGAATGAAAGGAGGACGTGTGCACACAGGCGCCTGGCACGCAGGACGTGCCTGGCACACAGGACGTGCTCGATAAATGGCACTGATTGTAACTCTTGACTTTCACCCAGATATGTGAGCTGCATACTTTTGAATCTGGAGGACTTTACGCCAACAGATAATTGGAGGAACTTTTGCTTGCATGATGAGTTCCTCAGGAAAGCATAGCAGAAAATTCCATCGGGGGAGGCTCAGCCATTGTGTGGACGATGCAGAGCGGTGTCCTGGAATCTGCTGCGGGCTATGTTCCGCTCTGGAGTTCATCTCTTGATCCCGAAGACTGAGGATCTGAAGACTTGAGGTCCTGTGGGTAACAAAAAATGGAGCAGATGCCTACGACGAAGCTAAGACCAACTCGATCTTCGATTTAAAAATATATTAAGTACTTTCTTTCTTTCTTTTTTTTTGGTAGCTTTAGATTTGCAGAATCGTCTTCAAGACCCTACAGAAACTTCCCGTATACACTCATCCAGTGTCCCCTATTGTTAACATGTTACATCACCACGGTGCATTTGTCACAACGGAAAACCAACATCGGTGCATTTGTATTAACTAAATTCCAGATTCCATTTCGATGCCACTGGTTATTTTTTTTTTCCTGTTAATAATACCTCTTGCTGTTCCAGGAGGCAATCAGAGGTACTCCATCGCTTTTCACCATCCCCTTTCCCCCTACCTTCTCTGATCTGTCCCAATTTCTTAGTCTTTCCTTGCTTTTCGTGACCTGACAACCTTGAGGGTACTGGCCAGGCGTCTGGTAGAATGTCCTCCAATCGGGGCGTGTCTGGTGAATTTCCCATGATTAGACTGGAGCTTGGGGTTTGGGGGAAGAAGTCCACGGAGGTGAGGTGCCCCCAGCATCACATCATATCTGGGGGCACACAGAACATTAGCCTTCATCACTTGGTCACGGTGCTGTTTCCCAAGCTTCTCCCCTCTCTGGTTGCCATTTTTCCTCTTTCCAGACTTTATTCTTCGGGAGCAAGCCATTAAGTCAAGCCCACCCTCAGTGGGGAATCCCAGGAAAGGAGGAAGGTTAACCCCCACCTTCCGAAGTGGAACATCTCCATAGATTAAACAGAACTCTTCTGTGAGCAACTAACTTTCACCTTGTGTGACACGTTAGCCCCATTTTACAGGAGTGAAAATGGAGGCCCAAGAAAGTCAAGCAACTTGCCCGAAGGGGCTACATTTATAGGGAACAGAGCCTGGGTTCAAACTGCCAAGTCTTTGACCCCAAGGCCTCTCTTCTTTCCAACGCTCAGTGCCAGACTCCAGCAGCACTGCCCTTGACCCTTGCCCTGTTTCTGGTTCCTCCTCTGCGTGTCGTGTCGTGACGTCTCCTTGGCAACATTGTCTCTGCCGTCTCCTTCAGACTGAGAATGCTTGGCTTCTGTCATCCACGAAATGAGTTAAATCACTGACACAGAGAACAGTCTGGTGAGTCTTTCTCAGAATTGCTGTGTCCTTGTGGTCACCGAACCCAGGTAAGGACTGAGTCATGCTTGTTTCCAGGTTCTGGTGAATTCCTGTGGGGGCAGCTCTCCTCGCTGCCTCTGCAATTCGGGGAGGTGCCAAACGTACTCACCAAGCCCCCGGCACCCTAGAAAGTAAAAGGCACAAAGAAGCGTAGAAAACGCTGTTTCTGTTACCCCCTGGAACTTCGTGGGAACAACAATGTTTTCCCGGTGTCTGTCTTTCTAGCTGAAGCACATTCGCAACTCAGTGATTCCCCCAATACTCTAAATTTTTTATACTTCCCTGATCAGGACTCTCTTTCCTGCAAAATAAACTCCAACCCAAGTGGAGTCAAAATTCCAACTTAAGTTCATTCTGGCCAAAAAAAAAAAAAAAAAAAAAGAATAAGAAGTTATCATTCCATTGAACTGAAAAGTCTACTTATGGCTGTTTCAGGTATGGCTGGATCCAGGAGCTCTAAAGACACGGTCAGGATTCTTCCTTTCCATTTAAATCTCAATTCTCCTGTGTTGGCTTCAGTCTCAGGCAGGCTTTCCCTAAGTTGACCTGGTATTTTCCAGCTTTCTGGGCTTCCAGAAAAATAAATGCCTCTGTGTTAATTGTTCCAGCCAGTCTCCATCCCGATTCTGATTGGCCGAAATACGTTCACCTGCCTTATCTACTGCCACAAAGTAGTGCGCAATAAACAGCTACAAAGCCTCACTGGCATATAAAAACATTTATTTACCATGGATGCAGAGTCGTTTGAGGGTCAGCTGGTGGTTCTGCTGATGGTCTCGCCCCCTTCCCTGGTGGGTCAGTTGTGCGACGGGGGTGATCCTGCTCTGTTCTGCATGCCTCTCCTCCCCCAGCAGGCTGGCGAGGCATGTTCTCCTGACGATGGCAGAGGCGAGGGGACGCACACCCGTCGGCAAGGGCACAGCGACTTGCCGTCACTTCCGTCCCAGCCACTTGGCCACGACGCACGGCAAGCCGGCCCCCGTGTCAGGGGTGGAGAATTCGACGGCTTCTAGAAGGCGGTCACGTTGTGTCTGGAGCCCAGACCTGTCTTCAACCGAAGTCAACTCATTGTATGTCTCATCTCACATCCTTCTCATGCTTTGACATTGTTTTCACCCCGTTTTAGCGCCCTCATAAAGGGAATGCTCTTAGGCACCTTTCGCGGATTATTCCTTATCGTCGTTTTTTAGCCACAGGTGACGCACAGGCAGAGTTTTGCCCCTTTTGGAAAGGATGCTGTCTGGCTGAATTCAGCTCATCACGCTAGCACTGTAGAAGACCCTCTTGATTTCATCTTATTTGTTTTAAGTGTATGCATTTCTGTCGAGAGAGACGGAGACAGTGCGAGTGGGGGAGGGGCGGGGAGAGAGGGAGACAGAGCATCTCAAGCAGGCTCCGCGCTGCCAGCACAGAGCCCGACGCGGGGCTTGAACCCACGAACGCGTGAGATCCTGACCTGAGCCGAAATCAAGGGGCGGATGCTTAACCGACCGAGCCACCCAGGCACCCAGAAGACCCTCTGGAGGAAATTCTCTGTACCAGGGGGTTTGGAGATGAGGACCCACAATCTATAAACAGGAGTGATAGTATCTCCTTCTTCTTGGCAAATGTCGGGCGATTTGGAGACACCGGCGAAGACGTTGCCGAACGCCCAGGCTTCCTCGCCGTCCTCCTGCGAGTCAGTCCTCCGGGACAGATGATGGCTCTTGGAAGCTGGCAAACGCCTTCCGAAGAGATAACGTGACTTCCATTCCTGTGTTTCGACAGGAGCCGATGCCAAAGGGCTTGACAGCATCTAATCTCTGCGACAATTCTCCTAAGAGCTAAAGTCTCTCCTCTCTCAGGGAGCCGGGGTCTCATGAGTGGCCTAGGATGTGGCCGCTGGGAGGAGGGGTGGACACCGCAGGGAAGACGGGAGGAACCGTCTCCCGGGCTCAGGAACGTGAATGTCACCGGTTGCCGAGAGGGGCAGTGACGCCCTGGGAAAACTTCGACCCCGCAGAGCACTTCCATGAGTGGAGCCGGGAGGCCACGAACAGCTCTGTCCATACACACGGAGCCGCAGGAAGTGTAGGCTCCTGCTTGGCACGCCGTGTGGACCCTGGGCTCTTCTGGGAATGGCGCTGAGGTCTTCGCTCACCCCACAACCGTTTAGGGAGCCCCTACGAAGCGCCAAGCCCCAGAATGCCACAGTGGGCCGGACAGAGAAGACCCTGCCCGTGTGGGAGGGCCGTTCCCTCCAGGAAGAATCCACGCGGCGTGCCCGGAAGGTCAGCAAAGGGAACACAAAAGGAAATTGCTGAACTTGCAGGACACGGATGAGGTCTGCAGCCAGACGAAGGAATGATGGGTAGCGGGCACACCAGCTGAGGAGGGGGCCTGCCAGTCACTGGATGGGGCCCAGGGCACGTGATTCTCAGTTACGCGTTCAGCAAATCCCTGCGGAGCATCTTTGTCACAGGAGGCATCAGGTGTTGCGGATACGAAAGGGAGCAAGATGCCCACGGATCGCTACCCTCACAGAGATTAGGGTTCAGAGGGGGCAGCAGATGAGGAGAGGAGGCAGGGTCCCCCGGGGAGCGACTGGGAAAGCCCACAGGCCTCCGGGAGCAGAGGAGGGGCGAGAAGGTTCCTAATGGGGCCGAAGAGCTTCAGGGTCTCAGCGAGCGATGACAGCTGGGGCCAGTGAAGGTGCAGGGAGGGAGGGTGGGGAAGGCCCGTCCTCAGTGGAGCCTGGCACCAGGGTCCGGCTCAAGGTCCCGTCCAACTGGGTGGGGGGCATATGGCAAAAAAAATGAGGCTGGAGAATAAAACAGTAGCTCAGGCAGGGAGGGTAAACTCGCACCTTTGCAAGGGAGTCTGGACTCCAACCCCAGGTCGGCGAGAATGATGGCAGCGGGGAGGGGTGGGGGGGAGGTGGTTCAACAGGTGCACGGCATGGCCAGAGGCCCGTGCAAAAGGATCCCTACGCCCTTGGCCCGCCCAGTGGATAAGAGAAGGCAAGACCCGGGCCGGGGAGCCAAAAGCTGCACCGGCGGGCGTAAGCTGCGGTCCCCGTAGAGGCGTCCAGAAAATGTGGTCAATGACACGCAGGCCCTGGGCAATGCTGTCAGGGCCCTGGCCTGTTCTCCACCTCCACACGATGATAAAAAAGAAAAAAAAAAAATTCACAGGCAAGAGACAGGACCCTCCAAGCAATTGCTTACCAGGCAAAACCTCCCAAGGCAGCAATACACGCTAACAGCCCGGCATCTGGCACCGAGAGGCACGCGCTCATATGAGCAAACGGGGCAATTAGAGTTTCCCAGAAACAGTTACCTAAGCTCGAGGGTTTCTTCGGAGTTGCTCGGAGGAGGGGTGAGAAGGAAGAAGAGGCGCAGAGGAAGAAAACTCATCGCCTGCTTCCGGCTGCCAGATTCAGCTGCTACAGACGGGGGCACCTGCGGGGAAGCACAGGCAGATTCCTGTCTGCGTCTCCCTCCCTGAATCCACCCGGAAATACTGGGAAGGGTGCTGGCCATCCTGGGGAGCTGCAGTCCCTTGGCCCCCGGATGTTGGAAGGAGGGACCCCCCCCAGCCCTCCTAGGCAGTAGAAGATAGCATTTAAGCCCATGTTCATCAATTTTGTTGGCAAACTAGCCTCGGTTTCTTTGGGTGCAAAATGGGCTTCTTTTTTTTTTTTTTTTTTTAAGTTTATTTATTTGTTTTGAGAGAGAGAGAGAGAGAGAATGAGCTGGGGAGGGGCAGTGACAGAAAATCCCAAGCCGGCCCCTCACCGACAGCAGACAGCCCGACGCGGGGCTCAGACTCACGAACCGTGAGATCGTGACCTGAGCTGAGGTCGGCCACTTAACCGACCGACCCACCCGGGCGCCCCACCGAATGGGTTTCTAACAACAGGGCCTATCTGATGGGGTCGCCGAGGGATCGAACGAGTCCTCACAACGTACCACGGTCAGGCGGGCGCCCGGCACCGGGGGCTAATCATTTTGGTTGCTACCGCGTGGGATATGCTCCCACAGCTACGGATTTCGAGCAGTGGCGCTCTTTCCGGTGTGCAGTGGGGGTGTCTCAGTTCCGGAAGGGAAAGAAGCCACATCCTCCGCTCTCCAAACCAAAGGGCCGTTAGGCCAAAAGAGTCTGGCACGTGCCAGGGTTTCCGGCAGCTTCCCGTGGCCGTGTGGCCACGCCAGGCTGCTTCCCCAAACACAATACGCCTCCAGTTAAGTTACTTGACGTACCTAACCCACAGGCACCTGTTTGTGTTCCTCTCTGTCTGCAAAAAGAAGATTCTCATTGTCTGGAAGGGAAAAACAACAACCACAAAAACAAACCAAACACAAAACCCGTAATAATCTGCCAGGCATACGGACAAACCCTTTCACAGACAACAAAACCCCCAACAGCTTCTCATCAAGGGCTCTTCAGCCTGTTTCTAAACACTCACAGGAAGGCCAGGCTGACATTTTACACATGATTGACTGGGAGAGCCAGGCCTGTCAGGGGTAGAAACCACTCGTATCTACAAAGTCCTCACTCTGAGAGTAGCGTTCTGACCACCGAACTCTCACCGAGCTGATGGGTGCAAAGCACCCAGCCTGCCTGGTACTTAGGTCCTCTGACCCCAAGGTCAAAATAAAGTTGAGGGTCTCTTTAAAAAAAAAATTTTTTTATTAAAAGTTTCTTTAATGTTTATTTTGGAAGGAGAGAGAGACAGAGCGTGCGGGGGGGAGGGGCAGAGAGTGAGGGAGACACAGAATCCGAGGGAGCTGAGCTGTCAGCACAGAGCCCGACACGGGGCTCGAACCCACAAGCCACGAGCTCATGACCTGAGCCGAAGTCGGACACTGAACTGACTGAACCACCCAGGCGCCCCTAATTTATTATTAAAATTTTTTTTTAATGTTTATTTATTTTTGAGAAAGAGAGAGAGAGAAAGAGAGAGGAGAGGAGGGGCAGAGAGAGAGAGGGAGACAGAATCCGAAGCAGGCTCCGGGCTCCGAGCTGTCAGCACAGAGCCCGATGCGGGGCTTGAACTCACGAACTGCGAGATCATGCCCTGAGCTGAAGTCGGACGCTCAACTGACTGAGCCACCCAGGCGCCCCAATTACTTTTAAAGTTTATCATCTTTGTCTCCTCAGCAGTCCATGCGAGAAAGGCTTTGTTGGCAACCACCGTTGTACCTTAGCACGTAGAACGGCTCCTGGCACTTAGTAGATACTCAATAAACACGTTTGGAATTCACGAAAGCACTGATCTCGGAGGAACCGTGACCCCCCAGCCGGCTTCAGGCACAGCCCTCTGCTTCGCCCTCCTTATGAGTCAGACCACCGTGCACTTCAAGCTTTATCTTCCTTTGTTTCTTCTTTGGCTGTGTCTCCACGGACTTCATTCCTGAACTCACCATTCTGCTCCTTCCCTTTGGATGGGCATCTCTGTTTTCCCTAATTCATCTGCAAATGCGGAAATCCAGTTGAAACTGCCTTAATCGTACATAAGTAATGTATCGCCTCAGACGACACAGACCGATAGTAGATCTCGATTTATCCGGGTAATGAATGGAGTCCAGTAGTAGATTTAGCTTCGGATAATGAATACCTGTCAACTGAATTAAAAAGTGAGGGAGGGCGCGAATGCACGAGTCTCCCTACCTCCGGTGAGCTCTAACGTCTCAGGGCTCAGTGCAGGGGTCGAGAAAGAGGCAAAGTAGAGAGATGGGGTCCTGCAAGCCCTTGTTTCGGCTGGATCGACACGTCTCCTCTCTGTCTTGCGTTTTAGGGGGATCTTCCTAAGACTTCATTTGATTAAAAGGGTTCTGCTACTTTGCCAACAGATCTTTGAAAACCATCGCTGTAGTGGGAAAAAATCAAGTCTTCGAAATCTCGAGGACCTGAGGCGGAATCCCACACCTTAATGGGTTTCGTGCCAAAGAAAACGCGACCTCACGATGGTCTGCAAGGACCTACGGTCTGTCCCCTGCCGTCTTCCAGCCTCATCCTTCCTTTGACCACATGGGCCTTCTTCCAGGCCCTTGGGCTTCTCCGGGCTTTGCTCCCTCACAGCCCGCGCACATGCGCACCCTGCTGGAATGTTCTCCCCATCCCCATCCCCATCCTTTTTTATCACAGCCTTCACTGGTCTGCTCAGTGATGTCTCAGAGAGGCCATCCGGGGACCTGCTGCCTAAAGTAAACTTCTATCTGTCCTCTTTCTCCGCCCCACGAGGGTCTGCTTCTCAGCGTGAATTAGTTCAGTAAGCCGTGTCATCGCGCGTTTGGTCTCCTCAACCGTGACCCTGCAAGACAGAGACGGTGCCCGGCTTGGGGTGCCCAAGGCCCAGAACGTTCCCCTGCGTGAGGCGGTTTCTCATCAATATTTGCTGAATCGAAGAGAATAGTTGTAGGACATTGACTGCAGTGTACCCGGACCTCAGTGTTCTCATCTCTGTGTTGGACATAGTACGATCCACCCCTCCGAAAGTGACAGGCATGCCGCACAGAGCACGTCTGACGCTGGTGGAGGCGGGGGACACCTTCAAGCCAGCCGCCTCCCTGCTGTCCTGCCCGCTGTTTGCGGAGGACGCAGCCAGGTGAGCCTTGCCGGAACTCAAGCGTCTTCTAAATCCGGAGCCACCCTTCAGCTCTGAGGCTGATGGGGGCCAGTGATGCAGCCTGTCAGCCTCACGCTGCCACACGTCCGAATACACAAACTGAAAAATTAATGTCCCTGGAAGGCATCGCCTCCCTTCCCGCACACACCGCTGACCTTCTTGCCTGTCTGCGGCTGCAGCGAAACCGAGGGCACCTGCTTTGCTCGGTCTTGGTGCAGCCACAGGGACAAAGGGCAGCCCGGAGGAGAAAGCATCCGGCGGGAATCTCATTAGCTGGGAGAGAGAACCGGAGAGAGAGTCTGGGGTGAGAGCAAAAGCCCGTGTGATCTCTGCCTCCAGTTTTACAGCCCGTCCCGAAACCCATTCACGTGGACCCTCAGAGGGCCGGCTCCAAAACGGGGCCCAGGTAAGGCGAGGGAGGGGTGTGCGGGGCGAGGAAGAAGAGAGAAGCGTTAGGCCGCGACCCTGAATCTCATAGATTCTCAGGCACAGCAGCGCCCTCCAAGGACCTTGCGCGACACCCACAGGTAATTCCGCTGCAATTCTTTAAGCCTGATGGCCCGGGCCGGCTCAGCGTTTCAGGATGACGCCTACCTCGGCCGAGACCATTCTCAGGGCCCCAGACTCGTCATCAGGGCCCTCCTCTCCTTGTGGTCTGAGACTGGGTCCCCAACCTGGTCTCCCAAAGTGGGGAGACCAGTGGCATCATCTGGGAGCTGGTTAAAGCTGGTTACCTGGGAGCATTCAGGCTCCACCCAGACCTCCTGACTCCGAGCCTGCCTTTGAACAGAGGACTCCCGTGTACCTGGGCATTGGAGGAGCCCCCGCCCCAGAAGCCGTGATGGTTAATTTTAGGTGTCAGCCTGACGGGGCCACGGGATGCCCAGCTGGCTACTTAGACACTGTTTCTGAGTACATCTGTGAGGCTCTTTCTGGGAGAGCTTGGCATTCGATTGGTGGATTGAGTAAAACAGATGGTCCTCCCCTGGGTGGGTGGGCATCGTCCAATCCGCTGAGGGTCTGGGTATCACGAAAAGGCAGAGGAAGGCTGAATCTGCTCTCTGCCTGATCGCATGAGCTGGAACATCAATCTCCTCCTGCTCCTCGGCTCGCCCAGTTCTCGGACCTCACACTCAGGCCCGAGTCTGCCCCACGGGCTCCCCTGGCCCGCAGGCCTTTGACCTTTGCACCACCAGCATTGCTGGGTCTTTAGGCGGCAGATGGCAGAATGCGGGGTTTTCTCAGCCTCCGTAATTGTGTGAGTCGATATCTTATAATAAATCTCTTTCTAGAGAGAAAGATAGATCAATAGGGATATGTTTTTATGTCTGAAAATATATCTGTAACTATAGCTGTATATCTATGTAAAGATTATATGTATATATGTATTATCTGTCTATATATCATGTATATTATATATATATATATATATATATATATATATATATACGTCTATCTGTCTACCTATCATCTATCTATCCATCTATCTACCTCCTATTGGTTCATTTTCTCTGAAGAGCCCTGACTAATACAGGTGCAGTGTCATAACACATGGGTGCTGCCCATCCTGATGTGTGATGTGACACAGTCTGGCATTTAGCGTTAGGCAATGAGCGTGTGTGTCTGCCCTGTTCGTCTGCGAGACTCTGATCTCTCTGAACCGCAGCTGACTCCTCCGCACACATGGAGGGCAGGAGCACCCCTTCCTGGGGCTGTTGGGGGACGCGATGAGCCCTCACGATGAACAAAGCGTTCCTCACGGTGCCTGCCACAAGCTGAATGCCCGGGACAGATCAGCTTGGATTGTTACAGCTAGCAAATTGTTTCTAGTAACAAAACATCCAGATTTGTGAATTCTCTACCTCCCTTTCTTGCCCCTCCCAAAAATAGATACGCTTGCAGATTCAAGGTAACCTTAGACTAGGTGCACCCGCAGGGCACCTGGGTGGCTCAGTCGGTTAAAGGTCCGACCTCTGCTCAGGTCACGATCTCATGGTTCGGGAGTTTGAGCCCTGGGTGGGCTCTCTGTTGTCAGAGCAGAGCCTGCTAGGGATCCTCTGTCTCCCTTTCTCTCTGCCCCTCCCCTGCTCGTGCTCGTGCCATCTCTCTCTTTCTCTCTCTCTCTCTAAGATTAAAAAAACATTAAAAAAAATAATAAAGCAGTGGTGCTCAGCCTGGGTTATAGTACCCTCATCTGGGGAGAATTTCTAAACCCGCAGAGACTGTGAGTTCAGTGGTGGGGGCCTGGAGTGAGTATTTTGTAAAAGCATCAGGGGCTGGGAACCCATGAAGGAAGGGAGGAGAGATAAGAGGCCTGAGCACGAGATGCCCCACAATCGGCCGTCAATAGCCATGCGTGAGTGGTCACCTTCAGTCTCCTGTTACCTGAGAGGCCGAGCTGGGTCCCAAAGAGGACAGGGGACAGTGATATGTGCTCAAACTAGGGAACCTAAATCCCCTTGATTTCTCCTAATCAGGTCAAGGAAAGGGGCAGGGCTGGAAAGCGGCTTTAATCCTAAAATCCTTGCAGGCAACTCCAGGATGCAGCTGGGACACAGGCCTGACGGGTATCTGACCTGGACGGGAAATTGATTTCTGTCTTTGTGCCTCTTTCTCTCATGGAGGGCTGATGTCAGGACGGGCTGGCGTCCTTAGAGAGTGTCGTCCATTTTCAGGAGGAAAATGGCCTTTGGAGAGACAGAGTTCCTCTCTTAAAGAAGATTTTTAGCCCCCAAATTATGTAAACAGACCAAAATTATTATATAATATACAGAGATGCATAAAATATTTAAGTGTATAATATTTAAAAATCTATAAATATAAAATATTTAATACATCATTTAACATTTATATTACATCTTCAATATATTATGATTGTTAATATAGTGTATTAATATATCGCATACGATTACATTAATATAATATATGCATTTATATGTAAGTTAATAAATTTAGGTACTTTAATAAAATATGTTTATTACTATTATTAATATATTGCTTATATTATTATCAATATAAATATTATAAATGTGTATTTATATAAATATCATAAATATTTAAAAACTGTAAAATTTTTTAATGTTTTCATTTTGATGGGAATCCTTGGCAGTGAATGTCTTTAAAAAAAACCTCTTCTGGTAAGGGCTTGACTATGTCGACCACCCTCTTCCTCTACACATAAAGATAGCTCCCATCCCATGAAACCCAAAACGTAAAGTTAAAAAAAAAACAAGCAATATCAGGGTCCGTGTGCCCTGGACAAATATTACACTATAACCCATCGCCGTTTCAATAAGAACCCTTAGAAGGCGACAAGGAACAAATGATCCCTCTTTACAGATGAGCACATTAAGGTGCCAGAGGGGAGCTGACTCATTTCAAGGTTCCACTGATCTCCAAGCCCATAGGGTCCTGCCTCTTGCTTGGAGACAAGGTTCATTTCAATTCCAGAAAGCAGGTCGACTTTCGGGGTGCCGTAAGAAGAGCGCCACCGCGTCTCAGGAAGCATTCCTGCCCTTCCTGCTCTCCTGTGTCAGCCTCGCTCCTGATGGGCACGGACGGTAAGCAGGCTGGCGTGAGGTCAAGGTCACAGAAGCAGAAACGTGAAGTTGCCTGCCCCCAGCCCCCGACATGGTCCCCAAGCAGCCAGGGGTCTACATTCTTGCCCCTACCCTATTTCTTTCTTTCTTTTTTTTATTTTTAAATATTTATTTATTTTTTTGAGAGACAGAGACAGACTGTGAGTGGGGGAGGGGCAGAGAGAGAGGGAGGCACAGAATTCGAAGCAGGTTCCAGACTCCCAGCTGTCAGCACAGAGCCCGATTCGGGGCTCGAACTCACGGACCGCGAGATCGTGACCTGAGCGGAAGTCGGACGCTTAACCGACTGAGTCACCCAGGCTACCCCATTTCTACCTTTGCTCAGTCCGGCAACAAAGTGCCTCGGATTGATCTCCCTTAGCTGATGCTACTGACCCAGAGGGCACTTCCCATGAGCCAGGAGCCACACGAAGTCATTCATTCGCTCATTCATTCATCCAACAAATATTTATCTACCAGCTGTCAGGAACTTTTTGTGGGTTCTTCCATGGAATTCTCATTTTGGAAATGCCCTAGGGTAGGGAGTATTATTAGGGAGACACGTGCTCATACGCCTTGCTCTTTGCATATGGTAGTACCAGCAGGAAGCAGGATTCACACTCAGGTCCCCTGTGCCTTGAGCCCCCAGACGCAACCAGTCCCCTGGAGGTCTTGCCTGTGCCTCCCACCAAGGCCAAGCCTGCCTCCCCAATCCATGGGACCACCTCAGCCCAGCCCAAGGGACGCCCCCGGCCCTGGTCAGAGGAAATCCTGAGGCTCCCGGCATTTTGAGGGAGAAACAGACCTGATCAGAATTGTCTAATGGGAAACCACTACCATGCTATGGAGACAGACCATGACAGAAAGGGGGGACGATGAGAAGGCCTGAAGACGGGAACAGAAATGGACAAGAAGGGAGGAGAGAGGTGAAGAATGGGACAGGAAGGACAGGAGAGGAGTGGCAAAAGGGAACAAAGAGGAGAGGAAGAGCAGGGAGACCAACACGCGGGGGACGGAAAGAGAAAGAAACAGATAAGACAGAGGGGAAAATGGAGACCCAGACTAGACCCTGTTAGAAAACTGGAGGAGACAAGGGAGGGGAGAAGCCAAAGGAAAAATAGAGAAGGAGGCAGACGGCAAGAGACAAGAGAGGCAGAAAGATACAAGACGCGCCCCCTCCCCCCCCTCCCCAACAGGCACACCAACCCTCCTGGGGTGTGTTTGCTTTAGTGTCATGTTCCTCTGAAAAGATCCCGGGAACGCCTTCCCCCGAAGCACCCGTGAGCTGGGCCAGGGTGCGGAGGACAGACAATCAGCCGCCCTGGAAAGGAGCCAACTCCCAAGGTAAAATTGATGCTGCGTTTGTTCGTTCTGACCTGGAATGTTCCCCATTGCGACGCCCTCTTCCTCATCTTCACCAGCACCTCCTCATTTTGACGTCTTGCTCAGCGCTGGACACTGTAATACGTATTTCGCATCATTTGATCGTGACCCCAGACCTATGTGATGGCACAGATGTTGTCCTCGTTCTCTACGTGAGGCTCAGAGAGCTTTCCCAAGGCCACAGAGCTGGTAACTACCCCTAAGGCCTTGAACCTGGACCTTCCTGACTCCCACATCCACCCGTGCAATATCTTCCCCTTGGCTCCCTCGGGCTCCCCCAAATAGTCTGGGGCAGCTAGGCTGCTTGGCTCAGAGGTGACGGGCATCTGAGGCCACCAGGAGGCAGCGGTGGGGGCAGGCCTGAGGGGAGTCCTAAAATCCGGAAGGCAGAAGGGATGAGGTTTGGGGTGATCTGTTCATTCTCGGGAGGACTCCAGATCCTGGTTTCGGAATAGGCCCGGGGGCAGAGCTGAAGTCGCAAGGAGGGTGGCTCCTTCCAGGCAGGTGTCGGGGTGGCAGACATGATGGGGAGCCAGGAGCCAACTGTGCAAATGGGGCACAGCGGTAGACAGCGGCTGTGACCCTGGGGACACCGAAGCCCTGGGCTCTCATGGAGGCAGCTCTCTGGTAGCAAGACACCATCTGATGGCCCGTCTCCGGACGGGACCCTTTGCCTGGCTCTGGAACTGGGCAGCGTGTGTCTGTAGGAGAATGTCATGGGGACTGCAGGTGGCAAAGCTGGGGAACACAGGAAACAAGAGATCAGAGCCTGCCAGCCCGTAAGGGAAATGGCTCCTCTCTGTCCCACATCAAAACCTCTAGGGCCGTACCCCGCTGTGGAGTAACAGCCCGTGTAAACAGGCCGTTAAAATCCAGTGCACTTAAGTACCATATGGGCTGGACTTGCTAAGAACTGGGCACACCCAGGGGAAGGGCCCTGGGCTGTCTCCACAGGGCTGGGCCCTTACAGATGAGTCTGCGAGACTTGGGCTGGAGGAAGGGCCCCGTGTGCACAGGGAGACCTGCGTGGACGTTCCGTGTTCAGGGAAGTTGAGGGTAGCTGCTTCCCAGGAAGGGTGAAACGAAGAGAATAAAACCGGAAGTGAAGGCCGGGCATGGATTGCAGAGGCCCACTTATATCACGCGTGGGAACTTCAGGGCACGTTCAAAATGCTTGGCGCTCACACAGGCAGAAGTGCGCGGCTTATGGAATGCTAAAGGTCGCATCCTCACACCCCTTTGACCGTGGAAATGGCCATGATGTTTACCCCAGGAGATGGTGAAATTGAAAAGGATAGGGATTTACTGTCCCCCTAACTTATCCCATTGTCTCTAATCTCAAATTCCCGTCCTCCATGTTTATTTGTGACTGAAGTCACCCCTCTGCCCTACGGTCCTGTTAAACAGTCTGCATTTATCCCATCCAGGTCAAAGAGCCAGGACTTAGGAGCCATACGTTGGGGGACAGGGTCTAAAATCTTGAAGGTTGGAGATGATTTTAAAAGGATTTTGGAACCTCCCAGCGCCACCGGTGTATCCAAAGAGCCAGAGACGAGGTACTGGAGAGGAAAGGGCATCTTCCTTCATACCTGGGCAACAGCCAAGACCCTGCCCGGCATTATGTGCCCCCAAAAGAAGCTTTTCACAGATCCCAGGGCATTCTCTGAATGCACTATGACAAGAAGCTGATGCAGGGGAATTCTTAAACTTGTTGTTGCAAACTTTCTCTCCTTGGGGACCTTGAGAACACTTGACGTTGTACGGGAGGAACGAGGAAGGTGTTAGAGGCATTGCCCGCCGCATCATCTCTCACGGCACATGGACCTGAGGCACTAGATCTAATCCGAAGAAATGCACAAACTAGATAGAGATAAATAACAGACCAGGATGGCACCCGCCCAAGTGTTTTGAAAGAACTCAAGGGTGAAATTGGGCAAGGGTTGGCCAAACTGGGGAACCGACCTTTGCAAATGGCCGCTCTGCTGAGAACTGGAGCACCCCTGACCCACAGAGCAGCACCTGCGAAGTCCCAGGTCAGTGAGGGGAGTCTCGCTCCCCTACCAGGCCATGGGGCACTCTAGGATGGAGAGAGAAATCAACAGAGAAAAAGTTACGTGACCTCCTCCTTTCTCCAAGGGCAACGTAGTCTGATTCATTTGCTCACGTGAAGTGGGTTTTCCAAAGGAGAGTTGGCTACGTTCCACCACTGAAGACTCTGGAATGAAGAGAAATTAGTTTGGGGAATGAGGGAGAAGTTTTAATAAGGCTTTGGGACTGGCTTATGGATAAGGCAGAATCTCCATGCTTTTATCTCTATAAATGGGAAATTTGTTTTTAAGTTAATTGTGAACAGCAAGGTCCCTTCAGCCCGTTGGTGGCCACCATGACAACCCAACCTAGACCTTCTTTGAGTCACCTTTCCAGAGCCTGCTGTAGACCCCTTCAAAAGAAATCTGTCTTCTGTCCTTCCCCTGTCAGGATCCCTCAGCCAACTATCCAGTCCTGAAATACGTGTACTGCTTCCGGGTGTACATTCTAATATGTAACATTGACAAAACTGGGTCTTCTAGGAAGGTACAATCCAAGCGAAGAAGAGTGGTAGGCCATGGGACAGAGATTCTTGGCATCTACAAAGGAAAATGATATCTCTATTTGCACAGGAGATAGTATAGAAATGGTCCATATGGGAGGAACCCAAGACCATTCAGCCACCAACCCTTTATTTCAATAAAGTTTTATTGAACGCCTGTTGTGTGCCAACACTCTTTCGAGTATTAAGGAGATAGAATGGAATGAGACATAACAGACCCTGACCACATCGAATTTATATTCCAGTGAAGCCAAGTCATGCAAATAAACGAATTAATAAAAACCAAAAGTATGCACGGTTGCAAAATTAATAAAATAAAATAAAATAGGGCAATGTGATCCAAAGTGGCAGTGTGGGGGCCACTCTAGGTTGGGTGACTAGAGAAGGCTCCTGGAAATTTGTACCTCTTCACCCCCTTCCCCTGTTTTGCCCATCCCTCCACACCCCCTGCAACAAATAATTTGTTTTCCAATTTGAGTGTGTTTTCATGTGTTAGCTCGTTCACCTGTTCTGTGTTTTAAATTCCACACATAAGCGATCTCATATGGAACTTGTCTTTCTCTGCCGTGTTCACTCAGTGTAGTGCCCTCTAGATGCCTCCATGCTGTCACAAATGACAAGATTTCATTCTTTTCTACAGCTGGGTAATATTCGGCCACATCATCTTCTCCCATTCAACCTAAGCAATGCTTCGGTCGCTTCCCTATCTTGGCCGTTGTAAACAGTGTGGCAATAAACAGAGGGGGGCCTGTACCTTTTTGAGTTAGAGGTTTCACCTCCTTTGGGTAAATACTCAGCAGTGGATATGCTGGATCATGGGTTAGGCCTATTTTTAATTATTGGAGGGACCTCCATACTGTTTTCTGCCGTGGCTGTACCGACTTACATTCCCACCAACAGTGCATGGAGGTTCCCTTTTCTTCACATCCTCCATGCTTCCTATTTCTTACCTGTCTGAGGGCAGCCATTCTGACTGGTGTGAGGCGATACCTCGTTGTGGTTTTGATCTGCATTCCTCTGATGATGAGTGATGTTGGGCGTCTTTTCACGTGTCTGTCGGCCATCTGGGTGTCTTCTTTGGGAACACGTGTATTCAGGTCTTTTGTTTGCTTTTTTGCAAATTTCCAATCATACATATAAATAAGCCATGGGGATGAAAAGCACAGCATAGGGAATGCAGTCAATAATTTTGTAATGGTTTTCGTATGGCGACAGATGATCACGACACTTACACTAGTGAGGATTGTGTAACGTGTAGAATTGTTGAGTCTCCATGTTGTACTCCCGAAGTTAGTATTACATTGTATGTCAATTACACTTCAATTACAAAAAGAGAAGGCTTCTGTAGGGAGACATCTTTTTCTGAAGAACCAAACTTCTCAAGGAATCAAATGAAGGCAAGAGGAGATTCCTGAGCCTTAAGGTGCAGAAAGTCTTCAAAAATAGGTGTTTGGCCAAAGAAAGGTCCTGAAGTTCAGTGCTTCTGTGACCCATGTGACTATCGACCTGTCCAAGAAAGGCTCAGAGGCAAATCCAGTCTTGATATGAACATGAAACCATGGCTAGTGAAAAGCTAAAGAGATGTGGTCATGGGGTTTGGGGGAACAATATCCCACGTGGGTTTGGGACCCGAGGACACCCCTGTGCAACACTTTTCTTCTTTATGGGAAATCAATGATGCTAACAATTGTTATTATTACCTATTGTTCCTAAGCAAGCTACACTACTCTCTCTGTTTCCCTTCCAAAATATAGCCTGAATATCTAACAAAGGGAAGACAACTCAATCATCTCTCCATTTCCTGTTAACAGTTACTTTTTCTGTTGTTTCAACCAGACCTTCCAGACCGTTCCATTAAAAGAATCGTCACAAACATGCCTTAGGTGTTCCAAATAAATAAAGAAGGATGTGATTGGATGCCAGCGTGGCACCACAATTCCTGCCTGAGGGAAGTGAAGAAAGGACTCAAAAATACGTCTGCTCATGCTACAAGTATGGTGAACTGGTCACGCTCAGTAGACAGGCTCAGCTGGAGGACAGGGGTTATACCACCAACATTTGCCCCGTTGGCCAAGTAAGTAATGGAATTTAGGAATCACCATGTAGCCGAAGAACCCACCATCAAGCAGGAACAGTGCAAAGAATAACGTGATACTACACTTAATAAAGAATAGAGGTAAAATGAAACTCTTGGACCAGTCTTTGTCTTTCAATATCCTGCCATTTCCTGTTACTCTAATCCCAAAGGGCCCGACTCTGGTGTGGTATAGGTGATGGAGAAAGCCCAACCTTGACAGACTTGAAGGTAACACCACGGACGGTCTCGGTGACAATCTTAACAACAACTTATACAGAGTGAGATGAATTTTTGAAAATTCTCCTGATGTCCTTAACACCTCGGCAGGCCAAATCTTCCAAATAGAATGTCATTAAAATTGCATCTTCTGTGACCCAATGCAAAGAAATCTTCTCCAAGGCGAGCTGGAATTGTGGCACATTGAACAAGAGTCTCTGGGTGCCGAGAGCTGCTGTTGGAAATACAGAATATACTGGAGGGTATCAGGCAGGTGCAGGAACCCCCAAACATTAATTTGAGTCACAGTTGGCTGCACCATATCAACCTATAAACACCTCTCCACTTTCAATTAACATTGCTCTGTCTCCTGTCTCGCTGAATATTATATTTAACTAATTTAAGAGGATTGGTAAAGAGAGTTTTCACACTTCACAGGAAAACATAATGAAATAATTATACGTCTACCTCCAAAAGGCATGAGAGTATTACCTAAGCAGCCTTCAAGCCTTTTCAACCAAAGCCTCTTTCCTGTGTCTCCTGACTGAGGGTTCATGCCTGAACCTTCACTTAGATGTACTTTGTTTTTACACTTTCGTGTTCATGCTTATGCTATAGAATGTTGGCTTACTTCTGGGGATTACACTGCAGGTCTCTTTTTTGGTCACCAAGTATACTGGCTGAGGTGGGATTAGACACATGGCAGGCTGAGACACTGGCCACGCGTGCTCATGGGTAGGAATGGAGTTGAGGTCGGGATCTCAAAAAAGTAATAACCCAAGGTTTATCATAGGCGTGGCGTGTGGGACAAAGTCAACTCATTAGCATCCAAGTCCAGTGTATTAGTCAGCTATCGACATAAGCATGCCGCGTAACAAACTACCTCAAAGTTCAGTGTTTTACAACCACGAGCATTTATCTTCATGGAGAGGAGGTCTGCCCACAAGCGATGCCTCAGATAACTCCATCAGGCTGCTGGTTGGCTGGCCTCAGTTCCAGGCTGTACCTTGGGGTCAAGTCTGCCCCAAGTTCTTGGACCTAGGCTAAAGGGGCAGTGGCTACTCAGTGAATGTTCCTCTCATGGTAATCACAGGAGATCCGGAGCCAAGCCAAACCGTGCTAGCATCATACCTGGCAATATCCCTTTGGCCAAAGAAGTCAAATCAGGGGCTGAGAAGTATATACCTCCTTCACTGGGAGAGGTAAAGTACTACATACGTACCTGCTGAACAATAACCTGATCCTTCACGGCCACGAAGGGCCATTCCAGCAGCCATTGCAAATAGTGAGTGAAAAGAGAAAGACTGACCAAAAGCAGGCTGGAATTTAAGGAGGAAGGCCATGTATCCGTGAAATAGAGTGCCGTGACCCCGGCCAATCCAGGGGGCATCTCAGTATGCCTTGAGAACTGGAGAAGTAGGCAAACAAGAAGGAGCCCAGACTTCAAGGTGTGATGTAATGAGCAGACTTGTCGGGTCCACAGGAAGACTGATACTCAGCTGGTTGAGCTGAGCCGAGAGGTGCTCCTGCCCTCTCAGCGCCACCCCAGGGACTCGGCTGGGGGAGCCCTCAATGGCACCACCTGAGCGGTACCCGCAGCCGCCTCCGAGAGCCTCTATGGAACAAAGCTAAACTCTAAGATCGGCCATTTCCTGCCCCACCCCACGCTCCTAAGGCCAGTTTTAAAAACTAAAATCTGTCTATATTTAAGGTATATAGCATGATGGCTTGGTACGTGCAGACATAACAAAAGGAAAACTGCAGTCAAGCTAATTAGTGTCTTGAATCCGTGTTCAGAAGGAAGAAATCACAGAAGGCCAGAAGGGGACAATGAACAGGCAGAGAAGGGACAATCCCACGTAAACGGCGGAGCCTAGAATAATGACCGATCATTGCTGAGGTTGTGTCGAAGTTATAGCAGGAGGCCGATGGCTCTGTCCCACAATGCAGCCTGCTCCACCGAGGCCGGAAGGGACTCCGCTCTGCCCGCGTTTTGCACCACTGCCATAAGGATACTATGGCCCTGGGAGGTCTTTCTTTTTTTAACGTCTATTTATTTATCTTGAGAGAGAGGAATCGTGAGTTTGAGCAGGGGAAGGGGAGGGACAGAGAGAGAGAGGGAATCCCAAGCAGGCTCCACGTTGACGACGCGGAGCCTGACGCGGGGCTCGAACTCACAAACCGCGAGATCATCACCTGAGCCGGACGCTCAGCCACCTGAGCTAGCTACCCAGGTGCCCCTGTGGGAGATCCTTCTGGATGGACAATCAGTGCTCAGGGTTCCAGTGACGCGAAGCTGGGAAAACAGGAGGCACTCGCACACACTATGTACAAGAACGTGCTCTACATTTGCGTGTGTTCATTCGCCTCACCCTTCACCAGGCCCTGGAAATCCGGGCACGTGAAGCTCAGAGGAGTTAGTAATTTGCCAAGGGTGTCACCACTCCGGAGTCGTGAGCTGGGATTAGAATCCAGGTAATCCACGGGGCGCCTGGGTGGCTCAGTCTGTTGAGCGGCCGTCTTCGGCTCAGGTCATGATCTCGCGGTTCGTGAGTTCGAGCCCCACGTTGGGCTCTGTGCTGACAGCTCGGAGCCTGGAGCCTGCTTCAGATTCTTTGTCTCCTTCTCTCTCTGCCCCTCCCCTGCTCACACTCTGTCTCTCTCTCTTTCAAAAATAAATGAACATTAAAAAAAAGAAAGAATCCGGGTAATCCAGGCCCTGTTTTTGACCACCACTCCCTCCGGCCCCCAGGTAGAAAATTCAGGTGCAGCAAGTGGCCTGGAATTAGCAGGGAACTGGAGAGAATAACCACAGTGGAGGAGAAGCATAGATTATTCTATACCAGATACATTTCGCAGCCTAAAGGAGCATGGAAACATACATATGTCAACAAAGCGTAGACTGTATCTTCTCAATTCCATTTCCAGGTTCCAAGTTCAGTCTTTTATTTTGATTTTTTTGATTTAAATTCACTTTCGTTAACCTACAGTGTAGTCTTGGCTTCAGGAGCAGAGCCCAGTGATTCGTCTCTTACCTATGACACCCAGTGCCCATCCAGAAAAGTGCCCTCCTTATCGCCCGTCACCCATTTAACCCATCCCTCCCTCGACCTCCCCTCCAGCAACCCTCAGTTTGTTCTCTGTATTCAACAGTCTCTTACGGTTTCCTTAAAAGAAATTCTTGGGGCGCCTGGGTGGCGCAGTCGGTTAAGCGTCCGACTTCAGCCAGGTCACGATCTCGCGGTCCGTGAGTTCGAGCCCCGAGTCAGGCTCTGGGCTGATGGCTCGGAGCCTGGAGCCTGTTTCCGATTCTGTGTCTCCCTCTCTCTCTGCCCCTCCCCCGTTCATGCTCTGTCTCTCTCTGTCCCAAAAATAAAAAAAAATTAAAAAAACGTTGAAAAAAAAAAAAAGAAATTCTTTCAGGGGTGCGTGGGTGGCTCAGACGGTTGAGCATCTGATTCTCGGTTTTGGCTCAGGTCGTGATCTCACGGTTCGTGGGTTTGAGCCCTGCATCAGGCTCTGGGCTGACAGTGCGGAACCCGCTTGGGATTCTCTTTCTCTCTCTTTCTCAAAATAATTAACTTTAAAAAATAAGATAATAAATTAAAGTTTTAAAACCTCCTTCATAAAGTCTTATTTATTTGTTTGTTTGATTGGTTGGTTGATTACACCAGGATATTCTACTTTATTCAGAACAGCCCCAAATTGGAAACAACTGAAATGTATCCCTCCGTAGGAGAGTGACTAAGGATGTCAATGCAGTATATTTTTATAATAGAATATCACTCAGTAACCAAAGGATCAAACTTCTGATCAATGCCATACAATATGAGAATCTCAAAAACACCATGTTATCGAGGAAAAAAAGAATCAGACCCAAATTAGTACATTAAGTATAATTTCCCCCCTCCTGCCTTTGGATTATCTCTGTGGTTTTGTCACAAAGCGTGTGTCTATTTCTGGACTCTATTCTGTTATATTTATTATTCTTTTTTTTAGGGTTATTTATTTTTTAGGGAGGAGAGAGAGGGAGAGAGGGAGAGAGCAAAGCAGGGAGAGGACACAGACAGAGGGAGAGAGAGAATCCCAAGCAGGCTTCACATTGTCAGCCTGGAGCCTGATGTGGGGCTCAAACTCACGAACCCATGAGATCATAAGCTGAGCTGAAAACAAGAGTTGGATGTTTAACTGACTGAGCTACCCAGGTGCCCCAATTTATTATTGTTAAGTCAATAACACCACCTTGTCTTGATTACTATAGTTTTCTGGTAAGTCCAGAAATCAAGTAGTGTGATCTTCTAATTATGTTCTTCTATTTAAGAATATTTTGACTTTTCTGGGACTTCCAGCCATGCATTTTTAACTACTCTCAGTTTTGATCACCTTTTACTTGAAATATAAAATCCTTACTAAAGGATCTTCTGGATAAAGAGGAAAGAATAAAACTATCACAGAATCTCTCTCCCTCCATACTAATGGAATAAATAAACAACAGTTAAAATTACCAAAAAGGCAATTAGCGATAATAACGATAATAACAGGAAGAACCAAGGGAAGGAGGATCACATGACGCCGTAATCTACAAAATGCTTCACCAAGTAAAGAAAGGACGTTTAGGGGCGCCTGGCTGGCTCGGTGGGAACAGCACAGGACTCTTGATCTCGGGGTCACGAGTTTAAGCCGCATGTTGGGTGTAGAGGTTACTTAAAATAAATTAATTAAAGGAAAAAGAAACAAAACTTTTAGAGCAGTATGACTCCTGACTTCTCACCTTCGCCCCGCGCCCCAGCGTTATCCTGATGGGATAACGGAAAGCCATGTATTTCAAGAATATCTCCAAGCAATCAAATGAGTGGACAGAGGTGGGGGAAGGCGTTTCCTGCTCTGACCGTCGGGGTAGGGGGAGAGGCGGGGAGAGGCGAGTGAAGACAGAAGAAGCAAACAACGAACGGTGATGCTTTTGGTGGGGACAAAGACTCACGTCGCCACTTTGAACGGGGGAGCAGTTTGAGGGCAGGGGGCATCCTCTGGGACACCTCCCGGGTGGGTGGACACCGACACCGGGCGAAGGACAACCTCTGGGAGGAGAGCGGAGTGTGGTTGTTCTGACACGGCATCTGCCCTCCACCTGCCGGCTCCCCTGATCTCGGGCCACGGAGAAGGAGCCGCAACACAAAATCCCGGCCCTCACGCTGTTGCTTGGAAGGCAAACGGGTCTGGCAAGAGGGAAAATTCAGCCCCACCCTCAGCAAGCAGAAGCTCGAGCAAAACCAGAAAGAAAATGTAACAGCCACGCACACTTGCTTTGGGGGGAGGGGAGAGACGGGAAGAAACATGAAATGGAAACTGTCTGGAAGAAAATGCCCCCAAGGAACAGGAGGAAACACGGCCCAACGATTCGTGGCAAAGAACCTAACCCGAACACCGCGGCAACCAAGTGGGAATTCAAAGACAAAGGAGTTTTCCCAAGAATGAGGCGCATGGGAGGTGGCAATGCCGAAAAGACAAAATTGAGGCCCAATGATAGTCATGCAGAAAGGGTAATTTAGAAACATCAAAGGATAAAATAGATGAAGCTGAAAAAATGATTTACTGACACAGAGGAAAGTCTTGGCATAATTGCATTTAAAATAGAGATAAGACCGTGAGATTAAAGCACTTAAGGCAGGGAGTGGGCAAATAGGGAGTGTGAAATAAGCCAATGTTAAGATCGCTAACGTCCCTGATGTCAAGAACTCAACAAATGCAAAACGAAGAGAAATGCAAATATATTAGAAAGAAAATTCCCTGAAAGAAGGGAAAAACCATCTGCGGAACCGAAGTGCGTCTTCTCTCCGGGGAAAAAGGTATGAGAATCAAGGTGAAGTCTGAAGCTTTTCCACCAGGGCGTTAAACGTCAGGAAGAAAGCGGGGCCTGAGTTCTAATGGCCCAGAACAAAGCATGAATTGATCCATGGTGACGAGGTAAGACTAGAGGGGCCGTTTTCAAAAATCCACGGAGTTGGGACCAATGCCAGTGTTTCCCGTCTTTTGCATCAAGAGCCCTGTGATACCGTCCAAAATTAAAATACGAAGTTAAAAGTAGCATCGATTCTTACGTCTGCCAATATATATTTTCCTTAACCTTAGAGGACTCTTAATGGGAATAATACATTTTACGGCGAAGAATTCATTCTGGCGAACCCTTCAAGTTTCACGTCATTTGTGTTTTCTTCTGTCAAATTCAAGAAAATTTGACTTCAGAACTTTTATTTAAGTAACAGATATAATTGCATTTATTATAGTTGGTTTGTCTTTCTGGCTTGATGCTGGAGCTGTGTGGAATGATAGGCACTTCGTGTTGACGAGGGTTATTTTTAGGTATTAAGACTCAGAGTGATTTCTTTGACTTCCTTCTTCCTGCTTTGGCACCATTTGAATGGCTTATAATGAGTAGGCATACTTTTCAACATGCAGTCATTATTTTAAAAACTCAGCACCTGTACCGGCATGGTTTTATAAGGACACTTTGCCTGGATAAACAGAAGGAGCAAAACCAGATAGGCGGAACGCTTTATTAGTGCCCAGATCTCAAGACTGATTTCTGCGCAGACATGCTCCGCGTTCTGGGATGGCAGGACAGAGAACCTAGCAGGGTCATAAAAAGGAAAATGGGAAGTGAATCCAAAACAATAAATAGCCAAAATATATTGCATATTTCTACAAGCCAAACACTACGCTAAGAACTATATATTGATTTTCTAATTTAATTATGACCATAATCCTGTTAAATAGGTACGGTCATAACTCATTATATTATGCACAAGGAGGGTGTCAAGAGGGGAGTTACCTTCCCAAGGCCACCTTAAAGTGGTAGGGGTGATAGCTGGACTCCAAACCTGGCCTCTTTAACCTCTGTTCAACCCACTTTAGAAAAGAAGGTGTGGGGGGGGTGGCGCGCCTGGGTGGCTCAGTCGGTTGAGCATCCAATTCTTTTTTTTTTAATTTTTTTAACATTTTTACCATTTTTTAACATTCATTTTTGAGAGTGAGAGAGACAGAGCATGAGTGAGGGAGGGGCAGAGAGAGAGGGAGACACAGAATCCCAAGCAGGCTCCAGGCTCCGAGCTGTCAGCACAGAGCCCGACGCGGGGCTCGAACTCACAGACTGTGAGCTCATGACCTGAGCTGAAGTCCAACTGACTGAGCCACCCAAGTGCCCCGAGCATCCAATTCTTGATTTCGGCCCAGGTCATGATGCCAGGGTCGTGGCATTGAGCCCCGTGTTGGGCTCCACGCCAAGAGTGAAGCCCGCTTGGGATTTTCTCTCTCTCTCTCTCTCTCTCTCTCTCTCTCTCTCTCTCCCTCTGTCCCTCTCCCCTGCTTGTACTCTAAAAAATAAAAAGACAGAAAGGAAGGAAGGGAGGGAGGGAGGGAGAGAGAGAGAAGGAAAGAAAGAAAGAAGGGAAGGAAGAAATAAAGAAAAGAAAGAGAAAGAAAGAAAGAAAGAAAGAAAGAAAGAAAGAAAGAAAGAGAAAATGCAGGATCTAGAACACAGTGGGTTTGACCTGTCTGAGCTTCCTCAAGTTAGCCTCCCACGAACGGTCATGTGACTCACCCTCTACAGAAGCAAGGTCGAGTAGGCTCATGAAAGTGTTTCCAGTGGGGATGATTTCCAGACGCTGCCATCAAAGGCTGGCCTATGTCCTCCCCGTCCTTTCCCTTGGCGTGCACGGTTACCTTGGAAAACATAACATCCAACCCATTGACCCCTGGGGTCCTGCTGAGGTGATTCAATTGCCAGGAGGCCTTGATTTCGACTCTGGGGTGCTCTGTGCCCAGAAGACTGGTGTGGGCTCTCTCGCCATCCCCACGGGGTGCTATGCGAAGCCTCCGCAGGGAAGCACTGATCTGCCACGCCAAGAATGTGGGGTGTAATCCTTCTGTCATTTCAGCAGCCTGGACCAAGAGAAGAGCCCCCCATCCCCACCGCGGGAAGGATGTGTCTCCAGGCCACGGAGTCCCGGCGGCCACCAGAGGCTGAGAGAGAGAGGCCTGGAGAGGATTCTCGCACCATGCCTTCGGAAGGAGCCAACCCTGCCAGCACCTGGAGTGTGGACTTCGGACCCCCTGAACTGCGAGGGAAAACATTCCGGCCGGCCTACACTGCCAAGTTTGTGGTGATTTGTTATGGCAGCCCGAGGAGACTAAGAGATTCTCGAAGCATCTAAGCCACAAATATCGACTGCAGGGGAATTCCTGCCGCGGAAGCCGGAATTCAGTGTTGTCACGAATTCACCCCTTCATTCAGGGATGCCGCCGGCAGGTTCGGAACTGCACCGAGCTGCCTTCCACGTGGCACGTGAGCTCCGTGGGGACAGGGACGGTGCTGTCCCGCCTGCCGCCACACAGGCGCCTGGCCTGCAGTCGCCAAATGCATGAGGTGGAGGCCGAGTAAGGCCCTGCACGACACGGTAAATGGCATGAAGCCAACCTAAGGAGGATGTCAGCGACATTCTAGAGTCACGGCTGCTAGAATGAGTCCCTTTCTGGGCCTTGGGCTCTTGGTCTTTCAAACGGAAAAAAACCGGCCCCGATTATCCCAAGGGACCCTTGCGAAGACCCGAGACTGGCGTCCATGGTGAGAACGGTTACGGTTCCCAAGTCTGTGTTTTCAGTGTTATTCGCAGAACCCAGGATTCCGCATTTGAAAAGAAAAGTGCTGAAAGCTAAGGAACGAATCCGCTCTGGCAGGGAAGGGGGGCAGAGGGTGGTCTGGGAGAAGGAGAGGTCTGGCAGGGGCACAGAGAGGGGCCACAGTGGTGCCCGGACTTCATCCCCCTGGAACTGGGGCCTCACCATCGAATGAGCACGAGGGCCCTGGGTTCCTTGCAACGTGGAGGTCTGTCCTCCTTAAGGGCAGAGCTAGAAGGCGATCTTTGAAAGCCACGTGTGGAAATTGACTTCTCTTCTTTTTGAATTTGTTTTCTTTTTGAGCATTTACTGAAAGCTGACTCTGTGCCAGGCATTTTGCAGGCGTTACCTCTTTTCCGTGTTGTACCCGCTTTACAGATAAGCAAAGTCCAGTGTGGCCGTGGAAATGGTAGGGCTGAGATTTTAGCGGGGATCTCTCTGGGTCCAGAGCCTGAGCTCCTAACCATATGCTTTCCTGCCCTCCCGTCAACCTATGGAGCACCTTCTCTTGGAATGCAAAAACCCCCGATCTCTGCTTCGAGAAAATCACAGGGAGTTAGAGCAGACAGTATAATCTGCTGTATCTAACAGCAGACACATGTGCCTAATGCTGTGAAAGTTCTGAGGAAAGAGGAATGATCTATCTCTGGAGGATAATGGAAGGATTCACAAAGTAGGTGGCTTTGAGCTGGGTTTTGTAGTGTGAATAGGAGTTTGCTAATCCCTATAGAAAGAAAAGTAGCCCAGCGGTATGAGAGAGGGTGTTTGATCTGGGAACGAATGTTCACTCTACTATACCCAAAATACCAGTTGGGTGTGTGTTCGGGGAGAAGGAGGAAGAGGCAAAGGAAGTTGTGAGGGTGAGTTTGTATCGATGAGTTTCAACAGGGAGACCGGTTTTTATCCTCCACCAGAATTTGCAAATTTGTGGCCCCGGGGGCCCAGCATTCGTTCACAGACATGTTCTGCTGAACCCATTAGTGTTTACAATTTTTTCATCGACTGCCCACGATTTGAACACGAATAGATTTCATTTAAGTATCAAGATTAAAGTCCTCATCTAAAAAAAAAAAAAAATCGGAATCTGGCAACACCAGGTCTGTATTTCTTCACAGCTACCTAAGCTGGAGCTTAGGAGACGTGGTCTCTTTAGGCCCCAGCCCTTCTTCTTTGGTTGCCCCAGCCCCCACCATACCTCTCCACCCACTGAACTTCCCCGCCTGGTGCCTGTGGGCAGCAGAGGCCTCCCCTCTCATGAATGGGAATCATCTTGGATTTCTAAGCCCGTAAGTGACGTGGTCTGATTTGAATGGGTCGAATCCATTCTGGCTGGAGTGTGCGGGATGGGCCGGAAGGAGAAAACTAACGTCAGAGAAACCAGTGAGGAGACTGTTCAGGAGATCAGGCCTCCGGGAGATGAAGGGCCTTTGCTGGAGTAACGGACGTGGAGTGGGGTCTTGGTGAGGCTACTTCCGGATCACTTGAGTCCCCCTCCCCACCCTCCTACTTAAATTACACCCCCCAACATCACCGGCCTCCCTCTCCTACTCTATTTTTCTGCCTCCCGCGTATCACACCCCGGCATTCTGGATCCTTTCCTTATTCATCTGTTTACTATCTGTCTTCTCCAGTGCAAGTTCAGTGTGGCCAGGACTTTTGCCAGTTTCATGCTCTGCTGGATTCCTGGTGCCTGGCACGCAACGTTAATGAAGAGATGTTTATTTTAGATGAGCAGTGCCGTCTCAAATTACTTAACAAGTGATGTATTTAAGCATCCATGAGCTCAGTACTTCGAGGACCACCTGTACACCAGGAAGAGGGGCCAGCCAGCATGGCCCAGGGGACCTCCGGAAGGCTTCAGACCCCAATCTGGGAAGTCCCCCAGTCCCCCCATCCCTGGCCTGCTGTGGGAGGGGCGGGGGGAGATCCTGGATCTCGGGAGCCGGGCTCCTGGGAGACCCAGGGCTTGGCCAGGACTCCTCGCACTGCGGCCAGAGCGCCCCTGACATCTGCCCCGGACCACCCTGAACCCCAGCCCCCCGGGGCCTGCACATCCTTTGAAAGGAAGACTCAAATCCGTTGTCCTTTATCTCCGCTGTAATTTCTTCACTGGTTTTCTGAACAATTGCCAGGGCCGGAAGAGCCTCCCTTTGATGCTTAATTGCTTAATTATCAGTTTACTCCACCAACTTTAAGAGAGGGATTTGGACCACTTTTAAAAAGAGATGGGTTGGAGGCTGCCCGAGCAGACAGCCCTGCACGATACTCACCCTGCAGTCAGTGTCAGACTCAGACGGGGCCTCCTCTCCCTCATGTCCCGCCTGAGCTGCAGGGGGCCAGCCCTCGCTCCAAACCCGAGTGCAGCCCTCTCTATACCCTATGTCTTCCCTCTACTTTCTTTTTTTTTTTTTTTTAGCCAGCATTTGGCAAGAGCTGCATCCAACAGAGGGATCTGGGGGAGAGATGAAAACAAACACCGCGAAGATGGAGAAGGAGGAACCCGGGCATCAGCAGAGAAAGCCGTGTGTGCGGAGGGCCCGGATGTAGCGGCCGCAGGTCACAGCCGTACCCTGTGGGTGGGACCCCGGGGGAAGGAGAGACATGTTGTCTAGGGGTCTTGGTGCTGATGTACAATAGAACATTTTTCCATATTTTTCCAACACGGTGGGCAAGAAAGGACTGCAGCCGAATGAATCCTAGCCCCCAAACTTAAGAGTGCAGGAACTCTTAAATTAACGTTAATATCAAATTATAGCTCACTCATGGCCTCCATCCTGTCCAGAGAGGGAAATGGACTAGGTTTCCCTCTTCCCTCAGGCTGGATCTTGCAAATGTCCTGGGGTCCTGGGGTCTCACACAAAGCAAACGTTTGGGAGGTTACCCTTGGATGACAGTGGACAGAGCTTCCATGCTGAACACCTCCAAGGTGTGCAGTACCCTTGGGGTCCACTGGAGTGGACACAGCTTCTCTCAGCGCGCCATGCCGTGATCCCCACCTTCTCTGTAACCTTCTGGGGTGTGAAGAGGAAACCAGTCCCAGATCTCCAGTGCTTGGGGACCCTAGAGTCCTCCTTTTTCTTCCCAGTCTGGGAAGATCCAACCTCTCTCTGCTTGTACCTCAAAGGTGCCCATCGTCTCTCTTCCCTTCTCAACAGGGAAGCCTGCCTTGATAGTCTCAACCATGCCCCAGAAGCCAGGAAGAGGCTGGCTTCAAAAAGGTCCTACATGCTCCCAAAAATGCCCCTAAAATACAGGATCATTGGAAGGGTTTCGCTTCCTTCCTTGCATCCAATAGGATCAACAAAATTCGAACAAAAACAAAGACACAACTGAACGTGTCTATCGGTCATCCTACCAGAGGGTTAACCGCAGCGCGTTGGGGCCGGTTAGTCGAGGGTCCCGCTGAGACCGAATTTATCGTCACCACTGTGCGGTCCCAGGTAGTTTGCTACAGCAAGGCCTCGGACACATCGTGCACCCCATTATCCACACCCTTGTGGGTTCCTCTCCACATGGACTCTGGACTTGGCCTTGGGACGTGCTTTGGCCAGCGGGAGAGGGGCAGAGGGAGAGAGAGGGAGAGAGAGAGAGAGAGAGAGAGAGAGAGAGAGAGAGAGAGAGAATCCCAATCCGGCTGCATGCTCAGGGCAGAGCCCGATGCAGGGGCTCGATCTCACGACCCCGGTGAAATCTCATGACCCAAGCTGAAATCAAGAGTCAGACGCTCAATCGACTGAGCCACCCAGGGACCCTATGAACAGACTTTATCTTTTAAAGAAGTTTTAGGTTCGAAACAGAATTAAAGAAAGGTCCAGAGATTTCCCATAGAGCCCCTGCCCCTATACACGCACAGCCAACGTCCCCCACCAAAGTGGTACATTTGTTACCACTGATGGTCCTAAAATGACACGTCATTATCCCCCGAACTTCAGAGCTTACAGTAGGGTTCACTCTTGGTGTCGTCCACTCAGCTGGCTGGGACAAATGTATAATGATACGTATCACGTAGCATCCTATAACCATATGGTTTTATACGTACCCGATAGAACAACGTCACTGCCTTAAAAGTCCTTTGTGTTCTACCCACTCAACTCTTCCTTCCCCGTGTTCCCTGGCAACCACGCATCATTTTCCAGTCTCCATGGCTAGCCTTTTCCAGAATGTCGGATACCTGGAGTCATACAGTATGGATTTTCAGACTGACTTCCTTTACTCGGTCATCCACATTGAAATGTCTCCCATGCCTTCGTGGCCTGATTGCTCATTTACTTTCAGCACTGAATAATAAATGCGATGCCTGGATATACCACCGTTGATTCATCCCTTCACCCACTGAACGGCATCTTGATGTTTCTTCCAGGTTTCGCGGCTACAAACATCCACCCGCGGGATTTTGTGCAGGCGTGAACGCCAAGGAGTATTTGGGTAAATGTCAAGAAGCGTGGTCACTCGGTCAACAGCATGGTTAGTGTTGTAAGAAACTGCCAAACCTTCTTCCAACGTGGCTGCGCCATTTTTGAATTCCCACAGCGCGAGAGAGTTCCTGTCGCTCCACATCGTCACCGGCATTTGGGCCGTTCTAGGAGGGGTGTAGCGGTATTTCATGGTTGTTTTGATTTGCATTTCCCCGATGACACGATGGGGGGCGTCTTTTTTTTTTTTGTAGTTTCAAGTTTTTATTTAAGTTCTAGTTAACATACAGTGTCATATCAGTTGCGTCTTTTTATACGTTTATTTGCCGTCCCTAGATCTTCTTGGCTCAGGTGTCTGTCACTCTGGCTTATTTTTAATCAGGTTGTTTGTTTTCTTATGGTCGAGTTTAAGTTTCTTGCGTATGTATGTTTTGGACCACAGTCCTCTATCACGGATCTTCTGCAAATATTTTCTCCCCAGGGTGTTCAGGGGGGAGCAGCGCCCCCTGGGGACCAGCTGCTCACACGAAAGGAGTGCTGAGTTAGGGAGGAGGAGTTCTCAGAAGGGGCATGTATCGAGCGCCTGAAGCATGAGGTCCAGAAGGGGAGAGTGGAAAGACAGACAAGGCCAGATCATGAAGTAGTTAGGACTTGGAATTTTTACGAGTCGATCTGCTCCCTTTCCTTGGACTCACACCGTTGGGTGACTCGAGTCTTCGAAAATGAAAGAATGTCAAAGTCCAAAGACATGTCTGGAAACACAGGCAGAGGACTTGTAATATTTTGCTTTCCAACAAACTCCCGAGAGATGTTATCGAATGAGGTGGGCATAACGCATTCAATCTGATTTCCTGTCCCTGCAAACAGGATCATTAAGGCATCCGAATTAACTGGGTGCCATCATGAATTCAATCGAGCTCGTTTATAAGGGAAACATAGAAGCATCTCTCAGCTTAATATCCTGATATGATTCTCCTGACTTGAAGGTACAATTAGGAGGAAAGCAGGGGGGAAAAAAACCCAAAAAGCCCATAGCTTAACCCTGAGTGGAATTCGTAATAAAACACCAGTTCCCGAGTGAACTCGCTGCCTTTCCAGTCTTCCTCAGCCGAACTCATTATTTTATTTCACTACTTGATAGGTTGAAAAATTGCCTGCAAACTGGCTAATTAGGACTAACAGTGCTTAGTAACGGAGGAGACAATTGCACTTCGAGAAATTAAGGCTGAAATCGTGGGAGCTCATGATTCATCTACTAAAGTGCTAAAGACACAGGGGTCCCCTCACTGTTGTGTCAACCCAGCCATCTGTCCGAGCGGCCAGGGGAAGCCAGCATGTGTCTAAGTTTGGGGCTGATGGTGGTAAGAAACAGAAACCCATCCGGAGGAAAACAGGAGGCTCATTGTAAAGACAGAGAGGGCAACTATACTTGGGGCTTTGGGAGGAGTATAAAACTGAGAAAATGAAGGTCTAAGGGGGTCTGTGTCTTTCTTCCCTTCCTTGGCCATTCTCTATCCCTCTCTATGTGACCAGAGTACCTTGTCTGTCTTCTACCCAACCCTCCATTTCCATCTCTGCATACGTCCACCTTCATTTAGCAGCGATATAGGCACTCAACCCCCATCCACTCATTCTTCTTCCAGATGTTTGCCGATTTCCCCTCCTTCTCTTTGCCAGACGGTATGACTCAGTTAAGGTCACACTGACCAATGTTAGGGATACAGCTGGTGGCCAACACCTTAGCCAATCAGCTCATTGTGTTCTCTTTGGTCCCAGAAGTTGGTTCAGGGATGGTCTCATGGTCCAACCGGAGTCAGTAAGATGCCTTTGCTGGCGCATCGTGGAAAATCGCTCTCTGTCTTTACCATGAGGTTCCAAAGACGGGCAACGTAGGCTCCTGGAACAGCGGGAGTCATCTCGCGACCTCCATGATAAACCGTCTGGGAGTCAAGGCAGCTCGCGGAGTAGAGCAAAGCTCGGCCGCGAAGAGAGAAATAGGTTATATGACATCATGTGAGCCCCTAGATCCAGCAGTGCCTGAAGCCTACCTTCTGGTGGATTTCACAGTTGCCTGTAAACCCCCTTCTTGTGTGTAAGCTAATTAGTTTTCAAGTTCCTGTCACTTGTGAGAGAAAGAATTCCTTTTGGAATTCTGTGGCTTCCTCAATCCCCTCCAACCTGAGCTGCAAACTTCCCAGCGCCGACCCTCCTTCCATACAGCCCTGCCTGCGTGTCTTACTTCACAGTCTCAGAGAGACGCAGTCAATCGTCCTAGTCACGGATTGGATTTCCTGATCCACCCCGAGCGTGAGGGCCGCACACAGTATGAACATGGTCATCCTCCAGCTGGAACCGTGAAGGAGGAATAATATCAAAGAAGAGTCAAAGTCACGACCAGACATCCTCCCTGGGTTCCCTTAGCCAACTGAAAAGACAAGGGCAGCCCCTCCCAATTCACGTGCACCTGCCCTTCCGCTGTGACTCCCCATCCGGGCATCTCCATGCTTGTCTCACACTGGCCCGCGGCCGCATGCTTGCCAGACCTCGAGCGAGCCCCCAAGGAGCTCCCGCCATGCGAAGAAGACGGATCTTTGATTCTTTCTGCTTGGGGAGCTCCACGTGCCTGAGCACACGGACCCTTCAGCATCTCTCTGTCTGACACTGACAGATTTCAACTCCAGGAAATGGCTGGCTGGGGCACAAAGTCTGGCTCTTCTCCTTGGAGATCTGGCTAGGAGGGAATAAGCAGAATATTTTAAAGCTCCCCTTCACCGTTGTCCACCGGGATGAGGAAGAACTGGTTTCACTAACGTGTGCACGTAGCAAATATCTGCTGAGCCCTGGCCTCCAGGAGAGGCGATTAAAAAACGAAACAAAACGAAACAAACCCCGGGAGGTTTGAGAGTCCTTACGTTAGCAGGACCTGGGTGTCCTAAGGTGAGTTAGGTGAGATCTCTGAGCCTCAGTTTCTCCATCTTGAAAAGGGGGGTGTTGATAATCCTTCTTCTGTCTACCCCAGAATAATGCTCATCGCCAAGAGGACCATGCCGCCTGCTGTTCCCTTTGCTGTCCGATGATGGGGTCTGAGGTCTGTGGCTCTAAGGGCGTCTGAAGAAGCAGAGTCAGTTCAAGTGTGGACTGCAGCAGGTTCCCGGATCCCGCCCGGGGCAGGTGCTATCTATGCCCAGCCTCACCCTCCTGGAGAAGGTGTGGAGCCTCGCCTCTCCTCTGCCTGGCTTTCTGCTGCGTGGTGCATCACGGGACTTGGGGCAGGAGGTCAGTGGTCCAGCCTGGGACGATACCAACGTGGTTCCTCAGGGATTCCAGCAGGAGCGAGTCCCAGGCGCGACCTGCCCACGAAGGCGCCCCTCACTGACTCTCCCACCTTCCCTGCCTCGCCTCCTCCCCTTCACTTGGGCTTCACGGGGTCACCTTCCACATAAACCCCCTGTGTCCACGTCTCAGGGTCCGCTCTGGAAGAACATACAGCAAATCACCACCCAGACTCACTTCTTATCTCATTATTCCTTCGATGACTGCAGGGTCTGCAACGACATCCCCCCCCCCGCCCCCCGTTTCATTCCTAATATTTGTAATTTCTGTCTTCTCTCTTCTTTTTTTTCCTTTGTCCGTTTCACGAGAGGCTTGTCAATTACGGTGAGCTTTTCAGAGAACAAGGTTTTGTTTGATTTTCCTTATTGTTTTTCTGTTTTCAGTTCCATGGATTTCAGCTCTTATCTTTATTATTTCCTTCTCTCTACTTGCTCTGGCTTATTTTGTCTTCTTTGTCTAGTTTCTTGAGGCAAGAGCTTAATTCATTAATTTGAGACTTTTTTTTTTCCCTGTTATAAGCGTTAGAGGCCATGTAAGTCTCTCTTAACCCTGTTTTCCTCGGGCACCACAAATTTGGATACATTGTGTGGTCCTATTCGTTCATTTAAAGGCATTTAAAACTTTTCCTGAGATTTCCCTTTTGGCCCCGGATCGTTTAGAAGCGTGGTGTTCCGTTTCTGAGTGTTTGGAGATTTTTCTGTTACCTTTCTGGTTGTATTCCCTGATGGACAGAGGACACATGCTACATGATTTCCATTCTTTGAACTTCATTTTGCTTTATTTTATAACTTTGCTGTAGATTTCTTTGGACTTCTCTTGTTTAGAATTCACTCATTTTCTTGAATCTGTGGGTTTATGTCTTCTGCTAAAGGTGGGGATGTTTAGCCATCATTTCCTGGCATAGTTTTTCACCCCCACTCTATTTCTTCTCCTCTAGGACTCTGGTGACCCAAGGGATTAGGTGTTTTGTTATAATCCACATGTCTCGCATGTTCATTGGGGGTTTTTTTTTCCCCATCTTTTTTCTCTCTGAGTTCAGATTGAGTCATTTCTATTTTACTTTATTTTATTATTTTATTTTATTTTTATTTCTAAATTTGAAAGAGGGAGAGACAGAGCATGAGCAGGGGAGAGGCAGAGAGAGACGGAGACACAGAATCCGAAGCAGGCTGCCGGCTCCAGGCTCCGAGCTGTCAGCACAGAGCCCGATGTGGGGCTCGAACTCACCAACCGCGAGATCATGACCTGAGCTGAAGTCAGATGCTTAACCAACTGAGCCACCCAGGTGCCTCCGGGCAATTTCTATTTTAAATTCACTTTCCTCTCTCTTCCTCTTCATTCTACTGCTATGCCAATCCATTGAGTTTTTAGTTCATCTTTTTTTATGTTTGCAGTTCTAAAATTACCACGTGGTTCTTCGTCATATCATATTTCTTTACTGAGCATTTCTAGTAAATTGGCTGAGACCTCCTACACTTTCATTTGTTTCAACGGCGTTTGCCGTTCCTCGCTGAAACGGTTTCACAACAGCTACTTAAAATACTTGTCAGGTGATTCCACACCTCTGTCATCCTGGAGCTGGATTGGGTCAGTTGCCTTGTTCTCATTCAAGTTGCGAGAGTCCTGATTGTTGGTCTACCGAGTGATATTTGGCTGCTACCTGGCCATTTTTGAATATTACGTGATAGGACTCGGGATCGTATCCAGATTTTATGTTTCAGCAGGCTTCCTCTGGCGTCGCCCCAGTTGGGAAAGAGGGGACACCAGCTCGTTACCGCCATGTGGAGGTAGAACTCCAGATTCTACACTTGGCCCCCACTGACACACAGTGGAGAAGAGGCTCCTTGTTACCAGTGGGGGGGGGGGGGACTGGGAGCTCAGGCTCCCTACTGATAACACTTTACCTGGGAGGGGGGACGTGAACCACATCACTGCTCTGCTGATAACACTCTACCGGGGAGGTACCTCCTCTGATACTACAGCATTGGTGGCCTCGTGAACGCTGAGCAGTGGTCTAAGTCCCGCCTCTCCGTGAAGCCTCTTCGGACACTATCCCAGTAAGGAGGGAAAGGAACGACTCGTTCCTCCCAGCAGGTGTGGAAGTCCAGGCTCCCCACATCGACTTCGCCCCCGCAGAGGAGTCTGGGTCGCCTCGCTACAGCCTGACAAGGGTAGAAGTCTAGGTTCTCCGCCCAACCTCTGCCGATGGAAATGGGGGAACTGGCATCTCCGGCTGGTTTCCCACCACCTAGTCTGGGATCCACGAGGCAGAACGAAACCCCAGGGACCTCACCGCCATGTTGTTCCTCGGGTTTCCGGGTCCCTGGACAGTCTGCCTCCTTCTCCCCACCTTTTCTTTTTTTCTTTTTTTCAAATTACTTTGTTTATTTAGACAGAGAAAGAGAGAGTGCGAGAGCAGGGGAGGGGCAGAGAGAGAGAGGGGGAGAGAGAGAATCCCAAGCAGGCTCCAGGCTGTGAGTGCAGAGGCCGACGTGGGGCTCGATCCCAGAAACTGTGACCTCATGACCTGAGCCGAAACCAAGAGTCGGTGCTCACCCACGTGCCCCTTCTCTCCCCGCTTTCGAGTCTTCTCGTGTTTATTTTATTTATATGTCCGGGGGTGGGGGTTAGCTGTACCTAATGGGGTGAAAAGGGAAAAGCATGTGTGTCCTCCCCATCTTACCAGGAGTGGAAGTGGTTAAATCGCTTTTAACATTTATTTATCAACAGGGAATGTATGCACGTGGCTCCAAAATCCAAAGACACAAAAGAGCGTATAGCAAAAACTCCCTGCTCGCCTCTGTCCCCCAGCCCCTCAGGTGCCACTCCCACTAGACCAATGCTGTCAGCTTCTTGTGTATTTCTTCGGAGACTTCTATGCCACTAGAGGCAAATTCACCTATAAGATTGTTCTGCCTATTTTCTATAAATAGTGGAACCTTCAACATACTGATTTGGTGCTTCTGATTCTTTTTAGCCGCTCGCTTGTAACTCTTTATGTTGAAATAGTTATAGATTCATGCATGGAAGGCCGAAAAGAAACGTACAGGGAATGTCTGTGCACCATTTCCTCAGCCTTCCACGAAGCTGGAAGGGTGGTAACACTTTATCCAACTACAGCACGTTACCAAGACCTAGGAAGGGACGTTGGCACAATCCAGGCTCCAGAGGTGTCACTGAGATGTCATCTGTGACCTGTACACTCTGCGCGCGCGTGTGTGTGTGTGTGTGTGTGCGCGCGTAGCTCTTTGCAATTTGGCCACGCCATAGTCATCAAGATACTCAACTGCCCCATCAGAAGACTCCTTCGTGTTACCTCTCCATAGCCACCGCAATCCCTAATCAGCTCTGTTATCGGATGATTTCATACACGTTTACGTGAACAGAATCATCCTTTGGGGAAAGCAATGTAAAATCTCAGCAGAATTTCCCTGAGATTCCTAAATGCTGTTCTGTGTACCTGAGCTGTTTTCCATGATGTGGATGGCCCCCAGTGCGGTTAACAATTTCCCCATTAAAGGACATTTGAGTGGTTTCCGGTTTGGGGCTATTAGGGATAAAGCTGCTGGGAACATTTGTGTTCAAGTGCGTGAATGATAATGAGCCTTTGTTTCTCTGGGAGAAATGCCCCAGGGTGCAACCGTTGGTTAACGTGGTAAGTCCATTTTTAGCTTTCAAAGGAACTGTCAGACAGTTTTCCCAGGGCTATTGACATTCCCACCAGCAATGCACACAGGATCCAGAGCCTAGCACCAGCATTCACTAATTTTTATCGACTTTGTCCATTTTTCATTGGTGTAATTCACACATCGTAAAATCTACCCTTTTATTTTTTAATGTTTATTTATTATGAGAGAGGGAGAGAGAGAGAGAGAGAAAGAGAGAGAGCAGGGGAGGGGCAGAGAGGGAGAGAGAGGATCCCAAGCAGGCTGTGTGCTGTCATCTCAGAGCCCAGCGTGGAGCTTGAACTCGTGAACCATGAGATCACGATCGGAGCCGCAATCAAGAGTCAGATGCTCAACCGACTGAGCCACCCAGGTGCCCCCAAATCCGCCCCTTTAGAGTAGACAATTCAGTGTTATTTAGTACACTCCCAGGGTTGCACACTTATCACCGCTGTCTAATTCCAGAACGTTTTCAGCACCCCGGAAAGAAACCTGATACCCTTGAGTGGTCACTCCCCACGTCATGTCCCTCCCACCCCCTGGCAGCCCCTTTTGAAATTTCCCCAGAATCCTTCAGTTCCTAATTACCCCCTTCCTCCCTTGGAATATAGGATCTAATTAAAAATAAGTAAAGTCACACCCAATGGGTCACGAGCTCCATGAGGGTGAGGGGTTTATTTCTTTGTTTAGTCTCTTTTGTCCAGCAACGATTCCTCAGTGCCCAGCACACGGTCTGGCACATCGGAGTCTCTCCACATTCATCTTTAGGAGTGTAAGTGAACAGAAGACAGAAGGGGTACACAAGGGGATGCATTTCCCAGGGTCAGGGTCATCATGTTAAGTCCCAGGGCTGGTGCAGGTCAGCCGTTTCCATCCCAGCCCCTGGGCTTCACAATAATCTATGGAGTTCGTTAAAGGCTCACATTTCTAAGCTTCCGCCCACATGTTCTGAATCCAGACTCCCAGGTCTGGGGTCTGAGATCATTCATTTGTTTTGGTTTTTTCGTTTTTTAAAAAAAATTTTTTTAATGTATTATTTATTTTTGATACAGAGACAGAGCATGAGCAGGGGAGGGGCAGAGAGAGAGGGAGACACAGAACCCGAAACGGGTGCCAGACTCTGAGCTGTCAGCACAGAGCCCGACGCGGGGCTCGAACTCACGAGCCATGAGATCATGACCTGAGCCGAAGTCGGACGCTTAACAGACTGAGCCACCCATGCAGGACCCCCCCCCCCGCCCCCCCCCATTTTAATTGTCAGACGTCCAGTTACAGAATCAGAACCCAAACCCCTCAGCAATAAAATGGTCCTAAGAATAATAGCATCTCATCTGCGTCTTCCAACAGAGATCTTTTTCTCTAGCACTCTCAACAGGTGGCCGCTCTGTCTCTGCTTGAATGCCTCCAGTGCCGGAAGCCTCACCACCGCCTAAAGCATCCCAATTAAATCTGCCCACTGGTTCCCATTTCTGCACTGGAGCCCCAAAGAATGAGACAAACCTTTTCCCACCTCATGAGCTTTCTGGTTAACCAGTCTCTCATCGAATCATCACAGCTGGGCAATAGATGATGGGTGGTATATCACATGATGGAATTCTTTTACTGGGACATTTTTCTTTGCTCCTAGAAGCAGCAAGTACGAATGCCTTCAGAAGCCGGGTTGGTGACGTATACCCGTGAGGTCAGCCAGCACAGGACCATGGCGAGATAAAGACCCAATGCCCTCTATAGTGAGACAGCCTTGGGGCACCTGGGTGGCTCAGTCGGTTAAGCGTCCGTCTCCTGGTTTCGGCTCAGGTCATGATCTCCCCGCTTGTGAGTTCGAGCCCCGCATCAGGCTGACGGTGCAGCGCCTGCTTGGGATTCTCTCCCTCTGCCTCTCCCCTGCTCACGCGCACGCTCTCTCTCAAAATAAATAAATAAACAAAACAATGCAATGAGGCAGCCTTCACTCCATGCCAGCTGACGTCTCCAGATATCAAAATCAGTGTTCTCCGAGGTGGATTTTTTAATAAGGATCTGAATTCCGTGCTTTTTATTTAGAATCACCTCATCGAAATACAGGTGCATTGCCAACTAGCACTATTTATTAAATGGTGTCTCACCAATGCCAATGACCTGGTTTTGATAACATCCTATGGGTACGCAAGATGTTTATCATGGGGGGACTTTGAGGCCAGGGGCTAAGGGAGCTTTTCTGTACTATTTTCGTGATGTTTGTGGCCGGACCCCAAAGGGACAGGTGACCTACACCATCCCAGCTTCAGTGTTTCATTCCAGTGAGGCCAAGAGACTTTGGTGGGGCCACAAAGGGGTCCCAAACCACAGCATTCAAAAAAGCCCCTTCTCATATCAGGAGCAACATGGTGGTTCAAAGAAACTGCTTAATAAGAAGGAAGGAAGGAAGGAAGGAAGGAAGGAAGGAAGGAAGGAAGGAAGAAAGGAGGGAAGGAAGGAAGGAAGGTAGGAAGGAAGGAAGGTGGCAAGGAGGGAAGGAAGGTGGGAAGGAAGGAGGGAAAGAAGGAAAGAAGGATGGAAGGAAGGAAGGTGGGAAGGAAGGAAGGAAGGAAAGAAGGAAAGAAGGAAGGAAGGAAGGGAGGGAAAGAGGGAGGGATGGGGAGGGAGAGAGGAAGGGTAGGGAGGAGGAAGGCAGAATTCAAACAGAATTCTCTCCACAAATATGACAGGTGCCTCCTCTGGGCCAAGCCCTGTCAGGCATTGAGGTAGAACAGCGAGCACAGACAGCCTGCTCTCAGCTTACGCCGTGGAAGGGAGACGGAGAAAACCATCAAAACCGTAACCTTGTGAGGCTGCCAGAAGTGGTGGGAAGGAAAACAACGCAAGGTGCTGAGCTTTCATCAGACGGGCAGGAAGGACGGTTCTGAGGAGGTGACAGCGGAGACTAGATGTGAAGGAAGTGAGGGAGCAAGCCTTGAAGGGACCTGGGAGTGAGCTGCCTAAGCAGAGGAGGCAACAAGGGCCAAGGCCCCAAGGCTGGAGCTGCTCGGCCTCTTCCTGGAGCAGCCCCGGAAGGGGTAGAGAGCAATGGGGCGGAAGCCCTGGGTTTCTGCGAACTGAGTGAGAGAGGGAGGCTGTGGAAGGTTCTAGAAAGAGGAGGACTGGCGTTAACTGTGTTAAACAGGATCCTGCTGACTGCCAGGTGGACAAGAGCAGAGGTCAAGAACTGTCGGGATGTGCCTCCAACGGTCCAGAGGAACGAATGGACGCTCCGTCATTCATGACCCCTCCCTGCCTTGTCCTGACACACGGCATCTTCCAAGAAACTGGGTCACGTCCGCTTTCCAACAGTGCTGAGCGGCTCCCCCCCCCCCACCCCCATCGCACGTGCACACGTATGAGGGTCCTCATGCGGGTCTCTGAGATGGCAGACACCCCTGTCCTCAGCTCCCTCCCAGCTAGCCAGCCCCCCTTCCGTGTTTCCCTCTGCGGTCCAGAGTCAGCGAGGTGACTTCACACGTTGACACGTGCCTTTAATGCTGACTTTCACGGCATCCGAGAGACGTGGCTTGTGACCACCGGCACGGGTCTGTTGCACGCTGTGCCTCCCCCCCAGCCCCCGAGCTCCGCCAGAACAGAGTTTGCGTCTGTCTTTCGTGACACATGTATCCTGGGCGCCTGCGGGGTGCCCGACGCCGCGTAGACCCTGGTCGTGCAAGAGGCCCACGGCCGGGGAAAGCTGGCTGATGGGTCCGTGGGAGCTCGAATCCTCTGTCCTCGGTCCGCAGCTCCCGTCTCAACGTGACATTGTTTCAAATACAACAAAAGCTAGCAATCACGCTGGCGGGCAAAACAAACAAAGGAGAGCAGTTTCCAACAAACGGGAACCCAGGTTGCCTGCTTCTTCTCCGGCTGCTGTCATGCCAGAGCCCTGGGCCGCCGGTGTGGGCCTCCGGAATAAATATCTGGAAAATCTGGCAGCGTCTGGGGTTAGGGAACGTGGAGCGGCAGGTGCACAGGGAACTCCCTCGCATCACCCAGACGTCCCCCGGCGGGTGCAAGGGCCTCAGCCAGGGGACTGAGGATTTTATTAAAGCGACACTTGGCGGGGCTCGCTCCGCCCGTCAAGATAATTGTTTGACTTAATGTGAAATCTGAGCCCCGCAGCTGCGTGAGTCTGTCCTCTCGGGCTGGCTCCTGGAGCACATTTCAAGCTTCTCGAATTAACGGCGGTGTGGAAGTCTCCCTAATTAGTTATAGTGCGGCTCGAGGTGTCATTTTATTTTATTTTATTTTCGTAATTTTTTTATGAGCCACGTAACATATCGCCGCGTAAGTTGCTGGAAGACGGGAAGCTATAAATAAAATGATAATTTACTTGAAGTCTATCACACAGAGATCCCGAGTTCAGGAGTAAGTTTTAAGTTGACTCATGAGATGCTGAGCGGGGGGCTGGGGGGGGTGGAGGGTGGTCATCGCTGTGTGACACGGAAGAGGACGTTCCCCAAAAGGCCGGGGACGCGGCGCAGCCCGGAGATGGTGAAGGGACAAAACCTGATCTGCCCAAAGGAAGGTGCGCTCAGGGTCCAAGGAAGCACGACGCCAATGCAGACCCCAGGACCTGTCTCCTCTTAGCCCGGAGTCTGTGGGTCTCCCCCCTTTTCCCCAGACCTCAGTTTCCCCTTATATCCAAGGAGGAGGATACTGGTTAAGCCTCCATCAGAGGTTCTTGGAAACATATAAACATCTTACTTCCAGGAAAACAGCAAACGCCAGAGATCTGGAGGCATGGCATAGTCGCTGAAGGGGCTGTAAGAACCCACACCGCTGGAGTTCAAATCCTGCCTCATTTATTACCAGGCTGTGGCAACTCAGGCAAAAATTCTCACTCTCTCTGTGCCTTGCTTTCTTCACCTGTTGAACACAGCACAAGTTTCTTTCTTTCTTTCTTTTTTAATGTTTATTTATTTTTGAGAGAGAGAGAGAGAGAGAGAGCCCTGCGCAGTGAGCCCAGAGCCTGCCTTGGGGCTCGAACTCACCATCTGTGAGATCACGACCGAAGCCGAAATCAAGAGTCAGCCGCTTCACCGACTGAGCCACCCAGGTGCCCCATAAGCGTCCTAAATAAATTAATTTGTTTATTAAATAGATAAATTGCTTAGAACTTCTGGGGAACCCATAGCAAACTCTCTGCAAGCCTCACCTAGCGCTCCTGTTCTCAACAGGGAGCAAAGAAACCTTTGCTGTGACCCTGGCTTGTGGGCCTCCGGAGGGACACAGAACGTAAATAGATCCGCAGCACGCCTATGCTATTAAAATATTATCAGGGAGGGACGCCTGGGTGGCTCAGTCGGTCAAGCATCCGAATCTCGATTTCGGCTCGGGTCGTGGTGAGTTCGAGCCCCGCGTCAGGCTCTGTGCTGACGGCTCAGGGCCTGGAGCCTGCTTTGGATTCTGTGTCTCCCTCTCTCTCTGCCCCTCCCCGACTCATGCTCTGTCTCTGTCTCAGAAATCAATAAACATTAAAAAAAAAAAAAAAGAACTGTGTGATCGAGGCAAGTTCCCTCACTTCCCTGTGCTTGCGTTCCTTGTGCATAAAATGGAGATCCTAAGGCCGTGGTAAGGATAAAATAAAATTACGCCAAGTGCTTGGGATAACGCCTGCCATGTAATAAACATGCAATATATAGGGCAGCTATTATTGGAATTATTTTCCTCGTTATTTTACCAAACATAAAAAGAAAAAAAAACAAGCAACCGCATAGCACACACAGGCACGCAGCCCGTGACAGCTCAGCCGTGTTTCTGAGCCATCCCGGGGCTGACACTTTCTCGGGCCTTGCTCGATCTCTCTAATGATCCCTGGGAAATGGTGCTGTTTGCTATGCAAATATCTCGCTGTTCGTCTGTAATTATAATATCACACCACAGAGTGGACTCTGACAAGAGGAACACGCTGATGGCGGGTGTTTGCCACCGCGCGTCGGTTCCTAGAGGATCCGTGGGAGCGGTCGAGGCAGCCAGCCAGGCGCTTGCTTTCCCCGGGCGCGTTTCAGGAGACGAAGCCTTATTAGCGCTGCTCTGCACGGAGTCCTTTGTGCACTCAATTCATGCTCAGCGGTGATGCCGTAAAGAAAGGGCCATTTTTACATAATCAATATAGAATGAAAATGATTGAAAAGTGCAACTCGCCCCTCCAGGGTTCCCCGCAGAGCCGGAGGGACTGCGGACTTGTGCTCAGGGAAGGTGGCTGGAGAATGGAGGCCGCCCAGGCCACTCCTCTGCACCCAGGGGCCAAGGCCTGTGCCCTGACTCCCACCAGCCCCGGGGCCATTTTGGCTGCTTGCAAATCCCTCAGTACTCGTGGTGGGAATGCATCTTTTCCCCCTGCTCTAAGCATCTCCCCTGGGTGTAATCTAAGTCCTTTGCGTCGCAAGTGGAATCCACCTTCCTCGGGGTCTTGTGGACTCCTACGCAGAGGTCCCAGTTGGTCACAGAGATTAGGAGGGGGAGCACGGGAGGCTAGCAAGCACCCCACCTTGGGCCCTCCAGCCCGCCTACGCAGGCTGCCGAGGACAGGCATGGAGGAGCTGCCTCCCCGGCTGGCCGTCCAGGAGACTCCTTGGGGATGACAAATGTCCCGAGGCATCACGTAGAAGTGCTGACATGGGCAATATCCACGGACCCAGCCTGGGCACAGCCACTCTGGACAGTCAGCTGATGCCGGGAGAGTGGATACCCCTGTGCGTAGACAGAAGCCCCCGCGGGCCCGTGCCAGGGCTCCCATGGGCTGTGTGTCTAGCTGGTCAGTGTCATTTACTCACAGGGAATCTGTGCTGGGCCAGGAGGCTGCCTGGGGTCCCAGGGATCAAAGAAAGAACAGCAAAACCAAACTCAACAACAATAACACCCTAAGTCTCTGCCCTCATTGGCCTTACCTTCTAATGAAGTCGGGCTCTAAAGATGGGCTCGGTGATAAATTCAAATGGAAGAAAATAAAGCAGGGTGAGGGGACAGAGAGGGAGAGGAGGGGCTATTTCGGGCAGGGTGGACCAAGTGGGCCTCTCTGAGGAGGGGACCTCGAACCGGACGCCTGAATGAAAGGGACAGTGAGCCACGCGCATGTGGCAGGGAGGAAAGTCCGGGGAGATGGCACTTGCTTGGTCGTTCTGGGAGAAGCAAGACGGGGATGAGCAGAGACAGCAGGTGGGAGAGTTGCGGGGGGGGGGGGGAGAGTTGCAGGGGAGGGGGGGCAGAGGGGGCAGGGGCCAATCACGTGGGACCTCGACCAGCGCGAGAAGGCAGCTGGACCTCAATCTCAGGGGAAGGTAGAGCCACTGGAGCCTTGACGGTAGGTGCTTTTTATCGATTTATTTTCATTTTTATTTTTTTAGATTTATTTATTTAAATTCAAGTTAGTTAACATGCCGCGCAGTCTTCGTTTCAGGAGCAGAAGCCAGCGATTCATCTCTTACGTAGGACACCCAGCGCTCATCCCCACGAGCGCCCTCCTTAATGTCCGTCACCCATTTAGCCCATCCCCCCCTCCTCCAGCAGCCCTCAGTTTGTTCTCTGCATTTAAGAGTCTCCTATGGTTTGCCTTCCTCTCCGTTTTTATCTTATTTTTCCTTCCCTTTTTATTTTTACGGGCTGACTCTGGCGGCTGTGTAGGAAAGCTTTTAGCAGTGTGGGAGAAAAGGGAGCAGAGAGCCAAGTTAGGGACCTAGCACATTAATCCAGATGGCTTGGGCATCTCTTTCAAGAGAAAGAGAGCGGGTCCTCCTTATTCGTGGGTTCTGTATTTGCAAACCTTCCCGCTTGCGGAGATTGATTTGTAACTCCCCAATCAACACCAGCCTCACTTTCCCCATCAGCTGTAGGCATTTTCAGAGCAGCCAAACATTGGAGTCACTGACCCCCATGTTCTCAGCTGCCTCATGTCCCAGATGTGAACGAGGGTCCTTTCGATGTCCCTCAGTGCCACATTGTTCACGTCCCTGTGGATTTTGTTGGCCGTATTCCTGTTTAAACTCGCCCCCAACGTTAGGGTCAAAGTGGCGGCTAGTGTTCCTAATTTTGAGTTCTGATGTGCCTCGTGGAGAAAAAACATGCATCAGACCAGTTTTGTTCAGGCAGGCGTTGTAGTGCTGTTGGCCGCGAGTTCAGTGTTAATGCATCAACAATATGCAGGAAAACTTTGGATTGCAAGTCGGTTGTTTTGCGAGCATTCCGCAAGACGGGCGAACGTTTCTCGTAAATTCTAACTTGATAAACGAACGACGTCTTGCAATACGAGTCGTACGTGTCTCCAACTGTCACGTGATCACCGCTGAGCCAATGGTTCTTTAAATTCGCTTTGATACACGAGTGCTTTCGATTACAGCCATGATTCCGGAACGAACTGTGCTCGCAAACCAAGGTTTTACTGTGTATTAAATAGGCTGCATTCAAATAGAGATGCGCACCAAACACAGTTCTACACGCATCGGATGATAAAAACCTCCTGATGCTCACAGGAGCCAACATTTTACTCAGTGATGGCTGATCCAGTATTTCCAGCGACTTTGTAAAACCTAACTACCGTGAATAACACCACCGGTAAAGGCAGAAGTGAGATGCGAGCCCACCTGCAAATCTAGTCCTCTCTTGCTAATGTGCGAGGGCTGCTATATCAAAATACCACTGAATGCCTTCAACAGCAGGAGTGTACTTCTCTCTCTCTCTCTCTCTCTCTCTCTCTCTCTCTATATATATATATATATATAATTTATTGTCAAGTTAGCTAACATATAGTGAATACAGCTTTTGGTTTCGGGGGTAGCTTCCTGTGACTCATCGTTCCCATATGACACCCAGGGCTCATCCCAACAGGTGCCTTCCTCAATGCCCATCACCCACTTCCCCCCCTCCCCCACACCCCCCATCAACCCTCGGTTTGTTCTCTGTATTTAAGAGCCTTTTATGGGTCTGCCTCCCTCCCTCTCTGTTTGAAGCTATTTTTTCCCCTTCCCATCCCCCATCGTCTTCCGTTAAGTTTCTCAAGTTCCACATACGAGTGAAAAGATATGGTACCTGTCTTTCTCTGCCTGACTTGTTGCACTCAGCACAATACCCTCCAGTTCCATCCACGTTGCTGCAAATGGCAGGATTTCATCCTTTCTCATTGCCAAGGAGTATTCCATTGTATAAACCACATCTTCTTTATCCATTCGTCAGGTGGGAACAACAAGTTCTGGCAAGGATGTGGAGAAAAAGGGAACCGTCTTGCTCTGTTGGTGGGAATGCAAACTGGTGCGGCTCCTCTGGAAAACAGCGTGGAGGTTTCGCAAAAAATTAAAAATAGAACTACCCTACGACCCAGGAATAGCACTGCTAGGAATTTATCCAAAGGATACAGGAGTGCTGATGCACAGGGGCACACGGACCCCAATGTTCATAGCAGCACCTTCAACAGCAGCCAAATCATGGAAAGCAGGAATGTACTTCTCACGGTCCTGGAGGCTTTGGTCCAAGATTAAGGTGCCAGCAGATTTTTTGTTTCTTCCGGGGTCTCTCTCCTTGGCTTGTAGATGGTTGCGTTTTGTGTCCTCACATGGTCTTTCCTCTGTGTGCCTGTGTGTCCAAATTCCTCGAGCGTCTACATTTCCTCTCTTCTCCGGGACACTGGTCAGACTGGATTAATGCCCACCTGAATGGCCTCCTTTCCGCTGAATCACCTCTTGGAAGCTCCCCCTCCAAATACATCCACATCCTGAGGTCTTGGTGGTTAGAGTTTCAACACGTGCGTTTGGTGGAGGGACACAGTTCAGCCCGTAGCACTCCACCCTCCCCCACCCCTCCCAAATTCTTGTCTTTCTCACACGCAGAACACATTCACCCCCATGCCGACAGACCGCAAGTTTTAAGGCATGCTGGCGTCAGGTCAGAGTTTCAAGTCTCATGTAAATATTGTCTCAATCAAGTGTGGGTGAGACCCCAGTTATGATTCATTTTTAAGCAAAATTCCTCTCCGGACGGGAGTCTGTGCAACCGGGCAGGTTATCTGCTCTGGAAGTGGAACCGTGACGTGGGCACCGAAGAGGCATCCCCATCGCGGACGAGAGAGTGCAGCAAGAAGGACAAGATCATGGAGCCTAAGCAAGTCCAAAACCTAGCAGGGCAATTCCACTGATCTGAAACCTGGAGCACAAGCCTCTTTGACTCGATGCCCTGTCCTCTGGGCCCACCAGCCCTGTCTTCTAGACCCATAGGGTTTGTAACCGTACTAGAGAAGCCCTGGATGGTGACAGCCCGGCCCACTGAAACCAAGGAGGTGTCCCTGCCCCTGGGGATGGAGGAAGAGACAGCCCTGCCTTGGGGTCCTTCTTCCCTTTTTGTTACAAGATAACACGGGTTCACATCTGGGTAACCCAAGAGGTCCATCCTGTAGGATCCCAGGGGTGTGACGACCTTCCTTCATGTTGTCCCATCTCTGTCCCCTCCAGTCCACGCTGGCAGGGATTCCGTTCAGACGGCTGGCTGGGTACAAGGGTCCCACGTGCAATCCTTTCATCACATACGTGTCCAGTCACGTCCTTGGTGTTCTCGCCAGAATGGACTCTCGCTCCTTCCACAATATGGACATGCTGAGTACCTTCTGAATCTTCAAGCCCTGGTTCCTTTTTTGTTTGCGAATTCCTTCCTCAGTTTCTCCCTCCCTTCTCCTATTGTACCCTAAGCAGTAGGAGAAACGGGTGACACTGACGCTCTACTTGGAAATGCCCTCTGCTCCACGCCTGAGTTCTTCCTTCACAGGTTCTGACTTCCCCAAGATGCTAGAACACAATTCGGCCCAGTTCTTGGCCACTTCGTGAAAAGGATCGCCTTTCCTCCTGTGTCCGGTGACTTCCGGGACCTCACCGGAAGCACGTGCCCATATTCCGGCCGACGGGCTGTCCTTGGAGGCAAGGTGAGCTTTTCCTAACACGCGTCTCAAAACTTCCCGCCTGCACCTGATCTCCAGCCCCAAAGCCACTTCTTCATGTTCAGGTATCTGTATTACTTTGCGGAGGCTTCCGGAACAAAATGCCGCAGCCTGGGTGGCTTCACCAGATTTATTTTCTCACGGTCGCGGAGGCTGGAGCCCAAGCTCAAGGTGCTGACAGACTTCGTTCTTTCGGAGACCTCTCCCCGGGGCTTGCAGGTGGCCGGCCTCTCCCCGGGTCCTCTCGTGGTCTTTCTCCTGTGTGCGCGCACCCCCGGTGTCTCTGTGACCGAACCCCCTCTTCCTGTGAGGGCATCCCGTCAGATGGGCTTAGCGCCTCGTTCTCATTTCATCACCTCCGCAAGGGTGCTGTTTGCAAATACGGTCACGTTCGGAGGACCTGGGGATTAGGGCTCCAACAGATGGGCTCGGGGAGGCTGGGACTCAGTCCAGCCCCTGACACACAGCAGCCGCAGTACATCCCCTTGCTCTCCGTCTCTCTCCCTCGATTGCAAAACGAAAGGACAGCAGAGGCTGTCCCTTTCCCTGTGCTGCTGTGCGTGTGCCCCTTTCCACGCCGAACCTATACTGCAGCCTGGCACAGCCACGGAAGAGAAGTAGGAGCCTTGGCACATCTTTAGTTCTTTGACCGCGTAAGTCTCGCCGTCTTCCCCTGCCTCATTATTCTCTCTGTCATTTAAGAAACTGACTCCAAAATTATGAGGGAGAGGAAATCACCACCTCATGTCCCCGGTACTCCCTGAGGGATTATGGGATTTTACATAATTAAATAAGAGCCTTGTAATTTCGCACCTGCTCGCCTCCTTCGTACGTGGTTGTCCCCTCACCGCTCCTCAGCTCTGATTTCAAGCAGAAAACATGATTCACTGTGACAACCATGCCTCTCCCCAGGCTCCGTGGGGCTCCCCGGCTTCCGCTGGGGCTTCCCCACGTCCCCCGGGCACTTCCCCTGACAGGTGTCCGCGGGGTCCAAGCTGGGGTGCACAGGGTCCTTCCCCAACGCTGGGGTTGAGGCTTGGCGGACGAGAAAGCAGGCTACTTGGGCTCAACGACTTGCTTGGCAAACTCTCTCCCCCCCACCCCCCAGGCCTCTGTTGGTTCATCTGTGAAATGGGCTTGCATTCTTTTCTGGCCTGGTTGACATGGAGATGTCAAGGGCCCTGATATTTCCCAGCCCTGTAAGGCGCTCTATAAACTAAAAACTGATGCACAAATATTATAGCAACGCCCTTTGGAAAAAGCCAGCTCCACAGCCCCAAGTGGCAGGGGGGCCCCCGAAAACACCGAGGGGCAGAGAAGCGTCGCTAGGCATCCCCTGAGGCCCCCTGAACACTCCTGACCTGGAGGGTGAGAAACTATGGAGCTGGGGGGCGGGTCGTGAGAATCAGAGATTGCCTTTTAAATCTCTCGCCTTGAAAACGTGGAGTATCCTGAGTAATGCGCCCAACAGGCAGAATCCGACCCAGGGGGAGTTCCGATTCGGCTTCCGTGCCTGATGCGTGTGTTTTTACACCCCGCAAGCTGCAGGGGGCGCACCTGTCTCTCCACCTGAGGACAGTCTCCCTCCGGCCAGGTCAAGAGGCTCAGGCCACACCTTGGCAGGGGGGGGCGGGCAGGCTGGAAGTGCCTGAGCACGCCCCCAACCAGACGAACAGGGACAGTGGGTAGCAGAAAGCCCGGGTTCCTGGGACGGCAAGGGGACAGTCCTGTCATTCTCTCAGACGGTCCCCAGCAGCACAGAGCCCTGCGTGCCCGCTGTGGTAGTTGGTTCACTGATGCCCTCTTCACGGGCTTCCTTCCCTTTCCTGCTGCACTTCCCTACTCTCACCGGGTCCCCTGGAATCACAAGCCGACGAACTAGGTACGTCCAGATCCCTATCCAAATCCTTGCCTCAGGATCCGCTGGGCGGGCGGCCCAGACAGAGACAGCGCTTACTCAGTGCTCTGCAGCCAGTCTGTTTAATACCGTGATGGCCCAACAGCCTACTTCAACTCGTGCACCTCTAGCTACGGACAATTCACTCCCTCGTAGCTCCGTCCGTGCCCTTCTTGGACACCCTTGATCGTAACGAATGAAAAATTGAAAACTCTGCCTCGTAATGAAAAGCCATCGATCTTTTCTTCCCGGGGCCCTTCCTCCATTCCCATATGATATCACTCGAAATCCCTTCGACCGTCATCGTCCCTCTGGCTGCTGAACAGCTGTTTTGATGGAGCGTGACGCTCAGAACCAAATGCCACAATGCAGGAGCGGTCTAGCCAGCCGGGAGCAGAGCGGTGCTGGTGGCACGGCCCCCTCCCCGTTCCTGGCCACCGAGGCTCCGTGCGGCGTAACCAGAGGCCGTGTTCTGGTCCCACACTGAGGATACAGATGGCCTTGGCTGGAACCCATCACGGGCTGTCATCGCTGGCCCAGCTCTAGTGCCCGTGTCCGTGATGCTCCCAGTGGAGGGAGAGGAAGCCAGGAGGATCAGGACAGCAGAGGCCCCAGCATGGTTGCCTGAGCCAAAGGGGTCAATCCAGGTGGCAGGGTCCAGGCTCCTCGGTAAGTGTCGGCAGAACAGGAACGGGGTGGCACTTTGGTCAAATTCGACTGAGCGTGTACCACTCAATCGAGTGCCCCATGCGGATTATCCCAGCCACCTTCAGAACCCTGCCATTACTGGGGAAACCCTTAAAAATCCCTACGCCAGGGGCACGTGGGTGGCTCAGTCAGTTGAGCGTCTTGACTCTTGATTGCGGCTCAGGTCGTGATCTGGCGGTCGTGGGATCGAGCTCTTCGCTGGGCTCCGTGCCAACAACCCCATGGCAGGCTGCAACCCAGATCCGTCTCTGGGAGCGGGGTCCAGGCGAGAATGATTTTTAAAGCTCCCCGCGGCCACCGTCCTACCCAGGCCAGTGATTCCAACTTCCAAAGTGCAACCATGACTAAGAACTGTCGGTCTGGGGTCCACACCGCTGACTACTCCTCAAGGGACAGCCTGCCTTTGGGCCAAGCTTGCGAGGCTGGGCCTGGACCAGGGTTGGAGGTCACGGGCTACTTGTGTCTGTGTGACTCACCTTCAGCTCTCTGCTTAGCCAGTCTAATCGCCAGTCCAGACTCCTCCCAGGCAAAACTTCTGACTCCGCTCTCCAGCAGACCCAGATGGCCCCGCTTTTCATCCTCCCTGGCGTCTCCGTGGACGGGCTCCGAGGTTGGGAGCCCTCGGCATGTTGGGTCCTAGTCACCTTTTTTTCAGTGTCCCTCACTCCAGGACCAAGGCCAAGACCCGGAAGCTTTGTAACAGACAAACCTGGTCTCCTCACCCATTTCACGGATGGGCACGTGGAGACTCCCCTGCCTCTCCCGTCACTAGCATTTTCTTGCTGGGCAACTCACTGGCAAGCATTAACGCTTAGAATGAAAAGCAGAAAGTGGGGTGTAAGGAAAAGGGCCACTGTTACGGGCTGAACATTTGTGTCTCCCTCCACCCCCAAATTCCTATTTTGAAACCCTATGCCTCCCCGATGCGATGGTACCAGGACGTGAGGCCTTTGGATGGTCCTCAGGGCTAAATGAGGCCATGAGGGTGGGGCCCCATGATGGGACTGGTGTCTTGTAAGAGTCACTGGACAGTTCATTTCCTCCCTCCCTCCCCGCCACGTGAAGACACAATGAGAAACCGGCAGTCAGTCTGCAGCCCCACAACCCGACCCCACTGGAACCCCGATCTTGGACTTCCAACCTCCAGAAGCTAGAGAAATAATTTTCTGTTGTTTCTAAGCCGCCAGACTATGGTATGTTGTTACAACATCTGGAACACACCGAGACAACTATTGACCCACAGTCCCATCCATCCATCAACACCCCCTTCTCCGACATCCCCCAGGTGGTCTCAGACCTTTGAAGTCATCCAGTTATTCTTAAAAACATTCACCGAGCACTTAGGGCCTCGTTAGGCTGTAAGGATACAAGGAATTTGAGATCGAGGCCCCCATTCAGAACACCCTCAGAGGGTGTGATCAGATTTGCTGGTCGTGCTCCCGAGGGCCGTTCCTTGGCCCTCTTCTAAGCTGCCTGAACCCACCTTCAGCAGCAGAAACTGAAGACGCGGACACGTGTTTTCTCGGACTCTCTTGCAGCTAGGATTGTGAAAGTTGCGGCCAGCGGGGTGTAAGGGAAAACCAGCTGGGGGACGTCGGGGAACATTATCTCCCTTATGAAAACGGACAAGTGTGCCAGGAGCGCTTCATGCACTGACCTGCCCCGCCCCTTCCTGCTTGAGAGAGAGTCTGCTTGGAGACCGGGAGCCTGGAGGGTACGAGAAGACAAAGTCAACACACGGTCGATGGGGAAGCCCAGGCTTGGGAAGAGCTAGGGTCTGCAACCTCCCTGTCAACAGCTGTTGACCCACTGCTGGGGTGGCCCACTTCTCTTCTGGCTACACCAGAAAATAAAATCCCCTGCTGTTTAGGACGCTCCATCAGGCATCCAGTTCCTGACGGATGAAAGCGTTCGTTTTTGAAACGGTGATGTCAAGGAGATTGGCCTCTGTGCCTCTTACCGGTTCTGAAATTCTTGGTTAGTGAACCGCCCTCCCTGAGACGTCACCGCACAAAATATAAAACAGGAATAATGATGAGTCCTGGCTGGCTTGTCTTGGGGATTGACGGAGACAGCAAATGCCCGTGTCTGTGAGGCACAGCCGGTGTTTCATGGATGCTCGGGACTCTTCCTTTCTCTCACCCGAAACAGTAAAGCACAGATGCTCAAAGCTCAGGCTTTGGAACCCCCCAAACACAGAGGTGAATGTGGGATCGGACGATTCGTGACCTTGCGCGAGGCACCTTCCTGGAACCTCGTTGTCCTGATCTGCAGAATGGACGTGGCATTGTCATCTGCTCCCCTGGGCTATTTTAAAGGCTGGGAAAGAAATTGCTTGTAAAGCTGGTGACACAGAGACGACACACAGAAACGTTCCATGTACGTGAACAGTTGCTTTGAAATGGGGAAAACGAGAAAGTCTGTGAGAAGATGTGAGAAGTCACATCCTCTTTTTCAGACAGAAGCCTGATTTTCTTTCGGGTACCCCTGGGGTCTACCGCATGCCCGGGCGAGCTCCCCTCGCACCCCATGGGGATAGACCTGTTGGCGCTAAGGCCGTCCTCCCCCTTGACGGTGGCCGCCCTGTTGGGGGCTGGCACGTGACCTACCTCTCCCCAAGGGGGGGCGGTCCGTTCGGTAGCTTTCGGCAAAGTCTCCCGGGATCGTCCCCCTTGGGAGACACGCTCCCCCTTCTTGGCCTGGATGCTTTCATGTCTGGGCGTGGCAGGCATCTTCCTACGGCTGGAGGAGGAAGCCAGCCTCCAGGAGCGCATAGAGATGCGGTGAGTGACGTTGGGTCTTTGAAGATGGTTGAGCCGGAAGTCGCCAATCCGAAGACCCACTGTACCCAGGAGCCTCTGCAGCACACATGGGGACAACACATTTCCGTGCCGTTTAAGCTACTTTCGGTGGATGTTTCTGTTGCCTAAACCCACAATCCTCCTGACTGATGTAGATGGTTTCCGGCATCCAGGTCCAAGCCTGGCTCATATAAGGAGCCACGGAATCATGGGATGTAGGGACCTTGTTCCCTACCTAAACAAGAAGATGAAGGCCCAGAGATGGGAAGCAACTTGCCCCAAGACACACAGCTGGTAGGGAGCAAAGCCATAAACCACACCCGTATGTTCTGACCCTTAAAACCTTCTCTCCTTGTACCCATTGCCCACATCTGGGAAAAGGAGAGGCGGATATAATCTGGGAAGAAGGAAAGAGGAATGAAAAGCAAGGAGTGGAACTTCCTGTGGCTCCTCCGGGAGATCTGATAATTCCGCAGCAACCGCTTAGTGCTCACCCAGCCTCTAGCTCATCAGGGGTCACATCTTCTTTGTATTCGCCACCCTGCGATGCGCGTGGTGGTAAATGCCAGAGCGGGACCCGATACCCTCTCTCCCGAGACCGATGGCCCTTCGGACGATTTGTAGGTCAGGGTGATGACAGGGCACCGATGAAGCGCGGCACTGTGCCCAGCTGAGCCTTTGGCTTAACTGCGCCGTTCACAGCACGGAGCCACAGGGCCGTGACCCTCCGCCACAGAGAGGGAACCGGCACCGAAATACTGATGGGGAACCTCGGCTTCAGACTGACCCACGAGACCTCGGTGCATCTGAGGCCAGCTGCCTTTTCTTCCCTTTGCACAGGTCAGGGCTGGGGTGTCCTCACCTACAAACATGCTGGGGTGGACCTTGGATCGAAGTGCACCGATTTCCCCGAGAGCAAACAATCTTGCGACAAAGCGATAATTCCGTGGCAGACCCTCCCTTTGCTCACCTGCATTTGGGTCCCCTCCTCTCCTGGGCCCAGGCGAGGATTACATGTCTCCACTCACACGCCCCTAAAAGGGTGGGTCATGCAATTCGTCCTGGCCAATTGGGCGTGAGCAGAGTGCATGCATATTTCTTCTGGATCAGAGCATTTAATTGCGAGTGGGAAATCTCTCAGGCTGTCCTCCCTGCCTTGGCGATTGTGAAAACGCGTGTGCGATGGAAATGCCATAGGCTGGAAGCAACCCGGAGCTCCAAACCACTTTGGGCAGACAGGTGTCCAAGAGCGTGATTTCCATCCCGAGCCAGGAGCAGACTCCTGTTGTGCTGGGGTCGCCGAGGGCCGTTGTCATAGCAGCATGACCCAGGCTGACTGACAAGGGTCTACTCGATATTAGCCGGTCCCCCATCGTCGCGTAAGCACTTGCTGTGTTTCAAGGACTGTGCTGAGTTCCAGCGGCCTTACGCCATTTAAATCCCACAGTAACCCTATGAGAGAAGATTTAGATTTTCCCGAGGCCAAATACCTAAAGCATCGTAGAGCTGTGGATTCTCATCCCTGCGCTGATCTTCACTCCCAAGTCTGATACGCTTGTATTATTAAATAGGGTAGGGGTGGGGGGAGAACCCGCAGGAGAAAAGCTTTTATAATATATTGAAAACAGTCAAATAGAAAAATCTGTATGTAAGGTGACCCCAGCTATTTTTAGATACACACACAGAAAGAGAGGGAGACAGAGAATAGAAGCGAAGCACGATACACACAGTTGAAATCTTTTAATGGGCGGCTTGGGGGAAGATTTTTATTTTATTTTTATACGCTTCTGTAACCTCTTTGGTCGTCTACAATGAGCGAACATTGTTTTGTAATCAGAAAAGAAACCTATTTTTAAACCTATGATAGTATCCAAAACGGAATGTGAATTGCTGGTGTCCGAAACATTCCCGACTCAAGAAGGCTCCAGGACAGATGCAGAAGAGACACGGACTAAGCCCCTCCTATGTTTCGGACAGTTTTTCTATGTTACGGCATTTAATGCTCTTAATGAGCTTGAGACCACTGAGAGAAGGATTACTTTTCCCAATCCGTAGATAAGAAATCTGGGGTTCCAAGAGGTCAAGTGACTTGCCCCCTTATTTTCATGCCTTCGTACGAGACTGCATCAGGTGCCCCAGAGAAGATACTCTTCCCGATTTGGGCTCATTGCTTCCTTGTGGGGCTATTTTGTATCTTCCCCTATCCTGCATTCTTTGTACGGTTCAGAGGTCTGTAATCTAACACATTGATTTGATTCAAGTGGCGCTGCATGGGTTAAAAAAATTTTTTTCGTGTTTATTTTTGAGAGAGAGAGAGAGAGAGAGACAGAGCATGAGCAGGGGAGGGGCGGAGACAGAAGGAGACACAGAATCCGAAGCAGGCTCCAGGCTCCAAGCTGTCAGCCCAGAGCCCGACGCGGGGCTCGAACTCACGAACCGTGAGATCATGACCCGAACCGAAGCCGGAAGCTCAACCGACTGAGCCACCCAGGCGCCCCTAATGGTGCATGGTTTTTAAATGTGCAGTTACTCTGATGTATTAATTTCTGATTGCTCCTGCCACAAATTACCATGAATTTTAGGGGCTTAAAACAACACACATTTTTTTTTAAATCTTACAGTTTTGGGGGTCTGAAATCTGGAATGGTTGTCACTGGGCTAAAAACAAAAACTCCGACGGGGCTTCATTTCTCCTACAGTTTCAGAGGGAGAATCTGTGTCTTTGCCTTTTCCAGCTTCTAGAGACTTCTGTCTTCCTTGGCTCACGTTCCTCTTCCTCCATCTTCAAAATGGGCCAATGGCAGGTGAGTCTCATGACGCCGCCTCTCTGGTGGCCCCTTCTCTGCCTCCCTCGTCCCCGTTTAAGGACCCTGGCGAGTGCTTTGGGTCCACCTGGAGAGGTCAGGATCATCGCTTTTTTTTAAGGTCATTTGATGAACAACCTTAGCTCCGTCCGCACCTTAAATTCCCCCTTACCGTGTGACCTGACGTATTCACGGCGTCCGGGCACTTGACATGGTCACTACTCTGCCCCCATCCCTGCCCAGAATTGTCACATACGAAAATCAGCTAGGCCTTCCTGTCTCCTTGGGAAAGTAAAAGTGGGGAAGAGTCGCATTAGCCGCCATAAACAGCCAAGGACCCTCAGCCAGCTCACACCTCCTTCTAGAACAGACGCCGTGTCTTGCGTGACCCCCACCTTCCCCTTGGGAGCACTGAAGGGAGACAGACAGACAGCACAGTGTTCTCACAGGTAAAGGTGCACATTTTGGGCTCCTACTTGCTGACCACAGGTCTTTGGGAATGCCATTTAACTGTTCTGGCCCTTGATGTCCTCATCGGTGAAGTGAAGAGAATGACAGGCCGGGTGATGTAGGACATTGATTAGAACAACAGCACCGGTAGCTACTGTTAATCCATGACAGTAGCACTTGTCCCACCCAAGACCCTGGCTTCACCTGCTGCAGCACGGCCCGCCCTTTCTTTGGAGCCTGACTTTGTGGTCACCGTTAGATTGTCTCCATGCAGCCTCCTGGGGCTGCCACCCGGGACTGGTTATCTCTGGGGCCGATGGTGTTGGTCTCATCATTTTCACCTCCGTGGAAGTGACTCTGGGTAAGGCGACAGAGGGTTCCTCTCCTGGCCCCCCAGTATATGTAACTTCTTAACTAAATTTCCCAAAAAGAAGAGGGATCTCTTCCATAAGCCACTGGATCTAGGGAGCGAAGTTCACAATGTGAATGAATCCCAAAGCCCCCGCCCCCCCCCATGTGACCGGAGCATAAGAAGGAGCCAGGGGTCAATGTGGGGGTCGTGCCCAGGAAAGGCTCCCAGGGAGGGACACTTGTGGTGCCTTGGAGGCCCAGTGGTCACCCTCGCTCGCTGGGCCCCACAGTCTGGCTAACCTCTAGCCCTGGAACCAACAGGAAAGAATAAGGATCCCACTCTGTCACCTTCGCCAAACAAGACTGGACTCCAGTCTTTGCCAAACAAGACTCCAGGAAGACTGGAGCAGAAGGTCATAGCCTCCCATATTCCAAGACAGGCAGTTGGACAGAGAAGTCTGAATGTGACAGTAAGCCATGAGAGGTGCCCATGAGTGTTTTTGTGACCTTGAGTTGTCCTGAAGGCTTGGGACCCTTGAGTCAGAGTTGAGAGGCTGGCGTCAATGTCCATGAACATCACTGACAAGTGTCAAAGGCCAGAAGGGGAAGACAGGCGTAGCTAGAGAGTTGGTATAAAAATACAGGGGTAGCTGGTGCTGTAGATATAGACCCAGAAATACGTAATTCTATTTATATACGTACATATTTATTTCTTTGATTTAGAATTAGGGCATACGTCCCGGGTTAGAGGAAGAAGAAACTTGTCACGGATAACTTGCATTTCCTCACTTCCTCAACACGTTCCAAGGCCTGGCTGGGCGAGGCATCTTTCCGACATCATCTCGTGGGCAGCCTCAGGAGGGCAGCAGGCTGGTAATCCGATCCCCACTTGCCACTCAGAGAAGGGGAAGCTGATACTCGGAGAAGTTAAGAAGGTTGGCCAAGGACGCCCAGGGTGGTAGGTTGAATTTCCAAGCCATGGAATTTAGAGCCAAATGAACACCTTCCCGACAAAAAGAGTCAATGTGTTTGCCACGGCACCACAGAGCAGCTGAGTGTATGAAGGAAGCCGTTTGATATTTGCATATCTTTAAATCTTGCTCTAAATGGTATCATTTCCTTTAAATAGACTAAGCGACTATGAATAATTAGCAATTAATAATTATTATGCCTCATTAACTTAATAAAGGATTATGTCTTTAGAGAAAATGCAGAGCTAATTGGAAACGAAAGTTAACCCGTGATTTTTCAGCTTAGACGCCCCGGAGTCCAGAACCTTCTGCTCACCTGAGGCCACGTCACTAGGCTGCTCGCCTGTGACCAGAAGGGAGCTGGAGGGACGGCCTTGTGAACCGAAACCAAGAAGGGCCCTGTCGCTAAACAAACGGAAACCTCAGGAAGCAGAACATAAGAAGGACGCTTAGTAGCTCTGGACCTGGGCAGCCTGTGGCCCAGAAGGTGGGGGACGTGGGCAGTGTGCCAATCTCAGCTTGCTGCGACTTGCAGAAGGGCCACTTGGAGAGATAAGCATAGGTCAGGCAGCCCTTTAGGCGAGGGAAGAGGACAGTCATCAAATGTCACTGGAGCCCTAAGCCGGGGCCACAGGTTCAGGGAGAGCAAATCCACCCACCGCTCTCCTTGTCTCACACCTGGTCTTACTCTGGCCGGGACGGTGGCCTCAGCTCCCTGCGTGGTCCCCCTGCCCCCAGTCTCGCTCCCCTGCAACCCTAATGGCAGCCACAGTGAGTCTGATCCTGCAGCTGCTTGGAAGTCTTGTGCCGGCTTCTCACTGCCCTGGGATAAAGCCCGGAGGGAGGGAGCCCTGCTTGATGCCCCAGAATCTTCCATGCTGCCTTCTTCTCCTAGCTGGATGCCGGAGGAGGACCCCCATGCTCTTCCGGATTAATGCCTTCTCTCTGTGGACGGCCCTTCGGCATCCCCTTCCTTCGTGAGGGTCACTTCTTTATGGCCACTGTGTTTCTGCTTGACATCGAGCTAGGAAGGTCCTGTGGGCTCCTGGGACCACTGCACTGTCCTCAAGAACACCTGCAGATAGCTCATCAGGTGACAGTACAGCAGTAGAGGGACCGAGGCCCAGTGAACGGCAGCTCCAGGGTCTGCAGACGAGACCGGATGCACCTTCGCACAAATAGATCCTACCCTGGAACCGGAGTCAGTAAGTGTTGGCTGCACGAAAGCTGGTGCCCCACCGGCCACCTTCTTTTTGGGGCCCAACCCTTCCTGTTCCATCCCATCTTCTAGGTCATAGCAGGGCCTGTGCCCAAGTCCCTCCCTCTGTTCATTTGCACCAGATCAAGACTCCCAGCCATGCCTCTTGGGCTGACAGTCTCCTCTCGGCCACTGGGCATGAACCTGTCGGGTGTGTAAGCGCAGAAGCGGGAGACAGCATCGTGGTTACAAGTGTGGACGCTGGACGGAGACCCGGGTCTGAATTCTGGTTCTGCCACTTTGCAGCCATGTGGTTGGGAAAGTCACTTACGCCATGGGCTTCCATCCCCTCTAAAAACCTGGGTCCAAGGGCGCCTGGGGGGCTCAGTCCGTTAAGCGTCGCGTCTGACTTCGGCTCAGGTCACGATCTCGTGGTTCATGAGTTCGAGCCCCGCATCGGGCTCTGTGCTGACGGCTCGGAGCCTGGAGCCTGCTTCGGATTCGGGTCTCCCTCTCTCTGCCCCTTGCCTGTTCACACTCCATCTCTGTCTCTCAAAAACAAACTAACGTTGAAAAACAATTTTTTTAATTAAAAAAAGATGGGTATAACAGTAACACTAATGCTCTAAGGCTTGTAATACATGCCCAGCCCATACAGCCCACGCATGCTAAGTATGTGTTAGCTACTCGCTATGGTTTTGGTGTTTTGGTGGAGGCCATGGCAAAACCGGACCCAGTGGTCTGGTATGTCTGCCATGATATCTAATAAGATAATCATTGCTACTTCGAATAATGGAATTATCACCACTTTGAACGAGCACACGTAAAAAGGTATCAGGCACGGGCAGGGTAGGCGCTGTCTTGCCCTTTTTCGCATGATCAGGAATCCGATACTCAGAAAATGTCAGGAGCTTCTGCCCAAGGTCACAGACACAGAGCGTGGCACAGCCCAGAATCAAACCCATGCGTGTCTGACCTCAAAAATCTGTGCACTTAATTACATTTTCTCGAGCTTCACCTGTGGCTCCCTCTAGACTCCCCACCTGAGGGAGGTCTCTCCCCCCGCCCCCGCAGTCTTTCAGCAACACCTCTTCCCATCCCTTTGCTTGTCCTCCCAGCCTCTGCAAAGATGGCCTCTCTTTGGGAAGCTTTCCCTGACTGCCTCAGGCTGGGTCACGTGTTCCACGTTGGTGCCTATCCCTATCCCGGCTACATCGGTCAGGACAGGCTGGGCTATGCTGCAGTAACAAACAGGCCCGAGACCCCGCAATGTCGTATTCCTCTCTCACACTACTTAACCATCCAGGGTCACCACTCTCTCTCCAGGGCCCAGAGGGAATGAGCAGCCTCTATCCAGAATATTTCCAGTCATCATGGAAGAGGGTAACAAGGGTCACTGTGGCAGGGGGCCTGGCCCGGACAAGCTCGTAAGGCAGAACTTGTCCCTGACCCCTCTTTCCACCTCCTACGGCACCGAGACAGCTCACGGGCACGGCCGCTCCAGCCACCGGCCTTCTGTCCCGCAAACTCGCCAGGCTCCTTCTCCTGCACAGGGCCTTTACACATGCTGTCCCTCTCTCCCGGAACACTTCGCTCGAAATACATGTATACCAGAGACACCCTCCTCGACCGCTTCGTTTACAAGGGCTCTCCACCTCCAGCTCTCTCTGTCCTCACATCGTGTCCCATTTTCTCCATAGACATTATCACTACTTTGAAGGATATTCCTGACTCGTTTACTTAATGTTGGGCTTCCTGATGAAGATATGGTTCCGTGAGGCAGGGCCTTGGCCCACTATGTTCACTACTGTTCCCCTAGAACTGGAATAGTGTTTGGAATTAGTCAATATTTTATATATATACACACTACCCCCAAATACTCTCTGCCTCCTCTAGAAAATAGTATGTAGAGAAAGGTAGTGTGTGAACTCAAACTTCCCTGGATTATTTTTTTTTAGATCCTGGTGCCCTTCTAACATTACGACAGGCAAAGCGATGGTGAATTAAATGTTTAATTAATGCTTATTATTGCCAGCGTATTAGTTTCCAGTCAAATTTACGACCCGATAGATTTCCTGTCTTTGTGAGTGGCAGGTTGATGTCATAACACAGGAGTCTTGAGCATAAGCAGGGAGCTCGGTGCATTTCTGCCGCCTTCCCGCTCCTTGGGAGGGAGGGAGCACGTCAGACCGAGGCGGGCGTGAGGACACTCGCCCATTCATTCCACGAAGCCTGACCGAGAACCTGTTGCACCCTCAAGCTACGCCAGGCTCTGCGATGCTCGGACCACAGCGTCTATTTGCGGGTATTTATTCATTCAGCAAACATTTATTTTTGTCTCTGCCATGTAGGAAGTGTTGCGTTAGGTGGCGAATAAAATAGCCACGGAAACAGGAAGTGTGGGTCTGGTTCGGACTCTGGGCTCTCACATAAATTCACGCACAGCAAGCAGCAGGGGCAGCTCTGACCCGGGCTAACCCAAGCACAAGTTCACCACTCTTGCTCATAGATGACACTCTGTCCTTGCCTTCCTTCCCCTCCTTCTCTCATTCTGCACCCCTGCACCAGATGGATTCGTCAGCGGGTGCTGATGGCCGTGGCCCCGAAGTGCCCCCCCGCTCCACCTCTCATCTCCTGCCCTGCCTCCTCCCTCCTCCTCTCTCATCCAAACATCTGTGACACCCCGTTGAACTCCTCCCTCCCTCCAGCACCTCCCCAGTCCCAAGCGATTCTCCACACAGCACCCCATCCCAAGAGAGAAACCCTCCAGAGATCTCCCACTGCTCTCAGAATAGAATCGGATCTCCTATCACAACCCAGCTTGGCAACCTCATCCCCATCTCTCCACAGGCCCAGGGTAGGCATCCTTCTCTTCTTCCCCCCAGGGAAGTCTGCTTTTGTTCCACCTGGTAAGGAGTGGATCCCTAAGAACGCCCTTAGCCGCGAACAACGCAAAATCCCCAATCAAGGACGACTAGCTATCTCCCATGAAGCGAGGCAACAAAACCAAGTTCTCCTCCATGATCTGATTTCCCAGTCTCAAATAAGGTTTTCTGCAGATCAGCTCCCTCAGGGCACAAGATGGTTGCCACGGTTCCAAGCCTCACACCTTAATCCACATGCTTCTTTCTATCTGACAAGAACCCTCCCCCTGTATGCCTTCTTTCACATCTCATTGGCCAGAATTGTGTCACATGCCCGTTCCTAAACCAATCATACCTTAGATTTCTTCTCTAAGTCCCAAGTCCCGATGGGGAGAGGTGGGCATCCGAACAAAACAGGGGTTCTGCTGAAGCCGAAGAAGGGGAGGGAACCAGCCCGCCTGCCCCAACCTGGAGCTGGGCCGTTGCGTGCGCAGGATAGATTTCGACCCCAGCTCTGCCGTTTCTCTGTCGTGTGATATTTGACAAGCCCCTTGTCTCTCCATGCCTCGGTTTCCTCGTCTTTAAACTGAGGTTGACTGTAGTATCTACTTTTTTAGGGTCGTTGTTAAGGTGGATGAGTTAATACATGTGACAGAACTTAGAACCGTGTCTGGCATATAAATAACTAGTATCTGATGTTATTCTACGATGCTAGCTCCATTTAATTAATTTATTTTTTTTCATTTCATTCAAAAAATTTCATTTTTTTTCATTTTCATTTTCATTTTTCATTCATTTTTCATTTAATTTATATTTTTCATTAGGCTTCATTTTCATGTAGCCTATGGGGCAACAATGATTTCAGGAGTAGATTCCTTGGTGCCCCTTCCCCATTTAGCCCATCCCCCCCTCCCCACCCCTCCAGCAACCTCTGTTTGTTCTCCATATTTAAGAGTCTCTTCGGTTTTGTCCCCTTCCCTGTTTTTACATGATTTTTGCTTCCCTTCCCTTATGTTCATCTGTTTTGTGTTGGAGACGATGCAACCCGGAGGGTTAGAGGAGCAGAGTTCCGATCCCCAGTCTTGTGACTGGTCTCCTGAATGAGAAGCTGAATGAACGTGTGTGCCCCAGAGGGCTGGTCTCTTCATCCGTTCTGGCTGCTGTTACAAAGATATTGTAGACTAGGGGGCTTAAAGAACAAAGATTTATTCCTCACAGTTCTGGAGGCTGGGAAGTCCAAGATCAAAGCGCCCGCAAATCCGGTGTCTGCTTCCTTTTCCACTGGTGGCTGTCTCCTTGTTATGTCCTCATGTGGTAGAAGGGGGGAGGGAGCTCTTTGGGGTCCCTCTTGGAAGGGCATTAGTGCATTAGTCCTGCGCATGAGAGCTCGCCCTTCTCCTCCCAAAGGCCCCACCTCCTGATAACATTACACTGGGGAGTAGGTTCAATGTATCAATTTTGGAGGGACACAAACGTTCAGCCTATACCATTCCGCTCTCACGCCCCCAATTCAGGTTCTGCTCACATGCAAAATACATTCATTCCTCCTGAGCAGCCCCCAGATCTTAACTCATTTCAGCATCAGCTGTGAAGTCTAAGTCCAAAGTCTCGACTTAAATACCATGTAAATCAGAGACGGGGTGAGACTCCAAGTATGACCCATTTGGAGGCAAGTTCCTCTGTAGCCGGGAACCTGTGAACCAAACAACTTACATGCCTCCCAGATACTATGGTGGGATAGGCATAGGATAGGCATTTCCATTCCAAAAGAGAAAAGAAAAGGAAAGAAAAGAAAAGAAAAGAAAAGAAAAGAGAAAAGAAAAGAAAAGAAAAGAAAAGAAAGAAAAGAAAAGAAAAGAAAGAAAAGAAAAGAAAAGAAAGAAAAGAAAAGAAAGAAAAGAGAAAAGAAAAGAGAAAAGAAAAGAAAAGAAAGAAAAGAAAAGAAAAGAAAAGAAAAGAAAAGAAAGAAAAGGAAAGAAAAGAGAAAAGAAAAGAAAAGAAAAGAAAGAAAAGAAAAGAAAAGAAAAGAAAAGAAAAGAAAAAAATGAGTGGCAGGTCCGTGGTTAGTCCAAAACCCATTGGAACCAATTCCGTTAGACCTTGAGGCTTAGGAATAATCCTCTTTGGCCCCAGCATCATGCTGCTCCGGCTTCAGACCCACTAGGCTGGCAACGTCACCACCTTGGTGGCCATTGCCACCAGGCAGTCTGCCTGGGCACCACCCCTTGAGATGGCTCTCTGTGGTGGCCCCACCCCCACGGTGACTCTCCGCTGGGACCACTTGCCTGTGGCTCCAGGCGACTTGTCTTTGAAGCCTTGGTGGAGGCAGCCTTGTCCCCAGATCTATGCACTCCGCGGGCAAAGATGGCCCTTCACAGACTCTGCCCGTGTTTGCTGCCTGAACCCTCTGGAGTGGTGACCAGAGCCTCAACTGGGAGGCCACGAGTCATGGTTCCCCGGGCACAGGGAACAGAGAGGACGCAATGTGAGATGGCACCAGGCAGAGCCCCAGCCCCTCCTGGGACAGAGCCCCTGCTCTGTACCCCCACTCGGCCCTCGTCCTGTGGCATCCCTGGTGATCCCCGCTTTCTCGTTTTTGACAATATGGGCAGCCTGAGAATGTTCCAGATCTTCAAGTTCTGCTTCCTTTTTTTGCTTAGAAATTTCTCCTTTGAGTCATTTCTCTTTCTCGGGCCGAACCAATCCACATTTTCAATGCGTTGCTTGGAAAGGTCTTCAGCTAAAGATCCCCTTTCATCACTCAAAAGTTCTACCTTCCAAAAAACACTAGCACAATTCAACTATGTTCTTTGCCACTTTATACTAAGGTTCACCTCTCCTCTGGTTTCCAGGAGCACGTTCCCTATTTCCAAGGGAGATCTCATCAAAATGGCCGTAACCTCTGTATTTCTACCAACGTTGCTTTTCAGGATCACTTCGGTATTCTCTAAGAAGACAGGCTTTCTCTCCTTCCTTTCTGAGTTCCCAGCAGAATTGCCCTTAGTGGTCCCTTCTTAGCAGTGTAGACTTTTTCTGGCTTGTGCCTCCAGATTCTTCCAGGCTCTTCCCACTGCCCCGTTCCAACGCCACTTCCACATTTTTAGAGATTTGTTTCAACAGCAGCCTCCACCTGGCACCAAGTTTTGCCTTAGTCTCTTCAGGTTGCTACAACAAAAATATTATAAATTGGGTGGCTGAAACCACACACATTTATCTCACAGTTCTGGAAGGTGAGAAGTCCAAAATCAAGGCATTGGCAGATTCTCACATCCGGTGAGAGCCCGCTGCCTGGATCACAGATGGAGATTCTCCCTGTGTGCTCACAGAAAGAGCGAGGGAGCTCTCTGGGGGCTCTTTTGTAAGGGCACTGATGCCATTCAGGAGGGTTGTACCCTTGTGATCCAATCACTCCCAAAGGCCCCACCTCCAGATATGATCACATTGAAGATTAGGATTCAACATGTGAATTTTGGAGAGATACAAACGTTTCGGTCCATAGCAGCTGGGGAGGGAGAGACATCCTTGACCTGACCTGGCCAGGCCATGGGAGCCAGAGACCATCCATTAGAGCTGGGTGTTCCAGAGCCAGAGATGGAGAGAAACTCTCTCAAGGGGACAAAGAACAGGCAGCTCTGGGCAGGCTGAGTGTGCAGGGGGAGAGAACAGGCGGGCTGGAGAACATTCCCTTCACAGACTAGGGAGAGAGGAGCCTGGGAATGTCTGCGGACGTTTGACTTCTGGGCAGAGGGCTGTAAAGCTTCCATCACTTATCAAGACACTTTCTCATTGCCAGACACTCAGCTGAGTATCTCCCCGTATTATCTCATCCAATTATCCCAAGAGCTCCGGCCACTGGAGACTATCATTCCCATCTCACAGGGAAGGAGATGGGTAAGTGACAACACCGAGACATTAGGCTCAATTTCAAATGCAGGGTTGCCTCACTCCACAACGCCTGCCTCCGAAATAATCAGGAGGACTGGGAGAGTCGTGAGGCTTCCGCCTTCTCTGTCTACATAGTCAGATCCTTGGCTGCCACATAGAGACATCAGTCCCCTGCCACGAGTCAGGTCAGGGGCTCTTAAGTCAACTTTAAATCGGAAGCAAACGGTGGGACTTCCAGATGGGGTAAGGAGTGCCTTAGACCCTGTTCACGGTGAAACAACAGTTGAATGGGTGAAAAATGTTGTCTTAAAGTCTTTCCGGTCCCGGAAATTATCCTAAGGGCATGTGACTAAGGAAGAAGCATCCATTCAAGGCCGTCCACTACATCTACATAAGAATGGTCAGAGTCTGTGGCATTGAAACCATGAACTACTCCATGACCTGCCAATGCCTACGGTCCAGAGTTGTACCCCAGGTAGGTAAAACCAAGAAGACAGGGGCTTCCTCTCCTCCAACTGACAGTTTAGGGAAGGTTGCGGGCATATGTCATCTCCCGAGCCGTGTGATGGAAAAGGTTTATTCCAGGCAGGTGTAGCTGACAGCACGGAGTCTCTGAGCCCCTATCCCACCCCCCCTTCACTTGGAGGAAGCTCGACCCAAGGCACAACAAGCAGAGAATACTGGGCTCTAAAGTCTCCTGTTCTAACTAGTTCATGGGCAGAGGTCCCACACCAGGAGGTACAAGCCAAGAAGAACAGTTACCACCACCCACCTCTAGCTCCCACTGACGGGGGCGGGGGGTGTCACTCCTCTTCAGGTAAGCAGTTTTTCACCCCAGCTCCCTGCACTGGCACATGGGTTCTCCCTGGGGGGGAAACGCAGGCATTAAGGACAAAGAGATCCATTATTTTGCCCGACAGGACTAACTTTACTTAAATAGAGAGTAGAGAACCCCATGCCTAAGGACACTGTCAAAAACACTGGAGATTTTCATGTGATCATCTCAACGGATGCAGAAGAAACATTTGACAAAGCACAACACCCTTTCATGATTCAAATCCTCAGCAAACTGGGTATAGAAGGAACACAACTCGACCTAATAAAGACCATATACAACAAAGGCACAGCGAACATTAAACTCGGTGAAAAATGGGAAGCTTTAACTCTAAGATCCGAATGTGACAAGGGTGAGTACTCTCACCACTCCTGTTCAACATTGTACTGGAAATCTGGCTAGAGCAATCAGGCCAGACAAAGATATAAAAGGCATCCAAATTGGCAAAGAAAAAGTAAAATGGGGATTCTTGGCAGAGGCTATGATCTTATACGTAGAAAATCCTAAAGACTCCACCAAACCCTGTTGGAACTCATCCATGGATGTAGTCAAGTTGCAGGATATCGAATCGGCACACAGAAATTGGTGGTGTTTCTATACACTCACAATGAAACACTTGGAAAAGAAGTAAAATTATCCCATTCGTAGTAGTGTCAGGAACAGAAACAAAGCCAAAGTATTCTGGAATAGATTTAACCAAGATAGTGACACAGCTGCACAATGGAAACTACAAGAACTCGGATGAAAGAAATTGAAAACAACACAAACAAATGGAAAGATATGGATGAAATTAATGTTGCTAAAATGTCCACACCACTCAAGCAATCTACGGGGTCAGTGCCGTCCCTGTGGAAATACCAATAACGTTTAAAATAGACACGGAACAAACAATCCTAAAGTTTGTATGGAATCACAAAAGACCCCAGATAGCCGAAGCAATCTTGAGAAAGGAGATCAAAGCAGGAGACATCACATTTCCTGGCTTGAAGCTATACTACAAAGCTATAGTAATTAAAACAGTATGGTACTGGGTTAAAAACAGACACGCAGACTATTGGAACAGAATAGAGAGATCAGAAATAAACTACCACATATAGAGTTAGCTAATATTTGACAAGGGAGCCCAGAATACTCTGTGGGGGACAAAGTAGTCACTTCAACAAACAGTGTTGGGAAAACTTCTTGACCACGTTCAGAAAAACAAAATTGAACCCCTACCTTAATTCACTCACAAAACTTAAAATGGATTAAAGTCGCAAACATAATACCCGATGCCAAAAAATTCCTAGAAGAAAGCATAGGGAAGGACCTCGTTGACATCGGTCTGGGTGATGATTTTTTTGGATATGACAACAACAGAAGCACAAGCAATAAAAGCACAAATCCACACGTAGGTCCACATCCAATGAAAAAGCTTCTGCACAGGAAAGGAAACCACCAACAAAATGAAAAGGCAACCCGCCGAATGGGAGAAAATAACGCAAACCGTATATCAAATAAAGGATGAACAGCCAAAATATACGAAAGACTCATGCAACTCCATAGTAAAAAAGCAAACAATCCAATTAAAAAAAAAAAAAGCAAAGGCTCCTGGGTCGCTCAGTTGGTTGAGCGTCCGACTCTTGATTTGGGCTCAGGTCATGATCTCACGGTTGTGGGATCAAGCCCAGCGTTGGGCTCCGTGCTGAGCGTGCAGCCTACTTAAGATTCTCTCTCTCTCCCTTTGCCCCTCCCCCCAGCCTTTGCTCCTCTAAAAAATATATATAATTTTTAAAAAGAGCAGAGGATCTAAATAAATATTTTTCCAAATATCTATTGTGTGAAAGTCAATATCTGTTGACTTTCAAGTGGTCAACAGTGTATGAAAAGACACTCAACATCACTCAGCATGAGGGACCACAGTGAGCTATCACCTCCCACCTGTCAGGATGGCCACCAGCAGGAAGACAGGTGATAACATGTGTCAGCGTGGATGTGGAGACCGGGGAGCCCTTGGACACTTAGAAATATACGATTGTTTACGTAGCATATGTAACGAATAGTATTACGCCTTAAAAAAAAAGAAGGAAAAGAAGAAAGTCCCGCCATTTGGGACAACATACATGACCCTGGAGGACATCATGCTAAGTGAAGTAATGCAGACACCGAAAGTCACTTACGTGTGGAATCTCAAAAAGCCAGACTCAGAAAAGCAGACAGTAGAAAGGTAGTCGTAGATCTGGGAGAGGAAGGAAATGGGGAGCTGTTGGTCGAAGTTTACAAAGGTCCGGTTATGCAGGATGATTCTACAGGTCTAATGCACAGCAGGGTGGATATAGGCAATCCTGTATTGTAGATTTGAAATTTGCTGAGAGTTATCTTACATGTTCTCAACATAAACAAAAACAAAACCAAAGTCCTGGGGTGCCTAGGTGGCTCAGTCGGTTAAGCATCTGACTTTGGCTTGGGTCATGATCTCCCGGTTCGTGGGTTCAAGCCCCGCGTCGGGCTCTGTGCTGACAGCTCAGAGCCTGGAGCCTGCTTCCACTTCTGTGTCTCCCTTTCTCTCTGCCCGTCCCCTGCTCTCTCTCTCCCTCTCTCTCTCTCAAAAGTAAATAAACATTTAAAATTTAAAAAAAAAACATCCTATTTGAGGTGACAGATATGTTAGCTTAATTGTGATCATTTCACAACGTATACATATATCAAAAATCACATTGTACTTCTTAAGTGTATACAATTTTCATTCGCTAATGACACCGAAATAAAGCTGGAAAAATTTTTTAAAAATTTTAAATTCTTTAACAAGTTGAAACACCACCTAAGAAACAGCTCACACTGTAAGACTCTGAGAACAGAAGTAAATCTTTATGACTTTTTTTAAGGCAATGTTTTCTTAGATACGACAGCAAAGTCACAAGTGATAAAAAGAATAAGATAACTTGGCCTACAGTAAAGTTACAAAGTTTTGTGCTGCAAGGTGAAAAGAGAGACTAAACGATGGGAGAAAATATTTGATGGGGAAAATATCTAATGTGGAACTTACACCCAAAATAGGTCAAGTGTTGCTGAAATTTAATAAAAGGCCCGTGATCCAATTAAAAATGGACCAAGGATTTGAACAGCCATTTCTCCCAAGAAGATATACAAATGGTCAGTAAGCACAGGAGAAGACTCTCTATGCTATGTAGACACTCCAGCTGGTTGCAGATCAGGACCCCGACTCATTTCCGTCTGTTTCCAAAGCAAAAACATGGTTCTGTTTCACCCTGGTCCCTTCCCATTTACACATTGTGGCTCTTAGAGGTGCCAGCATCTAGAAAAACATGACTAGAGCAGCATTAGAAAATATTAAATGCCTGCAGGGGCCACACTCAGGGAAGCAGGTCAAGGGCACCGGCTGGACATCACATGCCCCATGGAACAGGGAGGTGTCATTCAGACCCAGCCATTCTCACCATAAGGAATTGGGGGCCCGGAGGTGCCATATTTGAATGTAGATCCTTCCAAATTTTAGAATATGGAATAGTCACCAGGACACAGAGAGTGACCGGAGGGAGGACGATTCGCCGGTCATGTCATGGGCTATTTCTTCATCTGTGCTGGTGACGTAGCTGAGCTCACTTTGAGCTAATCCATTGAGCTGTAGGCTTGTGATAGGTGCATGTTTCTGTGTCTGCATCACACTTTAAAAGAAATTTGTGTTTTTTTTTAATGTTTATTCATTTTTGAGACAGAGAGAGACAGAGAACGGGGGAGGGGCAGAGAGAGGGAGACACAGAATCCGAAGCAGGCTCCGGGCTCTGAGCTGTCAGCACAGAGCCCGACGCGGGGCTCGAACCCACAGACCGCGAGATCACGACCTGAGCCGAGGTCGGCCGCTTCACCGACTGAGCCACCCGGGCGCCCTGAAATTTGGTTTGTTTTAAATCGTGGAACTAGGAAATAATACTCTGTGTCAAATATAACTCTTGGGTCACCAGTTTGCCAGCATGAGGCCTTCATGTTCAGCCTTTTGGGGAATCATTCTTGCCATCTTGGGGTTGCAAGCCCATGCTTGCCTGTGCTACGTCATGCTGGGGGTTATATTCCGGGGCAGGGAGGTGACGTCGCAGGGCACGCAGTGTGAACCTCTCTCTCTACAGTGGGAAGAATGCGACTCCTGGAGGTGGTGAGCTCCCTTTCCCCGTAGGAATTCAAGCAGAGGTTGGACAAGTATTGGTCAGGGATTTTGCGGAGGGCTTGGAGGAAGCTGCCGATCCAGGCAGGGCTTAAAGTTCCCTCCAGTCCTGGGAACCAAAGAATCCGAGATCATTTACTCAATCGTGCATCCAGCAAATACTCCTACCCCCTTCATGTCAGATATGCACCCAGGCCCTGAGGATTCGGTGGTGAACAAAATGGTCCGGATCCCTCCATGTAAAGACCTGGGTACCTCAGTTTGGTGAAGCAACTCTCCGTTTCAGCTCAGGTCAGGATCTTGTGGTTTTGTGGGTTCGAGCCCCGCGTCCGGCTCTGCACTGGTGGACCAGAGCGTGCTCGGGATTCTCTGTCTCCCTCGCTCTCTGCCCCTCCCTGACGCATGCTGTCTCTGCCTCTCTCAAGATAAATAAACTTAAAAAAATAAATAAATAAAGACCTTACAAACCATGGGGTGGGGGCGTGTGCGAAGTCAGCTCAGCGAAGAGAACGATGTGGGAAGGTGAGGGGGCTCTGACTTGACCTCAGATGTGCCCATTTTTGTGTAGACAGAGGAAGGGAGTACTAGTTCAACTGAGGCATGAGCGGCACCTGAACCAGCCAGCCAGCCAAGAGGAGTAGGGGCTGGCGGGAGGAGGGAAACGGGGCCCCACCCGAGGAAACAGGGAAAGTTCCAGTAGGCGGTGTGGAGGGCTCTTGTGGTCCGGCTGTCTGGCTACATCCTCCCTGCCGGGATTCTAAGAACGTAAAATTCTAAGACCTCATCATTCGGAGCATCTATGATGCAACGGATCTCTTTTCTATTAGTAAGATTCTCCAAATGGAGTTTTCCAGGAATCCGCGAATATACCTTTCTAAGTCTCCGGCTTTCAGGCACGGTGAGTTTGCACCCTCATTTTGTCTCTCTGCTAGTGTAGACAAGGCTAAAGAGAAGAATTTGGAAGCTCATTTGTATTCGCTCTGCAATCTGCCTCCCAATTAGACCCTGTGTTCTGCTCTGCTCCGGGAAAAGACACAAAAGAAAATGCAGACAGGGGCCCTGCTTCCACTAATGAGTGATCTCCCAGCGTAGAGTTAATGCCAGAGCCCCGTTTGGCCACCAGGCCGTCGCCGGCATGGGGTGAACACGCAGACTAATTTATGTGGAATAAAAACACATTTTTTACACGGTGCCCTGACACCAAGATAGGCGTTGCCTCCCCACCAAACAAGCCCAATTATCGTGCTACGCTCTGTGGCCTTTTCTGCTCTACAGTTACAAATTCCCTTAACTCTTTCTGGCACCAAGGGGAGCAAAGGGCAGCATGGTTCCAGCGGAGCATCCTGGGAGCCGAGCAGGTGAATCTGGAGAAGTGGGCCACGTGGCTTGGGTGTGGCGACCACCGCGCTGGGCCCGAGGCCAACCACCTCGGTGGCCCCGCCTGTAGAATGGCGGTAAGGCCAGGCCACCTCGGAGGGCTTCTTGCGCAGCAAACGCGGGTCATTGCTTAGAACCGCGGCTGACTCGAGTGCTAACGGTTTTTATGAAACACGAGGCCCGAGAATGCCGTCCTATATATGCCGTCTTAGGGGTGTGGAATTGGCCACCCATGGTGAGCGGAAAGGTCTTAAGGAGGCAATGCGTCAAACAGAGAAGCGTGGAGGACAGATTGTCACGGTGACAGGTGAAAGGCCACCGTGCTGTGAGAGGGGGAGGTCCTTGCGGCCCGCAGCCCCAGAGGCCGGCAGATGAACGCGGAAACACGGGCTGCGGGCCTGAGCCGCCTCCGTCCATTTGCGTCGCTGCAGCACAGAACCACAGATCCGGGGCTTCCCGGGAGCGGAAACGTGTTTCTCACACTCTGGAAGCTGGACCTTCCAAACCGGGGTGTGGGCACGGCCCGGTTCCGGCGAGAAACTGCTCCCTGGTGGCCGACGGCGGTGTCCTCGCTTTGTGCTCACGTGGCCGAATGAGAGCGGGGGCGCCCTCCGGGTCCCATTTTCCAGGACCCTCACCCCCTTCTTAAGGGCCTCCCCGCTCGCGACCTCCCAGAGATGCCAGCATCATACTGGGGGATGGCTTTGGACACAGGAATTCTGAGGGATCACAAGCACTCAGTCCCCTGCAGGGAAAGCCACCAGAAGTGTTTTGAACAAAGCACGTCATTAATTTTTTTACTTTTGCGCCAAGAGTCAGAAACGCCACTCACAGGGGCTCAAGCAAAACATACAGGCTCGTGGGATTGGAACTTCAGGTGGCAGAACTAGCTCTAGACTAGACTAGGTCTGGACCGGCTAGACCCACGGGACTAGAATCGGATGAAGTGATTTCTTCAGGACATGGTTCCCTCCATTACCTAACGCCGCTTTGCGCCAAGTTGGCCCCACTCGGCCCCAAGGTCTCCCCGAGACGGCCGCCAACATCTCTCGCCTAAAAGCCAGCCAGCGAAGCCACGCTGGGCAGAGGAGGGAGGGAGCGCTTCGAGCTTGAGTCTCATTGGCCATCCCTGAACCAATCACTGAGGCCGAGGCGGGGTGCTTTGCTCTCTGATTGGTTAGACCTGGTCATGTGCCTACGACTGGAGCGGGTGGGATTGTAACTTCAGGGCAGAAAGGGGGGGGAAGTACCCCACAGGAAAGGGGCGGGGCATGCATGCGTGTCTATTTACGTATCTGTGCTTCACCCTTTTATGGTTTTGTACCGCTCGTTTTGTTGTGACGGTTGTAGTTGTGTTGTTTTACGAGAAAGTGGGTGGATTCTGGATAGGCAGAAATAACGTGTGCCCACGGTGCCTACATGCATGTATTGGGTTGCCATCAGTTGGTCCCCGTGAGAAAGATTTGCTCACCTGGGTTGGGAGTGGGGTGTCTAATTTTTCTCTGCTCCCTTAGCCTCCATGCCTCTAATCTTCTTCAGCTGGAAGGGGACAGGTGAAGGGAAGATCGGGCTAATCTCTCTCTCCTCTCTCCACATTGTGAAAGAGAGAAGCACTGTGTCCAGAGTTACAGAGCTGGAGCTTGACCTGAGGTGTCCTGGATGCCTGCTGGGATCGTGCCTTCAGCGACTGTCCTGTGTCTAGACCCATCTGTACCACTTACCAACCCTGTGACCTTTGGTGAATTGCTGTGGAACATATCAGCTCCCCCCAGGGGCACGCGAGGACTCGACGGACAATGGAGGCAGGGCCCTTAGCCCAACATGTACTTAGCACTCAAAGCATGGAAGCTATCTTTGAAATCATGGTTAATATCCCTCTTGCTGTTTTCCCGCTTCCCGGCACTTATCGTGGCCTTAAATCCAGTGGCGGGAGTGAGAGAATTAAGATAACCAAGTGGCTTAGTGACAACATTATGTAAAACTGTCTCCCTGTGGATCCTTCCAAGCTAAATAGAGTACAGCATTTGAGTTTCCAAAGGTAACTCAGTAAACTCTCTTATCATTGGGGAACGAGGAGGCTGGTTAATCAAATACAGAGAAATCAGAGCAAATCAAATAAGGAGTTACCGTGTTGGCCGAATTGGAATTAGCCTTAGCGAAAGGATCAGGATTCGGCAGAAACCCAGCCAAAAACGCTCTGGGGCCTTCTCATTGCCCACCAGCTTACACAGAACCCGGTTCCGGTCGTGCCCTCTGGGGCCCACACTCCCGTCCCTCAGCCCTGGGCCCCTGGCACAAGCCTGACACCTCCGTGGCTTTGCTTGTATCTTGCCTCGCCTCCTGGAAGATCTCAATCATGTCACTTTGCCTTTCTGCGCTGCTGTCTCTTGATCTACTATAAAGCGGCAGAATGTATGTCCCCACTGGAACACTGGGATGGTAATGAGGTGCCGTGTGTGTTAATGCGTCTGGAAGACCGGCTGCCTGGCCAGGTGCTCATAAAGCTTCAGCTGACCTGGATGTGGGCCCCTAGAAACCACTGTGGGCCACCTGGATGACAGAAGATCAATGGTCCCCAGGTTGCCGAGGACCTGGAAAGCGTCCCAAGAACACCGTAGAGATTGTATTACAGTTAAAGACCCTTCTCTGACCCCTCCTGCTGACCATTCCAGACTATTTAGGCTACACAAAGGTAAAGCCTGATCCTAGTAACGTGGGAGATTTTGTTTAATTCATAAGCGAAAACGCTATTGTTTCAAACTCCTCAACAAGCAACAACAACCATCGCCATTGAAAACTGCTTCGGTACCAGGCACTGTTCTAAGTATTTTTCAGGCGTTAACTCGTTTAATCCTCACACACTATGTCGTAGATGGCGTGACAGAGGCACAGAGAGGTGAAGCGATTTTCCCGAGGCCACGCAGCTAGAAAGGGGCAGAGCTTAGGCTCTTAACTGCTTTGTAATAAATGACTGAAACCCACTCTCCCTGGGGCTCAACAGAAGTAGAACATTCTCTTCTTTTTCGGAGTCAAAAAAAAAATCTTTCTTTTTGCGTCAATTCTGAAACTTTTTCGACCGTATATATGAAATGACCTATAGGATATATAATACCAATAAATGCTCTGCAAACAAAACAAACAACAACAAAAAAACCGCCCTTATTACATGCAAAGGGTTTTGATATGTTCCATGATATTCTAGTTTATATTTTCAGATAAGTATTTGATTCTATTATATATATTCTCTCTCTATATTCTATGTATATTCTATATTTTCTGTTTTCTATTTTTAAATGCTGGCTGCCATCTACGACATTGATTTTAAGATGCACTAATCAATCATGCTTCAGTTTGAAAAACACCACTCCAGACTCGGTTATAAAAAGGCAGGGCCCACTAGTCACTATAAAGCTAGTGCCCAGCTCCTGGCTCTCGAAGCTTCCATCAACGCTTAACCCAACTGAATGTTGAGGCATGAATACAGTTCAGAGCACAGATCTCTAATAACCCAGAGCAGGTCCTGCCCACAGAAATTATTTTGCCTGCATAGAACTTACATTTTTTGTGAAAGGTTGCTCACATTTAAAAAATAGGAGATTCAGGGGCACCTGGGTGGCTCAGTCGGTTAAGCTTCTGACTCTTGATTTCGGCTCAGGTCATGATCCCTCGGTTCGTGGGTTTGAGCCCCATGTCAGGCGTTATCTTCACTGATGGCACAGAACCTGCTTGGGATTCTCTTTCTCTCTCTCTCTCTCTCTCTCTCTCTCTGTCCCTCCCCTGCTGGCTCTGTCTCTCAAAATAAATAAATAAACTTAAAAAAAATACCAGGAGATTCACAGAAGCATCCAGATACCCAGCTTCTGATACATAATCAGATGTGGCAACTCTGGGGCAAGTGCTGGGTGGAATGTTCTGGTGCCTGCCAAGACAGAGCCCCTGTGTATCTCACTTCCCGGCTCAGCCCTTGGCTCACTTACTCATCTGTCTCCTACCTGAACCCTGTAGGCATCCAGATTTGGGTCTGGTTGAGGACCTTAATATTAAAAAAGAAAGAGGCAAATTCTACGGGTAAACGGTGACCTTTAGAACTCTTTGCCAACCCGCATTCCCTGCTAGGATGTTCGCAGTGACCTTAAGGCATAATTGCCTGGATGCCTAGAAACGTTTGAATCGGGGCTTTCTTTTGTTCCTTCTGTTTGTCTAGTTTTAGGACATCCCTGCTAACATCTCGTATCTTTCTTGCCTAAATCCTTTTGTGGCCCCTGTAGGAACTCATATTCTCTTCTGGGAATCTTTAGAGCCAGGTACCAACAAGATGCCTGGGGATATCATTTCCTGTGACTTGCTCTGAAGGTTGTGGCTCTGGAAAGGATGGGCTATTTCTGAGCACTGGTTCCGGAGCCAGGCTGCCATTTGCTAGCTGTGTGACTGACCCTGGGGCACAGCCTTTTAACTCCTCTGTGTCTCTGTGGCTTCAGCTATAAAATGGGAAAAATAGTAGCATATCTCATGCAGGGTTTGGGGAGAATTAGAGAAAATAATCCACATAAAGTGCTTCCTTCTGTCCCTGTGAAGTGTTATTATGCACTGAAAGCGTGGGGTGTCTTGTCACGAACGCTTTGGTGTGGGGTTCCCTGGGCACAAGAGAATCTGTCAAAGACTGTCGCCAGCTCGGGTTGAGGCTGGAGGGGAAGGGACTTGATTGTGTTTCAAGACCACCCTTTGTGTATATCATTCCCCAGGGCTCTCTGGTAACCATGGCAACTGCGCTTACAGGTTGCCAAGTTCAAAACAATATATTTCCGAGCAAGAAGGTTTGCTGACATCACCCATCCTCGTGAGAAGGGAATGAAGGCTCGGGGTCCGCTCTGTGGCCGGTACCAGCCTGAACACCCAAGATTCTCCATTCTGTCTCTTTTCACACGGCCACCTAAGTAATGACGTCCAGGCAGAACTAGGGGCATTATTATGAAACAGCTAGCATGGCGACCGTGAGTGTCACTTTCTACCCTCATGGCAGTGAACCGAGCCTGAGCTTTGGGGGTCCCACAAACTGAGATGCCCTCTTGACTCCACAGCTTACTGTGTGACCGCGGGCAGGTAACTCTCCCTCTCTGTGCTTCAGTTCGGGTCACCTCATCAGTCAAATGGGACTAGCTCAGTGCCCCTCAAGTGGTTCTTAGAAGATTACACAAGTTGGTACGTGTGAAAGCCCATAGCACAGTGCCTGGCACACAAGTGGCCCAGAGTAACTGTCCATTGACTTCCCTCATCTCCAGTGATGGCTTTCCAAATCTGCTTGTGCTCCCTTGATTCTGTGCCTTGGCTTTCGCTGATTCTTCTGCTGAGAACACCCTTTCTGTCGAGCCTCAGCTCCCTACCTATTGAAAACACACTAGATTTTTCCCGAGGAAACAACTGCACAAAGACTCATGTGCAAAGATCGTAATGACGATAGCATTTATCTTATTTTTTTAATGTTTTATTTATTTTTGAGACAGAGAGAAAGAGAGCATGAGCAGCGGAGGGGCAGAGAGAGGGAGACACAGCATCGGATGCAGGCTCCAGGCTCCGAGCTGTCAGCACAGAGCCCGACGCGGGGCTCGAACTCACGAGCTGTGAGATCGTGACCTGAGCCACAGTCGGATGCTTAATGGACTGAGCCACGCAGGCACCCCCACAATAGCGTTTAAAATACCCATCAACTGTAAGCGGTATAAATATCCAGCCATAAAGGACTGATGAAAGAAAGTAATCCATACAAATATAATATGATTAACCTGCTTAAAACGATGCGCATCTGTCTTTGTTGATACGGAATTGATGGCTATGTTGTAAAGTGAAAAGTGGATCATGAGAGAATATCCCTGCGATGGCCATACGTATTCTATAGACAGCAAGGTAGACAGGTAAGTAGGTATAGATGTAAAAATATGAATAGTTGTTGGGCAATTTTCTTTAGTTTGCTTCTCAGTGTCTTTTACTTTTTTTTTTTTTTTTTTTTTTTTTTTTTTTTTTTTTACCACACACACATATGCCTTGGATAATAAAATACCTCTAGTACAACCCTAACGTCAGCACTAACATAAATTAATGTTGATATCCATTGTCCAGGGTTCAGGGCAAATCCCCTTCCACCCTGGGCTTCCTTGGATGCTTCTAGATCACAGAGAACTGCCTTTTTCTTTCTTCAGAGCCTGTGCTGTCCTTGGTGCCCACTTTGACCTCTGAAGACATTTATTGTGTCCTGTCTGCTTTGTGCCCCGTCCCTGCTCAGGAATATGTTCCTGGAGGACACAGGCAGAGTGGCTTAGCTCCTGTGGGCAGTGGGCAGTGAACGTATAAGTGAATGAGTGAAAGAATGAATGAATGAATGCATCCTCCACTCTTCAAAGTCTGGTACGATGCCTCCTCCTTTGTGAGGTCTTTCCGGACTCCTTCCTCCTCTTCTCAACCCTTTGGAGGCTCTTCCCTCTAAAGCTGGCCAGCCGGAGCCAATGTCGCCTGTCGTTCCTGCCCACTGCATTCTGGCCTTCACCCTCCCGCGGGGCGCCTGGGGCAGAAACAGGTGCAGCGGACACAGTCCTGACTCCAAAGGGGTTGGCAGGAACACGGCAAACAGTAGCCCAGGCAGTGAGAAGAGGCTTCCTGGAAGGGGGGGCACCGTGGCCATTCTTCGGTATAACCATTACTGTGACTCACGGAGGCACCGCCGGGCAGGAAAAGGTGGTGTGAATCCAGGGGCCGTTGGGGTCAGTGTGAGAAGAAATGACACATGTCGCTTCTGGCCTGTGGCCGTTAAGGAGCAGGGCGCTGCTCCCTCCAGCCTTCTCTGCCCTCCAGCTGCAACGTGAAGGCCATGTGTATCAGGCGGCACAAGTCACACGATAGAAAAGGGCTGCCCGACCACACCCAAGCCTTGCACGACCCATTCAGTGACCCTTACTGTGCTAATCCAGCTGGAATGCCAGGGTTTATTTGTTACTTCAGCAAAGCCCAGCCCATCCTGACCAACACGGCTCTCAAACTTCACCCCACCCCTGTTCTCGCTTAATAACTTTCGCCAAAAAGTTATTTCTACGTGAGCCAGCTCAGCTCCTCTTACGAGATTAAAGATTGAGATGCCGCTTACAGAGTGACGCTGGGGTTTCACTCGGCTGGTGGACAGAATAAATAAATACTTGTGTGTAAGCAGGAAGAAGGCAAAGTCTTCACAGCCCCTGGCCATCCCGGCAATCGCCTCTAAAAGGCAGGAAAGTCTGTCTCCTAATTACACATGGTCCCTGTCCTTGAGCTTGGCGAAAGGGGATCCATCCAAACAGAATCCATCACCTTCCAATGATTTCCTCTCGTGCAGGGACAGCAGCATCAATTAAGCCCCCGGGATGGATGTAGGCAAAACGTCGCTCCAACAAGGATTCGACCTGTCTTGCCTTTAATTGTCCATTTATTTCTCTCACAAACGACGTCGACCGCCCGGATGCTGCTTTTGTGGGGCCGTTTCTACTCCCCAGGGAAGAGGGCTGAGGGAAGGAGCCGAGCGCGGCGTGAAGGTTTCCATGGTAATTACGCGCCAACCACCAGAAGGCTCTGCCCGGTGAAATCCCTCGTTAGCCACTATCCAGCTAATTAGAAGAGGCCTTCAGCACTTGATGGTATTCTGGAACATTTCTTCCCGGCCGTTTAGGAATGGACGCTGAAGGCTTTGTCCAGGCAAGGTTGAGTGTCTTTAGCCCCAAGCCCCAGGGAAAGTCATGGGCACGAAGGGAGAACAATTTATTCCACTGGCTTCTGGAGCACTTTCGTCACCTCTGCATCTGGCAAACACCAAGATGAGTTCAAGGAAACCAGCCCAGGGCAGAGGTCCTTAAGGAAGGGAGAGATCCAACCGGTCCGTTCTGGAAGAGACCCATACAGTAACCAAGGGAACAGAGGATTAAGCCTTGCTTTCGGGGAAGAGTGGGATGGGCATGTGAGGGGTCGAGGAAAACTTGTCGGGGCCAGGGAAGTGTTTGGGGGCTCACAGGGTGGCTTCACACACAACCTGCGGACTTTATAAAATCTCATGTTCAGAAGGATCTCCTTCCTGGTCACAGGCTTTACTGTCACTGTCTTAAAGTGTTGAATAATTTTTAAACAAGGCGCCCTGCGTTTTCACTTTTTCCTAAGCCCCGCAATATTATGTGGCTGGTCCTGGGTCTCAGGTGGGCGGGTTTTCCAAGCGGGTAAACAGAGGCAACAGGCTGTGGATACGGAGAAAACCCCTAGGCACACAGGTGCCTAAGGACTCCCCTGGCCACCAGACACTGAATCCAGGCATGACACTGTCATGAATCGCATTGGGACTGCTGGCTCTGGAGTCAGGAAGGGATGGCTCCAGGATTAACTCTGCCCCCCACTCTCTGTGTGTTCTTAGGTAAATGACCTAACCCCTCTGCACCTCAGTGTTCTTAGTGGGGACACGACTTAAGGGTTATTTAATAGCTTACGGTCGAAGCTGGCATGTAATTGTTGCTTAATAAATGTTACTCGGGGCGCCTGGGTGGCTCAGCCGGTTAAGCATCTGACTTCGGCTCAGGCCATGATCTCGCAGTCTGCAGGTTCGAGCCCCGCGTCGGGCTCTGTGCTGACAGCTTGGAGCCCGGAGCCTTTTTCAGATGCTGTGTCTCCCTCTTTCTCTGACCCTCCACTGTTCATGCTCTGTCTCTCTCTGTCTCAAAAATAAATAAACATTAAAAAAATTTAAAAAAAAATAATAAATGTTACTCAACGCCCTGATTATCGCCATCGACATTTTTAGAATCATCATCATACTTTAATCCTTATATTGTTACACAGCTACCCGCTAAGACTTGAGAAGCCCTCGAGACATCCGCGTTGCCTCAGAGACCTGGTCTCTCTTGCAGTGGGTGTCCTGACGGAGACCCGGAGAGACCAAAGCGAAGCGTTGCCCCCTTCCTTCTTAATTTTTCTCTCTTTGCAGCTCCTTTCCACCTGGGAAAAATCCACCCACCCCCACGGCCCCCCGACCCAATCCCAGCTTTTGAGTTCTGCCTTTAAACGTTCAGAATCTATTTTCATCTGGCAATTCTACTAAGGAAACTGGTCTAGGGAGGGATGACTTACCCAAGGTCACCCAGCGATTCAACCACAGAACCGCGATCCCGTTTTGGTCTCCCACGCTTTCCAGCCCGCTCCATGATTTTGTATTTGACTGGGTCACGTTTCTTCCTCTCTGCCAGCCTCGGAAAAGTACTTCGCTGTGCCTTAAATTTTACAGAATCTGTTCTTTCCTTACAAATTCACTCAAATCCCCCAGGATATAGTTATCTCCAGGAAAATCAAGCATCTCCTGATTGAGGGCTGGTCAGAGCGAGACCCTGGGCTCAATGCATCAGTGGGCAGAGGGAGGCGCTTATCTTAAGCGGCAGAAAGCTGGATGGGAGCCTAATTGGCAAACAAAAGGAGAACGGGAGGCTGTTCAAGCATGACCCGAGCTTGGCTCGTCCTGCCAGGGGAGGGCAGCCCCAGCTGGAGGTTGGGACAAGGAGAGACAGGGAAGAGGCACTTAGCTCCCGGCCGTGGAGCGTCAGCCGGAATGGAGTTGAATCCCTCCTCTGCCATTTACTAGCTGTGTGGCTTTGAGCGGGCTCCCCTCCCTCTCTGAACACGCTTTCTCCCTGGAAAATGTGGAGGCAAGGGGAGTATCGTCCCCACCGCGTGTAAGAAGCTGAGCTGTGCCTCTGACCCGGGGGCTCACGCTCCCATCCACTCCCGGGGCTGGTGGCAGCGAAGGCGGCCGGGAAAGACCTGACGCGGAGCCCGCAGCCCCCGGACACCCCGCTTCCCTCGGACAGGGACGAAGAGGACGGCAAGGGAGGATGAGTGAACGGTGGCAGGAAAACGAATCGGGGAGCGGGGAGGAGCTGCCCGCCATTAATCATCATGAAGAATAGGTCCCGGGGAGCTGCCTTTGGCTCCACGGTGATTAATGACCTTGTTAATTTTCCTGCGCATCGTCCCAATTATGCAGGGGCGCCGAGGGAGGCCCCACCTTCCCCAGGGAAGCGGGGAGGTCTGGGCCGTGCCCTGGAGCGAGGCACAGAGGAGGGCTCTGGGGAGACCCCGAGGTGTTTTCCAAAGACCTTGGACCCAGCAGGCAGGGCCTGGAGAAGCGGCAGGCCCGACCCCAGAGGCTGGTGGCGTGCCGGGCCGGGCAGCGACAGCGCCGGTCCCCAGCGAGGCCGGTGGCGGGCACGGCGCTCCGGCTGACATTGAGCGGCAAAGAAATAGAACCCCTTTCTTCCCCACCCAGCCCAGCTGCTGCTTGAAGTTCCCGTGCTTCCCAAAGGGCAGAATCGGGAGCTGGCTCCTGAGCTGTGTGATGTTCTAGATGTCAGGTCACAGGGGCAAGCGGCTGCTCGGGATTCTGGACCGGTGGGCGGGTATCTCCCGGGGGACGCATCCTCTGGGCCCACCCTGGGGCGCCACCCGTGGTGACTACCGGTGGGAAACCTGGGGCTCCCGTTCACACCCGGTGGCTCTCGTTGTTACGACTGCCTATCGGGGAGAACCACGCATCCTGAAAAGGCTGTCTCTGGCCCCAACAACCAAGTGGACCCCCAGACCTTCCGGAAGCTTCCTGTCCTCCAAACGGGTGCTCTGTGGCAGGTCAAGAGGCAGGAACTGCCTCTAAGCTCCGCTGTCTCTCTGTCACCACCCCTCCCTCTCCTGGTCGCAGGCCAGGGTATCAACTATCCTCCCTGCTCCTCAGACCCTGTCCACACAGCCAGGCTCCCCGGTCCTCCCTTCCCCCCAAAAGTTGAGGCTCTTTTATCCCAAGGTCAGAGCCAGCAGGGTATTTGTGTTTGCCACCTGCATTAAGGGCAGTACACGGTCTGTCTGTCTGTCTCCTTTCATCTTGAGAAGTAAAGGGCAGGACGGCAGAGAAGTAAGGGGAGAAGCAATGGTTAATATCTCATAAATACTATCCCACCGCATGCACAGAATGCTGCGGTTGGGCTCAGAACAAGGAATGCGCTCATCCTGTAGAAAAATCAAGAAAATCGCTCATGCAGGGAGCAGTGTTTCTTCATTACTAAGAATACAGGCTTTGGGGTTCACGGCTCTCGGTTCAGCACCAGGCCCCCACTTACTACTGTGGGACCTCGAGCTTCACGTCCCCCAGCCTCCATGGCCTCATCTGCAAAGTGGGGAGATGCCAAGCTGCCGTGGGATCAGCTAGACGGCGTGTGTGGTAGGACTTTGCCAAGCCCTCTCTGTGCACCCCTGGAAAGAAGGACCCACCGGCCGCGGGATGAGTTGGAGATGCAGGGAGGGAGAGAGGAGGGGAGCCGGCGAGGGAAGGTAACGGAACTTTGGGAAAGAAAACTGCAGCGGAGACAGAGAAATCACCCGAAGGGAAATCACAGGCGGAAAGGGAGTTGCAAGATCCGGAATAAGGAAGGGAAGAGAGGCAACGGGGGGGGGGGGGGGGGGGAGGGGGTTGGATGTGTGGCCCCAAGACCTGTGAGCTTTGTTGGGGGACAGAACGAAGAGGTGCTTGGCTAAGCAGTGCCGAAGGAAAGGAAGGGTGACCGTGTTCCTTTCCCTGTCACACACACACACACACACACACACACACACACACTCACATGTGCTCATATGAAGAGAGCTTCTCAACGTGTCACAAACCCACCTCTCTCTCTCTGGGATTTTCTCAGCAAGGGGTGAAACAAGGCCTGGGCAGCGAGGGACTCCGTGGGCTTCTGAGTGAGATGCTTTCCCTGCAGGGATCTGAGGGGCCCCAGCTCATACTGAGTTCTGGGGAATGAGCGCCCCTCCCCGCCACCGCCCCCCAACAATAACCATCACTAATCTCTGGGTAACCTGTGAGCGCCAGGCCCCTCCACTTTGGGCTGATTTATTAAGGAGAGACACATCAAGAAATGCAGTCTGTCTTAGCTGCAACGAACCAGTTTTCATTCCTCCAGGGTGTGGGACAGCTGTCATCCCTTCATCTCTCTTTGGATGACTCTGGCAGGATGGTCAGGGAGGGATTTTGGCCCCTTGCTCACATATTTCCTGGTTTCCGGTCTTGCCCAGTCAATACACATGCACACACACACACACACACACACACACACACCCCACCACCCCTACTGCCATAGTGGAAATGTATAAATCTATTTTACTGACTAAAATCAAAGTCAGTCTTCTTATAATGTCCTTCAAGGCCCTGAATGACCTAGAATCAGGCCCCTTCCTCTATCTTGTCTTGGATCTCTTTCCCCGGACCTCACAGCATTCCAGCCTGGTAGCTCCTTTCTCTTCCCCTAAGGCAGAGTTTCCCAAACCTGGCTGCACGTTAGAGTCGCTGGGGGAGTTTCTGAAATACATCAGTGGCCCAGACCAAGCCCCAGCCCAATGAGATCACAGTCTCTTGGAGCTGGGAACCAGGCATCAGTAAATTCTGGGTCTTCCCCAGGGGGTTGCAACGTGTGGCCAAGGCTGAGAATCATGGCTCTGGAGTTCAAGAGCTCTCTGCCCTCGATCCTTGCCGGCTTGTCTTTGCACTTGGGCTCCTTCTTATCTGTCAGATTCAACCCAAAGGACTCCTCTTCAGTGAGGCCTTTCTGCAAACAGCTTATCTAAAGACCTCTTGCTTTATTTCCTTTCTAGAACTTACTGCAACCCGTAATTCTCTTCTTTAGCTATACGTTTGTTTACTCTCTGTTCCCCTTACCAAAATGTCAGCCATGAGATGACAAGAACTGTGTCTGATTTTACTGCCACCATAACCCAGCATTAACACAGGGTTTGACCCGTAGTTGGGTCTTAGCAGATAGTTGATAAAGGAAAGGTCATGTGGACGTCACAGAGCAGCACACTGTAAGATGCCCAGAAGTTATTACTTTGTTTGACATCTGTTCCCTAGAGTCACTTCCACACTAAGTGAGGAAGGTCTGAGCCTTTGGAAAGATGTTCCTTTAATGACTGTATTCCTTTCCTGACCTCCCATTACCTGTCCCCTCTTTGTGGGGACTCTCTTGCAAGCCTTCCAGCCCCTGCCTCCATCGTGCTCTCCGGGGAAGCCACACCTTTTCAAGAGGAAGGAAGAAGCTTCCTGTCTCAGTGTTTCCACCTTCTGTGTTTTGCACACGTTGGAACCCAGTCGCACATGAAGGTCCACCCGAGGTTCCCGTCTGCTGAATTTGGCAGCTCCAAATGGAGAGGGATGGTTCTAGATCCAAAAAGAAGAGAAGGTTCTGGAAGCTCGAATTCTAACTCAGTCTCTCCACAAGCAGTAGATGTTCTAATTCTCAGGGAAGCGTGCCCCCTCATGAAAACCAACATTGGTTAACCCCATGACTATTATCCTCAGGATCAGTCACCTGGGAGCTGGGCTAATGTTAGCAAAGACCCCATCAACTGTGCATGGCTCTTTCTTGCCCTCCAGGGGACGGCGTCACATCCCCAAACCTCTCACCTGTGGCTTTTCCAGGGTACATAAGTGAATGACGGATAAAGCTAGAACCTCCCTTAAAACTATAGCATAGCTTTCCCACATTTCACATCTAGAAACAGAGTCACTGCTCCAACACCAACGCATCTCCCTCAACTGTGCCCCTGACCCCCGAGCCCTGGCACCTGGCTGGTCACTTCCTCCCAGCATGCCTGTGCAGCCTCTTGATCTCAGGGCCGCGGGCATTCAGTCCCGTTGCCTGGGAGGATATTTACACAAGCACACAGTCATTGAAAGAGGACTCCAAAATGTATTTGCAGAAATCAAATTGCTGGTATGGAAAACCAAATCAGGACTTGATATATCCCCAAAGGTTGTCTTCTCAAGATGACATTTTTGGAGAATAAAGATAAGGTACACCTGCATTCAGAATTTCCCAGGCACATCCAATTGTAGCCAGAGTGAAAAAGCAATGGTGTTTACATTAAAATAGGCTCACGGACAAAGATACTCTTTTCTGATTAAACAAATATGATGAAATAAATTTTGAGCAAACACCGAAAGTTGGCTCCACTCTCCCTCAAAAAAAAAAAAAAAAGAGTTTGTTATCGCCTTATTCTTATTCTGGCTTAGAAAGAGAGTGGCCTCAAACCGACAGAGAGAATAAATAATTACAACCATTAACTGAGCGGTTACTACGCACAAGGTGCCGTGCCAAAAATATCACATCGAGTATCTCCGTTGCGTTCACTTCTTCCGTCCGTGGAGGGAAGTTGAATTGTGCAAATATCCCTGCAAGACGGAACTGAAAACTAGGTTTGGGTCCACCTGACTCCAAAAAGCCATGCTCTCAACCGGGTCCCCCTACTGCTTGGAGAGATGAGCCTCTCTTTTACGGAGAAACGTGATTTGTTCCGATCACAGACGGTCGGAAGGTGTTGGCCCCTGAGCCCTGGCTTATGGCATCACGTGGCCCATCTCATCAGAGGAGACTTACCCAGCGACAGTAGCAGGGAAGACAAAGAAAGACAAACAGCAATGCAGCCATTTTTTTTTCCTTAAATGACTCAAGAACTATAATTGAGATCAAGAATCTCTGATATCCCCCCCCTTAAGTGGTGTCCTATTGAATACAACTATAGCAACCTCTTCCAGAAGTAGAATAAAAATCATGGCTAAGTTAAGCAGAGATTTTAAAAACTCCTAAGGATCATTAAAAAAAAAAACAACCACAGGCATCTACTAGGGATTTGCATTCTCATTAATTCAGCAAGGATTTATTGTTTCCTCTTCTGTGCTAATTCCAGGTATCTGGGATTCATCTGTAAATAAAATGGACGAAAACCCTTGTCCTTAAGAAGCTTACACTTCAGCAGCAGGATGTAGGCAATGAAAAATAAAGAGAAATAAAAATTATATACTGTGATAAAAGGTGATACACAATACAAAAACAAAAAACAAAAAAAGAAACTGAGAATGGGGAGTACTGGTTGGGGGAGAGGGGCACAATTTAAGCAAATATTTGAAGAGGTTAAGGAGCTAAGGGAGGGAGCCATGCAGATACCTGAGGAAAGAGTGCTCTAGTGGCGCAAACAGCCAGTGCAAAGGCCCTGAGGCAGAAACACGTCTAGATAGAATAAAGAACAGCAAGAAGACAGGGTAGCTGGAGTAAAGTAAGGGAGGTGAAAAGGACAGAAGATGAAGCCCAATAGGCGATAGGACAATATCATGCAGGCCTTGGAAAGCTGCTACGTAGCTTCGGGTTTTCCTTCAGGTTTTACCCTGAGTAAAGCGGGAGCCGTTGGTGGGTTTTGAGCAGAGGAGCAATTGTGATCTGATTTATGTCAACAGCTCAGGAAGAAGACCAGCTAGGAGAGCATACGGGTGACAGGTGCTGGGGCTTGGAGCACAGTGTTGTCAGCAGAGGTGATGAGAAGCGGTCGGAGTTGGTGCAGATGATGGTTTGTATGTAGAAAGATGTCATGGGGGGTCAGGAATTTCCCCGTCACCCTCAGGACCTATTGTGCCTTGGAATATTGCCTTATGATAGAACAAAGCCGTGATGATCAGAGAAACATGTAAAAACTTACCACCTGAAATATAAAGGCCTAACTTTGTCATTTTCCTCAGTAAAGTTTACTTATATGTAATCTTGTGCCATTTGCAACAACGTGGATGGAACTAGAAGGTATTATGCTAAGTGAAAGAAGTTAGTCGGAGAAGAACAAATATATGATTTCACTCATGTGTGGAATTTGAGGAGATCGGCTGATGAATATGGGGGAAGGGAAGGAAAAAGAAGATAAAAACAGAGAGGGAGGCAAACCCTAAGAGACTCTTAAATACAGAAAGCAAACTGAGGGTTGCTGGAGGGGAGTTGGGTGGGGGGATGGGTTAAATGGGTGATGGGCATTAAGGAGGGTATTTTGGGGGATGGGCACTGGGTGTTATTGTAAGAGATGAATCGCTAGGTTCTACTCCTGAAGCCAAGACTACAGTGTATGTTAATAACTTGAATTTAAGTTTAAAAACTTTCAAATATACAGCTGACCCTTGAACAACACGGGGGTTGGGGGCATCGACCCCCATACAGTAAAAAAATCCATGGGGCGTCTGGGTGGCTCAGTCAGTTAAGCATCCAACTTCAGCTCAGGTCACGATCTCACCGTTTGTGAGTTCGAGTCCCACATGGGGCTCTGTGCTGACAGCTCGGAGCCTGGAGCCTGCTTCAGATCCTGTGTCTCCCTCTCTCTCTCTGCCCTTCCCCTGCCCTCACTCTGTCTCTCTCTGTCTCTCAAAAATAAATTAAAAAAATTTTTTTTAAATCCACATACAACCTTTGACTCTCCAAAAACTTAACCTCTAATGGTCTACTGTTGACCAGAAGTCTTACTGATGACACAAACCATCTACAAACACCTACTTTGTAGGTTACATATATCTTGTATACTGTATATATCGTATTCTTTCAATAAGGTAACCTAGAGGAGAGAAAACGTTGAGGAGAAAACCATAGAAAGAAAGAAAGTTATAAGGAGGAGAAAATGCATTTACAGCACGGTACTATATTTGTTGGGGGGAAAATCTGCACAGAAGCGGATGCAATTCAGTTCAAACCCATGTTCAAGGATCACCTGTATCTATAAATAAGATTGTCTTTAAGTCTTTGGTCTCAGATGCTGGAGAACTGGATTACCTGAATTAAGACAAGGAGGCTGCTGGGTCTAGAAGTTCTAGGGGGAAAGTCAAGAGGTCTGGTGTGGATGTGGTAAGCTTGAGATTCCTCTCTGACGCCTAAATGGACAGGGCGAGTGTGCATTTATACATGCAAATCTGAGTTGCACAGACGGGACTGAACGCACCGGGAACCCCGGGGCCACTTTTCTCCTGCCCACTGGCTTCAAATAACATTTTTGTGCTTTCAAAGCCAAAACCTACAGCTCTAGGTCAGACCTCCCTTCCGACTCTCGATTCATGTACTCGATGATGAGATTGACACGTCTGTCTGGGCACCGACTGAAGTGATCAAGGGGAACTCTTGATTTTTGCCCCACATCTGATTTTATTCAGCCTCCACACCTCCTGAAATGACACCACCATCTTTCTGGGCTTCTTAAACCCAAAACTTTAGAATCATCTTCGACTCTCTGCTTCTCTTACTCTCCACATGCCTCAACATTTCCCTCTTACAATCCCTCCAAAAATATACCCCAATATCGCCTGATGTTCTTGGTCTCTACTTCCCACACCCAGTCCAAACCACTCTCACACCTGGAACGCTGTGATCGCCTCCTGTCTTAGCCCTCCATTTCCCTCTGTTGTGCAACCTGAAATCTATCCTCCATACAGCCACCACGCACCCTCACCTCACCCATAAAGGCCCTCAATGGCTCCCTAGTGACCCAGAGCACCTGGAGTCTCCTTACCATGGTCTGAAAAGCCCTGTAGGACCAGGTCCCTGCCTATCTCCCAACCTAAATCCAAGCACATCCCCTCAGCTATGATCCTGACACACAAGAGTTCTGAGTTCTGTTCCTTGGGGTCTCTGAACTCCTTCCAACCTTAAGAATTTACATATGCTGTTCTCTCAGCCACCCGCAGATCTCTGCTTAACATTGTTTCTTCTTCTTATTTGGGTCTTAGCTCACCACCATCCCTCCAGAATGCTTTCTCCATTTGATCCAGTGTTAACCTTCCCCCTTCACGATGACCTGTCCTGTATTTTCCTTTAGAGAATGTATCACTATCTCAAAATGAGCCAATTAAAAAAAAAATGAGCCTACTTAAGTTTTAACCTGCTGGCTGTTGTCAGTCCGCCCCACGTGAACGTGAGCTGTTCTGTTCGGTGTAGCCCTCTCGGTTCTTAATCAGTGTTTGGCCCGTGCGAGGCGTGCTATAAACGCCTGCCTAGTCCATCAGTGAAGTTTCTTTACATTGTGGTGCATTGGGCACATATTAAAGATCTCTCCAAATCATGTGGTTGATGAAGAGGTTCTGCTGGGAAATGAACGTTCAAGTGATAGGAGCACGTTCCATACGGCACTCTTTGCGTCTCTTCAACTAAAGAGATCCTAGATTTTCATAAGGAATACCGCGAGAGGAGAGACTTGGCTCCTCAGAAACCTCTTAATTGTGCTTTTTCTTTTGAGATAATCCGAGATACATGCAGTTGTCAGACGTAATACAGAGATCGTGCGCCCTTTCTATTGCATTTCTGATGTTAACTCATTGCAAAACTACGGCCCGGTGTCACCACTGTGGTCTTGGCAGTGACACGGTGCGGGCCCCTAACTGAGTTAGAAACACAGAATGGTTCTCTATTCCTGCTTCTATTGCAATGTTCCTCTTGCAAGGCCTCACTCTGAGCTCACAAGCAATTGTGACCAAGGCATGGAGGCATTATACTTTTCGATAAAAATTGCATGTGCAGAGGGATTATTGGGGGCCAAAACACGATTCGCCATACGAAAAGGTGCACAAATTCACTGTTACACAGAGAAATGCATAGCCAAACAACCGTGAGATTCCACTCCCATCAGTCAGATTAATAAAAGTAAGAAAAGACTGATGATACCCCGCGCCAGGCTGTGTATCGGGAAGCAAGCATTCCAATATTCCTGTTTCTGAGACCCTTCATTGCTCTTTGGGAACTAATCTGGCAATAGCTATCGTAATAAGAATGCATAACCCTTTTTTTTTTTTTTTTGAGTGAGCGAGAAAAAGGGTGAACAGGGGAGAGGGGCAGAGAGAGAGAGAGAGAGAGAGAATCCATGCTGAGTGTGGAGCCTGACACACGGCTTGATCCCACAACCCTGGAATCATGACCTGAGCCAAAATCAAGAGTTGGACCCTCGACTGACTGAGCCCCCCACGGCCCCTCCCATTTTTGTTTGTTTGTTTTTGTTTAGGATGCATAAACTTTCTGACATAGAAATCTCCACTTAGGATGATCTATTTTACGGAAATGAAAGTAAGTACAGAAACACGAGCATGTGTGTTGTGGGAAATGTCAAGCATACACCCACAAATACCCTGAACACAGTCTGGGTATCAGTCAGCAGGAGAATGGTGGAATTCACGATGTCAATCCCAACTGTGAAATATTATACAGCTATTTAAAAAGATGAGCCGATCTAACCATGTATCTGCAGGAATTTCTGGTGCGATAGGGGAAAAAAAAAAAAAAACCAAGCTGTAGGGGTAGTGTGCTCAATGTGATCCAAGTCCAGAAAAACAAAAACAAAAAAAAATTCTGCAAACATGTCTGAGCATTTGTACATGGGTTTTGAGCTTTTAAAATCAGACATGAAACAGAGAGCCACTGCTGTTTTTCCCAGGGGTTGGAGGAAAAGTTAGAAGGAGGAAGGGCAGAAATTATTGACTTCTTTAAATGCCTTTGAATTGTTTGTCTAGTGAACGCAGGCACACAAGCTTTTTTGAGATTTACAAGCCATCTAGCAAGCAGTAGAAAAGGAAAAGAAGATCAAAGATGGGCTTTAAGCCCAAAGGAATGGAGGGCGACGGCGGAATGTTCGACGCTGACAAGAGTCTCCTACGTGGGCAGGGGCTGGGGGGAGGGGAGGGGAGACGCCGTCCTTCGGTCGGTGGGTCTGGGAACTGGCCTTCGCCTCCCCAAATCCAGCTCCGTGGGCCCAGGGAGACCAACAAGACCAACCGCATGTCGATCAGAATTGGTATGAGACGCAAACAGCTCATTAAATGGGCCCCGGAGGCAAGCAGCTCATTAAACGGGCCCTGGTAATTGATTTCCAAGGAAGCAGCTACCACGTTCTTGCAGGCAGGTGCGCGGGCTGCCTGGGAGCGTGGGCACTGCCTTTGCAAGGAGCTCTTTGATGCCCGGCTTTCTCTCGGACCAGGAGGGAGGCCCCGGGCAGAGGGCTTGGCTCCATTCCCTCCGCTGACTCTCCTTCCTGCCGAGCAGCAGGGATGTACTCCTCTGGCTGGGCCACCCCCTCTGAGCCACATCATATTCTCAGGAGTATCAGGGCGGGACGTTCCAAGCAGTGCCTGGCGTAGGAATTGAGGCGGAAGGGCAGAAAATCTCACGTGACCCCTGAGGTGACAAGATCCTAAGGCAAATGCAGCTCGGAAAGTCACCAGCCGTGTAAGCATGAGGGCACAGAATAATTGAATCTCTTCAAAAAGCCACGCCCCAGGATTTGAGAAGCTGAGAGCCTAGGTGAAAATGCCTGCCTGTCCAATAGGCAATTAAATTGGATTTATTTCACACCGCAGATCTGCTCCCAAGAGCTGTCTCTCCACCCAGTTTTGCTAAGTCAAATGACACTCTCTCTGGGGAGAGGTTCTTTTGCCGCCCACATGGCTCCTACAGTCAGGTTGTCCCCAAAGAAAGGGGTTATGTAATCGCTACATGCCTCAGTTTGCTCATCTATATAATGGGAATGATAACGGCCCCTACCTCATGAGATTCTTGTAAGAATAAAACGGGTTAAGAGGCACCTGGGTGGCTCAGTTGGTTAAGCGTCCGACTCTTGGTTTCTGCTCAGGTCACGATCTTGCGGTGTCATGGGTTTGAACCCCGCACCGAGCTCTGGGCTGACAGTGCAGAGCCTGCTTGGGATTCTCTCTCTCTCTCTCCCTCTCTCTGCTCCTTCCCCTCTCACTGTCTCTATCTCTCAATAATAATAATAATAATAATAAAATTTTAAAAAAATAAAAAAATAAATAAAATGGGTTAATATTTGGATAGCACTTAGAACTGGGTCTAGCATACAGTAAGCACTCTATAAATGCATGTTGTTACTATATTATTATTATAAAGTTGTGACTGCCAATTTCCCTTACAGAGCGGTTGGTTTAAAGTGAGACACACGGGGCGCCTGGGTGGTTCGATCGGTTGAGTGTCAGACTCTTGATTTCAGCTCAGGTCATGATCTCAGGGTCGTGGGATCAAGCCCCGCATCAGGCTCTGTGCTGAGCGTAGAGCCCGCGTAAGATTCTCTCTCTGTGTTTTACGTACATTACCTGTTCTCATCCTCGTGCTCCCCTGGAGGTAAGGACTGTGCTCATCTTCCTTTCTCTCCTGAGCCTCGAAGAATTTAAGTCTTACCCAACGCTCCCCAGCCAGTGAGGAGCAAAGCCGACATTCTCACCCCAATCTTGCCAACTCCAGGTGCTCAGCCCCTACCCATCATGCACTGCTTGGAGCAGGTGTTCTGTAGCCCACAGACAGAGGTTCTCACACCTGGCCTCACCAAGGTACTTTTTTTTTTTAAGTCACCTTACTTTATTTAAAAATTTTTTTAATATTTTATTTTATTTTTGAGAGAGCGCAAGCAGGTGGGGGACAGTGGATCCTAACTGGTCTCTGCACCGACCGCAGTGAACCTGACGTGGGGCTCGAACTCGTGAGCCATGAGATCATGACTCGAGCCAAAGTCTGACACTCAACCGACTGAGCCACCCAGGTGCCCCACTAGGGTACTTTTTCAAAAACAGATTCCTGCATCCAACCCCATATACATGTTGAACCAAAATCTTAGAGCTAAGCCCAGAAATATGTATTTTTTTTTAAATTTTTTTTAACATTTATTTATTTTTGAGACAGAGAGAGACAGAGCATGAATGGGGGAGGGTCAGAGAGAGAGGAAGACACAGAATCCGAAACAGGCTCCAGGCTCTGAGCGGTCAGCACAGAGCCCTATGCGGGGCTTGAACTCACGGACCGTGAGATCATGACCTGAGCTGAAGTCGGACGCTTAACCGACTGAGCCACCCAGGCGCCCCCAGAAATAATGTATTTTTGACAAGCTCCTTGAGTAACTCCTATGTAGTTGGGCCGGTGGTTGGTTGAATTTAAGAGCTATTCCCAAACAGTGCTGGGGTTTCTCCTTAACCCACTGGTTGATCCCTATAATGAAAAGAATCCCCTTACTTAGACTAGATTCTTTCATCTGACTTTGGCTATTCCAAGCTGAGTTTAAAGCTCTATAACAAAAAAACTTTCTTGAGTTCTATGTCTTAACTTTTAATTAAACTTTTTGAGCCTGAACCTTGCAGATACCTGGAAAACACTTCATATCCTCTCTGTCTTCCCACGCTAGCCTCATCTATGAAATGACCTGAAGTTACAAACAATGGAAAGATAAATCTGTTTCATTCAATGGAAACATTTACCCAATGAGTCTGAGTCATCAAAGCCTCAGAAATTTTGACACATTCATTAATTTTGTTCAACTTTATTTGTTAACCATAAAAACCAGGGACTATACAAGCTCTGAAGGCTTTGCCTTTCACAGGAAGATGTATTTGTTGGAAATGAGCGCTGAAATGAGCATTTCCTTCCACGCAGGGATTCTTAATATAATTATACCAAGTAAAGTAAAAGAGCCTGGGTATATATCACTCCATTAAAGCCGTATTTATTGAGCACCTGCCATGTGAAAGGCACTCCCCAGGGTCAAGCAGAAGACGCTCAAACAGATGTGGGTTCTGGCCTGGAGAAGCATTTATCCGGGAGGGGAGATAAGCAGAAATGACTATAATACAAGGTCCGATGCGAAAAGTGTCACGAGATGGTGAAATGCACACAGATTGTTTTTGCCCTTCTGGAATCTATTTCCCCACCTTTGGGTAACAGCACCTGTTTTGCTTTGCAGAACCACACCTGACCCACTATAACTTCATATGGGGTCATTGACCCCATATGTCCAGCTTCAGGGCGACAGCCCATCATGGGTTGGCCAATCAGAGGATTCCATTCCTCTGGCCACAGTGATTGGTTGAGGAATGGGCACATGACTCAAATCGGTCCAGGGAGCTTCAATCCTGGGACCTCCTCCGAATAAGCTCTGAAATATCTTAAATAGCCTAAAGTTGCTGAGCCGGAGAGATATCAACTTGAAGCTGCCAACCCCACCCATAGAGGAGAGCTCTTCTGAAAGCGAAGGCAGCAGAATACAAAAGCCAAAGCCCAGTGGCATTGTTTGAGCTCCTGGATCCAACTGTGCCTGAAGGATAACAACGCGGTATGTGAAGAATTTTGTGCCTCGGTTGCTTGGAGTTGAGTTTCTGTCACTTACAGCTGAGAACCAAATACAGGTCGAGTGTGGCCAGTGCTTGCTGGATGCGTCCAGGTGAGGGAATCGGAGAAACCACTGCTCCCTGAGGCGGTGGCTCCAGGGCAGGGACAGGATGGGATGGAGCAGGTTTTGTGGCGGTGAAGGGCAGAGCGTAACCACCACTCCGTATACCTTTCAGAGGAGATACGGGCCACTGGTCTTCTCCAGCCACCGCATCCCAGAATCATTTTTGCTCGGTGACGGCACATCTTCCAGAGACATCTTTGGCAACGGGAATCATATCTTCTATATCTCCTCCCTTTTCATCGGGCAGCTATGCACACAGTGGGGGCCTAATGAGGGCTTCCTTGGTTATGTATCATGTTCTTGAGAAGCTTATCAGAAGATAAGCACCAGAATAAAAAATGACAGATTAAGAAATCTGACTCTGCAATTTGATCTAGAACGAACCAGCTATGTTTCTTATTCCTCTAAAAATGTGTGCTTCGAGGTCCCCAAACGGGGGTGCCCGTAACTCTCCCGGACTTTAGCTCTGGTGAGAAGTCTTTTTTCCCCCACAATCTCCCATCACTGTCATCCCTGCCAACGGGATTGCATAAACGAATTATACTATGGGAAGAAAACCGCACTCGGAGTTACAGTTAAGCCAGGTCCTGATGATGATAATGCCCAGGAGACTTTGGTGGAAGTAAATTCATACCTCCAGGACAATGTCATTACCCATGAAATGAAATGGCTAGATCATATTGGGCTATCAGAGCGTGTTTCATTTTATAGCAGTTTACCTTTCTTGATCGACTAAAATATCATGCAGAATTTGCATGTTTATGACAGACAAAAGGGGGCTGCTCTGCTTGAAGCCCGGGAGTGAGAGGCAAACAGGAGCCCCCCTTAGCTGTTAGCCGCTCTGTAAAACTAGAAAGTACCCCAGAACGCTGCTTTTAAACTCCTGGACCAGATGTGAGCATCGTGAAATAATAGGTCATTCTTCTTGCCTAATGCTTGGACAATGGTCACGGTGATGTCAATGAACGGGATAGAGATGGGAGCAGGAGCAAGTCAGTCCAGGCTTTTCTGACTCAAAATCCCATGTGTTTTCCATCCATCAGCCCACCCAACCCATGCATCCACTCATCTTCCTATCTATCCATTCATTCATCCATTCATCTTCTCACCAGGCGTCTATCTGTCCTCCCATGTATCCATCCATCCACCCACCCATCCATCCATCCATCCACCTGTTCATCCATCCATTTCTCCATCCATGTATCAATTCATTTACTGAGCAACCATATACTGAGTGTCTAGTGGTGGAGTCAAATTAGAGATGATAGATAGACAGATAGATAATAGAATAGATCGCTGATAGATAATGGATAGGTAAATAATTGATCAGTAGATAAAATGTCAGCTGTTATGCAGTACTGTGAAGAAAAACAAATCAGGATAAGGGGCAAGGAGTAACAGGGGTGCTATATTAGAAAAAGAGTTCAGGGGGGCGCCTGGGTGGCTTGGCAGGTTGAGCGTCCGACTTCGGCTCAGGTCATGATCTCACGGCCCGTGAGTTCGAGCCCCGCATCGGGCTCTGTGCTGACCGCGCAGAGCCTGCAGCCTGTTTCAGATTCTGTGTCTCCCTCTCTCTCTGCCCCTCCCCTGTTCATGCTCTGTCTCTCTCTGTCTCAAAAATAAATAAACGTTGAAAAAAATTAAAAAAAAAAAGAGTTCAGGGAGGGCTTCTCAGAGGTGACTTTTGAGCAGAAATCTGAACGAATTGAGAGTATATCCTGTCAATATCTGTAAGAAAAGCATTCTGGGCAGAAGGAATTGCAAAGGCCACGAGGCAGTGGGGGGGGACAGGGGTAGGTTCCCTGACACCTACCTGCCCCTTCAGAGAACAGAGCTTGATAATTTGAAGGACGCTGAGAGCTCGTCTGTGAAAAACTTTAAGAACTCTTATCTCACCAGGGTATCATGAGACTGAAATGGTTTAAATGTGTGCGTGTGTGTGTGTGTGTGTGTGTGTGTAACATAGGAAGCGCTCAAAGAACATTTGCTGAATGAGGGAAGGTGGGTTTGATTTGGGTTTTCCAGATTCTTTAATCCACAAGTAGCTGCTGGGCACCCGTTAGGCGGAGCCCCCTTGGTCAGTCTTCCACATCGTTCTCTCTTTAACCATCCCAATTACTCTGAGCCCTGTTGTTGTGAAGTCCATTTGGCAGATCGGGAAACTGACGTAGGAAAAAGTCAAGTAATCTGATGCCAGAGCCCGTGAGCTTCACCACTGGACCATCCTGCCTCCCCCGTCCCTGAGCCCAGAGTTCTTGGCTTGGAACCACTGCTCCCGAAGAACAAATTCGGCAAGACGAGGAACCGGAGCAATGAAAGGGCAGCTGGTCAACCGCCTTTCCCAGCAGGGGACGTCTCTCGTGATGCCATATGAAGGAACCGCTCTTTCTCTCGCCAGCCTCCGGGTGATTTCTTTGCAATATATGGGTCACGATGTTTGAAGCGTCAAGACCCTTCACATGAGAGAGGTCAAGTGGGGAAGCCCAGAAAGATGCTTGTGCCCCCGGGGCAGAGACCCCTGTAGGTCACCATGCCAGTCACCCCTGTAGGTGCCACACCACTGCTTCCCATCAGAGCCCCAGAAGTTCAGACCCCGGCTTACATGTCATTTCTTTTGGGACACTTACCCTGACCACCACCCTCACCACACACACACACACACACACACACACACACACACACCAACTGGAAAAGTACCCTTCTTCTATGCTCCCACAGCATCGCCCCCCCCCCATGTCTTCTCTCTCAGTCTCTATCACATAATACTCGATTGTTCCTTTACTGGTCTGCCCCAGCAGCCTAAAGTCGCTGGAGTTTTATTCAATGCTTTAGGGGGGGCAGAACTAGGTTCAAGTTCCAGGTCTACCATTATTCGCTGGGTAACCTGAAGCAAGTAATCTATCCCATGTTTCCCTAATCTGTAGAGTATGAATAATAGTTGATATTCTGTAGACTGATTACAAGAATAAGATATAAAAGGGCTGATGTTGATAAAGCACTAAACATAGCCTTGGAATACAATTAGCATCCAATAGGGACACTTGCATGGTCATCAATATTTCTAAAAGTTCAGAGATCCTGGCCCACTTGTTCCCTACTGCATTTCCAGCACTGAGCACAGTAAGCTCCCAATTATTATTTATTTGAGTGACTGAATGAGTAAATGAAAGTCAAAAAGGAAAGGGTAGGGGTGCCCGGGTGGCTCAGTCGGTTAAGCGTATGACCCTCAGTTTCAGCTCCGGTCACGATCTCGTGGTTTCGTGGGTTCAACCCCCACATCGGGCTGTGCACTGACAGTGCAGAGCCTGCTTGAGATCCTCTCTCTCCCTCGCTCGCTGCCCCTCCCCTACTCATGCTGTCTCTGTCTCTCTCAAAATAAATAAACTTAAAATTTTTTTTTAATCTTAAAATAAAAAAGAAGAAAAGGAAAGGGTGAAGAAGGAAAGGTGGGGACACTCACAGCTGTACTCTGAGCAGGGCTGTTTAGCTAGTTCTCACAGCAGCCCCATGAGCTGGGCTCATCGTTTTCCATTTTACAAGAGATGTGAAGTGACGGGCTGAAATCACTCAGCCAAATGACTGAGAATGGGGCAATCACAGAATGACAGTCACGGAAGGATGGCCAAAGTTCTTGGTAGGAAGTCCATCCCAGCAAAGTGTTGTCATTGTGGGAGGCAGGCCAGCCAGCGTAGAAGATGGAATCTGGGAGCCTGTTGAAATTTGGCCAAGGGATGAGATCACTTGGCTTTCTCAGCAGTTCAAAACAAAATGTTAGGCTGACCTTTACAAAGGCAGAGATTTCTCATAAAATCTAGATTACTGGCTCCTACTGGAAACCCAGAAGCTCTCGGAACTCTGGGCCTATATTCCTGCATGGAAGCAATGGGCTGGAGTGGATACAGGGCTGGTCACATTGTCCCGTGTGCCACAGCCCCCTTCTCCAGCAGCTCGTGCAACATTTGCCCACACAACCAGCCTGCTTCATTGCTCTACGTTATCTTTCTGCCCCCCATTGGCATCTAGGTTGGCTATCGTGATGCAATTCAACAACTTCAATCTAGAGGTGGGACACTGAAGCCCCGGAGAGAAGTGGCTTTGCCGGAGGCCACATCCTAAGTAGACTCTAGAATTGTAATTCTCCTTCTCCCACGTCCTTTTCATTAACTACATGATGAGCTTGTGCGGGCAGCACACCTAGTTCAATATTGCATGCTTGCAATTGCCCACAAATTTTATTGCTACAGGATCCGTTTCCAAAAGGAATAGTTGATGTCTCCTCTTAAGGGTGGAAGGTAAAAGAAGGCAGAGTCATGGAAACCACAGGTTGTAGCAGCTGAGAAATGATACCCACAGAATCAGTGTGTGCCTCATAATCACTCCCAATTGGCTCTAGATCATTCAGGCTGCCAGTAGGATGCCTGGCTTAGTTGTTGGACCATTAGTGACCCTTCTGCTGTTCTAGACTTAGGGCACTGTTGGCCAACAGTATTTAATTTCCCTCTAAAAGCCTCAAAGTACAACAGCTTCTGTGAGATCGGGACCGTCGGGACGTTGGGGGCTGCCTCTTGATGACAGTGAATCAAGAGGCCGGAGACTTTGCCCTCCGCGGCTCTGTCCCATGTCTGATATGTTGTGCTTGTAGAGTCTTCAAAGCCCAGCATCTTGGAGTTTAGGAACTCTGAGAATTCTAGAATCGCCATTTTGGAAACTCAGAATTCCAACCAGCAGGGACTATGTGGCATTTCAGAGTCTTTCTGGGATTTTCTTCCAACGGGTGCAGGCATCCAGTACCATCCAGTACCAGAAAATCCCAACTTATGAGTGAGCTTTGTAGACAAAAACAGCTGACCTCATAAAGTAAAGGAGAGAGAGTCATTAAAAGAGAAGGAAGGCTTTGAGAAGTGTGGAAGCCCTAGTTTTTTACATGGTCTCTGATGTCGCCCTACTGGGTACACTCTCTACAAGGGCCACAATAGAAGTGTGAACTGGCAAGAAGCATCATGTATTGGCAACCCTTGCAGGAGGTGTGTGTGTGTGTGTGTGTGTGTGCGTGTGTGCGTGTGTGTGTGTGTGTGAGAGAGAGAGAGAAAGAGAGAGAGACAGACAGAGACAGAGACAGAGAGAATTCCAAAGCACAGTGTGACCTCTTGGGTACGATTGATCCTCGTACAGCGACCCAATAATGCTCCTATCTGTGAAAGGCCAATCTAATGGGGAAGTGATTTGCTCATTCTGCTTAGAGTGAGCGGAAAACACTATACATTGTTGTCTTAGAGAAAAGGGAACAAATAGGATTTGTGAATTGAAAATCAGTGATTACATTGGCAATGCCCATAGCGCAATGAGAGCAAATTATCTCCAGGGACTCATTTTCCTGGTGGTGTGTTTTTACTGAAGCTGATATTGTGAGCGGAGAGAGGGAGCCCCCGCTCCATGTTATTTATGCTTCCAGGGCTATTTGCTCAGGCTGTATGTGGGTCTGGCTCATGCTTTCTTCTCTGGCCTCATCCAAAAGCCACTGCTCCTTCCTGAACCTCCCAGTAACCCCTACCATGTCCTCACAGAGCCCTGGTTGCTCCTTGCTCTCTGGACTTCAGCCCATGCTGCTTCCTCTGGCCGAAATGACCCCACTTAACCATTCATGCTTACAAAGGATTTACGCTTAAGTCCAGGCCAGTGGACCCATAATCCCACCCCCAAACCACTAGACAGAATTAACCAGTATTCTTCTTCCTTCCTAATGTATTTGGGGTACCTCCTTCCTAAAACTTACCCCGGCTTATCGAAATACTCTGTTTAGGTGTCTATCACCTACTCTCAGCTCTAAGCATCTCTAGGCTGGGAATAGCTTTTGCATTTCTGTATTCCTCCCATCAAGGACAGAGTCCAGGTACACACATAAGTGTTCAATACATGCCTGCGAAATCAATGAATTAATAAATAAGTTAATAACATCTCAGACCCTATTCTGTTGAGGAAAGGTTCTGATGACAACGTCAAAATGGCTTAAAGTGCCCCTTCTAAGAATCACAAGCCCCTTCTTTTATAAAGCAGGAGCCACTCAGAGAAGCAGTCCACAGATAGAGGTGGAGTGGTGAAGGGCTAACATTTTAGAAGGTGATTGCAGAGGGTGCCATCTGGATCATCCCAGAATCAGAAGAACAAGAGGGACACCTGAGTGGTTCAGTCAGTTAAGTGTCTGACTCTTGACCTCAGCTCAGATCTTAATCTCAAGATCATGAGTTCAAGCCCCATGTTGGGCTCCACACTGGGTGTGAAGCCTACTTGAAAATAAATAAAATAAAATAAAGTAGAATAAAATAAAATAAAATAATAAAATAAAATAAAATAAAGTAAATAAAATAAAATAATAAATAAAATAAAATAAAATAATAAAATAAATTAAATAAATTAAATAAATTAAATTAAATTAATTAAAAAATAAATAAAATAAAATAAAGTAAAATAAAGTAAATAAAATAAAACAATAAAATAAATAAAATAAAATAATAAAATAAAATAAAGTAAAATAAAATAAAATAATAAAATAAAATAAATAAAATAAAATAAAACAATAAAATAAATAAAATAAAATAATAAATAAAATAAAATAAAACAATAAAATAAAAATAATAAAATAATAAAATAAAATAAAGTGAAATAAAATAAAATAATAAAATAAAATAAAATAATAAAATAAAATAAAATAATAAAATAAAATAAAGTAAAATAAATAAAATAAAATAATAAATAAAATAAAATAATAAATAAAATAAAATAATAAATAAAATAAAATAATAAATAAAATAAAATAAAACAATAAAATAAAAAATAAAAAAATAAAATAAAGTAAAATAAAATAAAATAATAAAATAAAATAAAGTAAATAAAATAAAGTAAAATAAATAAAATAAAATAATAAATAAAATAAAATAAAATAAAACAATAAAATAAATAAAATAAAATAATAAAATAAAATAAGGTAAAATAAATAAAATAGTAAAATTAAATTAAAATAAATAAAACAAAATAAAATAAAATAAAATAAAATAAGATAAACTAAACTAAAATAAAATAAAATAAAATAAAATACAAAAGAACCAGAGCCTACACTCCCATAGGCCATGTAAACAGCAGGACGGTGGTGGGCATTGCTGTGCACTGTTACCAAATCTGCCCAGTGCCCCATCAGGGCTCTGTCTCCTAAGACCGAGCAGTAATGTAGTTATTTCTTCCCGAATTCTGCTGGGAATCTGAACAGGAGGTGATGAACGAGAAGGAACAATCAGGGAAAGAAGCACAGAGGTGATTACAGAAACAAAGCTTCTGAGACCGCCCAGGAGGAACAAGGCAGGGGGATGGGGTTATTGGCGCAAGACTAGCGAACACGAACATCAGTTAGGAATGTGTTCAGCTCCAAGCAAAGGAAAACCTAACACACAGTGGCTTGAACAAGGTAGGGCTTGAGTTGCCTTAAAAGGCAAGACACCCAGTGAGCACTCGAGAGCTGGTGCTCGATGACACGGAGGACCCAGCCCTTCTGTCTTGGCTGCTCTGCCGTCCTTGGCACTGGGCTCCTATCATGTACCCGCAGGCTGCCTGTTGTACCTCTTAGCAGCACATCTGCAGCACAGTCAGGAAGAAGGACGCAAAGTCAAGGATGCGTGGTCAAGTCTGTTTCTTTTCTTCAAGAAAGCAAATGCTTCTTCAGAAGCCCTGCTCAGTCGAATTCCACTTAGGTACTATCGACCAGCACCATTTATATGGCCATCCCTAAGTGACCAGGCAGGTAAAGAATTGGGCTTATCAACCTTTTTCATTGAGGAAGGCATGTGAGAAGGGGTTGGAAATGGGTAGAGGAATGAGTCAATCTATAATGTGTGCACACCAATTATCTCTAAGTTTGGGGGGGGGCTGAGTCTCTCCATACCCATTATGTCCCCCTCGATATTGAACTTACAGCCAAGTCAAAATCCCTGGACATGGGGTTTGGTAAGTTCCTACTGTGCCCCAGTAATCGTGCTAAGCGTTGAGGATGCAGTGATGGAAGTCCTTGCCGCCACGGTCCGATGGTTCCAGTGCAGGAATCAGCAACCTAGAACCTGTGTCAATAACTGTTTCCATAAATAAAGTTTTATTGGGACACAGCCAAACCCAATCATTTACATATTGTCTATGGCTCTTCTTCTGCTCCGACGGCAGCGTAAATCATTACAGTGACATGGTGTGATCCATAAAAAACAGAAATAATTACTTATCTGGCCCTTTCCAGAAAAAAGAGTCCCGGCACCTAGTCTAGTGGAAGATACGGTCAATGGATGATGAAACGCATTAATTCATTCCTGAGTGTGAAGTTCTATAAAGGAGATATAACGCGAGGTAATGGAGGGCAGAAGCAGGAGCAGCTGCCTCAGGAGGGGCAGGAGAGTGTCTCTTAGAAAGTGATATTATGATTGGTGATATAAGGAGATGGACGGGGAAGGGTGCTCTGTGGAAAGGAAACAGCAAGAGGGTGCGGAGAAAAGGGAACCCTGGTGCATTGTTGGCGGGAATATAAATTGGCGCAGCTATTATGGAAAACAGTACGGGGGGGGTCTTCAAAAAATTAAACCTAGAGGGGCACCTGGATGGCTCAGTCTGTTAGCATCCAAGCGTCCGACTTCGGCTCAGGTCATGATCTTGGGGTTCATGAGTTTGAGCCCCGCCTCAGGCTCTGTGCTGACAGCTCGGAGCCTGGAGCCTGCTTCGGATTTTGTGTCTCCCTCTCTCTCTCTCTCTGCTCCTCCTCTGCTCACGCTTTGTCTCTGTCTCTCAAAAATAAATAAATGTTAAAAAAAAAATTAAACACAGAACTACTGTAGGATCCAGCAACCCCGCTACTGGGTATGTACCCAGAGTAAATGAAATCGGTACCTTGAAGAGATATTTGCATCCCAATGTTCACCACAGCATTATTCATAATAGCTAAGATATGGAAATAGCCTAAGTGTCCATCAAAGGATGAATGCATAAAAAACCTGTGAGAGGGAGAGAAAGAGCAAGAAATAGAGAGAGAGAGAGAGTGAGGTCTACATAGAAAGAGATAATACACATACAATGGAATATTATTCTGCCGTAAAGAAAGAAGAAAATCCTGCATTTCCAGTAACATGCATGGATGAACCTGTAGAACATTATACTAAGTAAAATAAGCCAGACACAGAAAGTCAAATACTGAATGATCTCATATGTGGAATCTAGAAAGGTGGAGCTCACATAAACAGAGATCGCAGGGGCTGGGAGGTGGGGGGAGGAATGGGGTGATGGGAGTCAACGTGTATCAGCTTTTGGGGGGCAAAATCCTGCTTCAGATTCTGTGTCTCCTTCTCCCTCTGCCCTTCCCATACTCACACTCTGCACCCCCCGCCCCCGTCAAATATAAATAAACATTTAAAAAAATTTTAAGTGTACAAACTTTCATTTATAAAATTAATAAGTTCTAGGGGTCTCATACAGCACGGTGACTGTAGTTAATAACAATGTATCCTATCCTTAAGTTGGCCGAGACGGTAGACTTTTTTTTTTTTTACTTTTTCTTTTTTCTTTTGGATCTTTTTTTTTTTTTTAATTTTTAAATTTAAATTCAAGTTGGTTAACATACAATGTAGTCTTGGCTTCAGTAATAGAACCCGGTGATTCATCTCTTACATACGACACCCAGTGCTCATCCCAAAAAGTGCCCTCCTTCCTGCCCGTCGCCCATTTAACCCATCCCCCCACCCGCCTCCCCTCCAGCAGCCCTCAGTTTATTCTCTGCACTTAAGAGTCTCTTATGGTTTGCCTTCCTCTCTGTTTTTGTCTTATTTTTCCATCCCTTCTCCTGTGTTCATCTGTTGAGTTTCATAAATTCCACATACGAGTGAGTCTTTCTCTGACTTATTTCGCTTAGCATGATACCAGTCCCATCCGTGTTGTTGCAAATGGCAAGATTTCATTCTTTTTCATCACCGAGTAGTATTCCATTGTGTATGTATATACCACGTCTTCTTTATCCATTCATCACGCAGGAGATCTCAAGGGTTCTCCCCACAAACACACAACCAAAAAGGTAATCATGTAGGGTAATGGAGATGTCAATCAGCTTGATTGTGGGAATCATTCACAACGCATACGTACATCCAATCATCACAGTGCAAACCTTAAATATATACATTTTCACCTGTCAGCTCTCCGTAAAGCCGGGGGAAAAATGAAAAATAAATAAAGCGTATTCAATTTAAAAATGTTTCCTCAGACAGGAAAGAGTCCCGCGTGGAGGAGGGAAGAAGAAAGCACGAGACGGGGTCTACCATGAAAGCAGACTTCTGGCCGCTCAGGGTTTTGGGGGGCGTGGGAGGCGGGCTGGTTTTCTTTTTATTGCAGCGGGAAATCCTTACAGTTGAGAACTGCAGTGACGGCTACGGTTTCACTACACACGATGGATTGTCTGGGGCAAAAATGCAAATAATGCGATCAAGGGATTATGTTAAGTTCAGGTATGGCAGAGATCGGCTATTCATTCGCCAAAACGATTGCCTCTTTTGGTGAGGATTGTGGGGAGGGGTAGAGAACACAAGGACACAATATTCCCAGGCCTTCTGACAGTTAGGGGTGGCTAGGTGGCTGAGTTTTGATCAGTGAACGTGAGCCTAAGTAAGGCAGCCCCCGCCGAGCCGGACACATAAACCCTCCCGCGCATCTTCCTCCAGGCAGATGTGAATTTCGGAGGCCCCGCTCCAAAGAAATGGTGAGGCCGCGGCTTGTTCAAGAAGGGAACCCCGAACCACCAACTGGAGGAGAGTTGCCCACCCCTCGGAAGCATCCATTTTGGACTTTACACGGGGAAGAAATGAATGAGCCATGATACTTGTTTGGGTTTGTGGGTTTGTGCGTGTGTGTTCTAGCATTATCTTGACCGGAGTAGCCATTTGTTTAGATGAGGGGGGACCTTTGGACACTTGATTGCCCAGCAGCTGTGGGTATGGCAGAGTCCTGGGTGACAGTGAGCATCTCTCTCATTCTTTGCAAATTTACTCAGGAGCTAACCACTGATGGGCCGCTCACTGGCTCTTTCTTGGCTCAGCCAATCCTCCCGGATGCCTACTGACCCCCAGCGCTCCTGGCATGGTGCTCCCCAGAACCACCCTGCTCCCCGGGGACTGCCTGCTTGATCCCCGTTGCCTGGGCAGCTCTAACTTGTGCATAATGATGTTCCGCACCCCATGTTTTATTTCTTGGGTTTTCAATCCTTTCATAAAAAATGCATGCTGGATGAAAGGTTTTACATACCAAACAGGCCAGAGATTTAGGGCGGCCAGCTTAGTGGTTCAAAAATGTTCCTTTGCTTTATTTTTTTTTATTTTTATTACAATTGCTCTGAAAGAAATCCCTAGCGCTTGATATTAACAAATGTAGCCACCGAAGCAGATGCACATACCCCAAAACACCAGGAGAATTAATTACCTGCAGTTAGATGCCTTTCATCCTTTTTTTTTTTCCCAAGCCAAGCCTGCAAAGATGAGAGCTTTTCTGCAGTCAGTTGCTGAGGCTCTAGCCTTCTAGTTTTGCATGAGGACCCAGCAGGTAATGGAGATGTTAAGAAACCTTTGCCAGGGAGACCCCCGGGCATACTCCTCTGGACAGATATGTCCTGGAGTGATCGTTATCATCTCACTTAACTAGGATGTAAATCTGAAGGAAATCCCAGAGGCCTGAGCTATAAGTAGTAAAAATAATAAGCATGTGGGCAAAGATCTTCACTTACCAAAGAGCTCACCTCTCTGTTAGCTCCAATGGCTTCTGCGAGAGAGTGAAGAAGGTGTTACTGGAATTGTTGCCAGAGGAACGCTGGTGTTAGAGCATGGTGACCGAGGTGGGCTGGGAAGAGCGGGAGACGGGACTGGTACCTTGGTTTCAGGATTAGCTGTCATTTTCGTGCACGTACCATGTGCCAAGAACTGTTTTTACCACGGTGCGCGTTAAGCCATTTAAGGCTCTTAACATCCCAGTGGTCTTGTGATCTTTATATTACAGAGGAAGGGGGTGAAGAATAGAGAAGTAATACTTATCCAAGGAAATCGATCTAGTCGTGGTGGAGCTGGGATATGAAGCCAGGAAGTCTAGAGTCAGAGCCCAGGGTCTTAAACATTATACTTTCAGGAAAAAAACAAAAACAAAAACAAAACATTGCTGGATTTGGGGTTAGGATATGCAGATGCTAGCCGCAATTCTGCCACGAATAAATTGCCTTAACCTGGGGAATACAGTTCTGCCCCTCTTAAAAAAAGCATCCTGCTGTTAATGAATAGCATGTGGATTATATCCAAGCCCTTGGGCTGTCCTCGCTCACACTGGTGCTGAGTTTGGTCACGTGAGCTGCTCTGGCCAATAGGACCAGAGCAAGGGTGACGCCGTCACACACTTGCACCCTGGGAATTGCAGTCTTCTTCTGTTCTGGGGAACCCCAAGACCCTTGTATAAATGGGTCTAGACTAGCCTGCGGGATGATGAGGCACGCCTGTGTCACCCCAGCTCACATGGAGACAACCCCTAGACACGTGAATGGTATCATGCTAAGTCATCCTAGGTGAGCCAGAGATCAGCCATGCCAATCCAGACCAGAAAAACCACCAAGGCATCAGACACAACTGCAAGAAAAAAAATACCCACATGTTTCTTGTTTGAAGCCACTAAGTTCGGAAGTGGGTTGTTAGGCAGCAAAAACACGGCCTGATATAATCAGTTAGGATTAGTTTCTGCTACGAATGACAGATAATCCAAAATGGCAACGATTTAAAAAAAAACAAACAGAAGTTTCACTCTCAAGCAAGTTAAGGTCAAGATCAGGTAAGAAAGAAGGAGGACCAACAGCAACCAGGCCCCTTTGCTTTTCTGCTTTATCTTTATCATTCTCCACCCACACCTGTGTCTTCATCCAGTTTGGCTGCTGTGGCTCCAGCCGTCACTTCTACATTCCAATGCTCAGGGAGGAGGCAAGTAAAGGCACCCCTTCCCGTCTTAAAGATGCATCATAGCAATCATATTCTTCAGTAATAAGAATTCTTTGACTTGTTTGCTATTGCCCAAAACTTGGCCACAAGACAACACATAGTTGTAGAGGGAGCTGGCAATTGTCTTACTTCTATGTAGCCATGTGTGCAAGGGGGGGAGGAAAGGAGGGTCTATTAGTAAGGGTTTGTAATGACTGTTAGGAGACCACCCACAGTGCCAGCTATATTCCTGCACCTCTCCATGGTTGGGAGGAAATACTTTCCTCTAGTAATAGAAACGAACTCGGCCAAGTGGGAGGGGAGATGTCATCAGTGATGGCTGGAGACCAGAAAGATCCTGTGAATGTAGAATCTGCGAATGTAGAATCTGCATAGGAAAGACACATAGACCAACATCTGGACAGGATGGACAGATAGACAGGATTCAGGTAAAAATGATCAGACAGTGGCAAGAGCTGGTTTGGGCAACTGGCCAGACAAAAGTATTGCCTTCCAGCCTGACCTCTAGCCAAGAGCACCCTCACCTCTAGCCTTCTACAGCATTCACTGGGCCCAGACTTGCCAGACACAGTGGAGAACCATGATCCTGAATGTCAGAAACCCGCCATGTTCAGGATTCACGATATTTCTGCAGTGTAGATACTTTAGCTCTCAAATCCGTTCTAGGGTTGAAAGAATATATTTTATCATATAAAGTAAATACTTGCACACTTTGCAAGGCACTAAGAACGGTCAAAAACCCTGAACTCACCAGGGTGAGCACCACGATGGAAATTCATTGTGATCATTTATTCCGATGTGTGGCCCCCGGGCTCTGTGGTGAGGACCGGCTCCCCACAGCATCACCCAAAGAGCACGGATCGCTGTGGAGTTCACACCACCGCATACGCCGTATGGTAATGAACTTCCTGTGGGTTAAGACCACTGTGTATGCTCGTGCATTTGCACACACGTGTTTAGTGGACGACCACCTTTTAGAATCCTTCGGGAATTCTTTTGTTCTTTAGATGCTTCGTATATTTAGATTCCAGGGTGGATGCCCTTCTAATACAGATTTAAGCCTGAATGCCCTCTCTCTACCTGGGATGTTGTACTCCTTACTTGAATCTTAAACACCTACTTGTTCCTCAAGATTCCCTTGAAGCTCCCTCTGAAACCTTCCTCATCACCACACCTCACCCCCACTTCCGGATGCCTTTAGTCTTTCGTAAACCTCTCTTCAATCTCATTTCCCACATGGTATTGGAACATAGCATGTGTCAAGTCAATTAAAAATAGATGAGTCTGGGGAAAAGGTTACTTCCAGACACAGGGTAGTTTAGTGGTAAAGAGGAGGCGAAATTCTTGTTTCCACGGATTACTACCTGTGCAACCCAACCCTGAGCTTGTAACTGAACTCTGAGACTCAGTTTCCACATTTGCAAAATAGGAATAATGAATACATCACATTTTAAACAAGCTGTACCTAAAAGCTCTTGTGTTTTAACAATAGTGTTGGGACTTGGTTAAATTCACACTTGTTAAGTAGAGCCCTGGAGGGTTGGATGGTGACCCGCCTTTCAACAAAACACTGCAAGGAATGGTGAAAAAGAGAAGCTTATTATTCATGGATCCTTGGAGGATGTGCACAGCATGCCTCAAAAGACCGTGCAGGGAAATTAAGGCAGGGTGCAGGCAAAGAGAGCATGGCAATATACTCAGGGCACATGCCTTCATTAGGTCCACGGATGGAGTGCTTTGGTGTTCCCAGACTAAGGGCAGAGTGGTCAATTTCAACCAAAACAAGTGAGATTTTGGTAAGCTTCAAGGGAGTCTCAACCTAAACAGTACATATGGGAAAAGGGCCTTGGGAGGAGGAGAAGAGTGCTTATCACAAGGGCGGTTGGGAGAGTCATACCAAGCCTTGTAAGTCTAAGGGCTACTATCTACGGCACTTGTTCAAGGGAAAGGCTAATGTTGGTCCAAGGTCCCTACAGGCCACTTGCCCTTACAAAATGGATGTCACGGCAGCAACATTAAGGGGTACTTTAGCTGAACTCTCAACAAATAGCCTCAAGCTTAGTCATTAATGACCTTGAACAGGGTTAATATATCTTTTTTCCCTGCAGACAGGAGAGTAAGGTTCATTAGAAGAGGAGATAGGAGTGAGTATGATATGCTCAAACCTGTGTCTTAGAAAAATCATTCATGGACTTTACGAGCACTATGTAAGCATAGATGGATATGCAAATTGATGGCTGGATGACCGGGTGGGTAGGTGGATGGATGGGTGTGTGCGTGGGTGAAAGGATGGATGGGTGGATTAATCGATGGAATTAATATGGAGGAAAGATGGAAAAGAAGCTCAAGCAAAGACACCAATGTTAAGGCCGTTGCATTGGTTGCAGTGGTTGCCGTGGTGAGAATCACTTATGAGATATTAAGAGGCACTAATAACTAAACTTGGTAACCAATTGAGTTTGGAGGGAAAGAGGGAGTCAAGGAAATGACTCCTAAATTCTCTCTCAGGTGATGGAAATTTGTGGAGCCACTCAGAGAGAAAAGGAACCAGGGTAAGGAGCATGCTTTCTTCACACCTCCATTCACACAAACCATCTCTTTGAGCTCAGTGCCATGACTTGTACTTGGTGCAGGAATCTACCCAACTTTCAGGGTTCCTCCCTACTCCTATCCCTCCCGGATTTGCCTTAGCACCCACCCGACTGCTAGGAATCAAAGGAGTTCTAGAGAATTCTTACTAAATAATACCTCAAGAGTAAGTGTGTGGGGACAAGGTGTCACAACAAAAGGGATAGAACCCTCTTTGCTAAGTCAGGACGGCCCCCAGAGGCAAAAATGACCAACTCATACACTGCCCAGCTACAACCAGGCCCACATGGCCCAGGGTTCTTCTTCACAACTCAGAGCCCACTCTGAACAAAGAGATACCAAGTCCTCTAGGCAATGATCATCAATCTTACATCAGGCCCTTCAGAGAGAGGCAATCCATTCCATGATTCTGAGAGAGAAAAAATACATAGACCACTGTGAAAACATTTCTGCTAGTCCTTAACAAATGTTTTTAACAATCAAGACCATGCAGGCACTATTTCTATAAAGTTAGGTTTCTTAAAAACTCAAAGGAATGACCTTTACTCTGAGAAGATGCCCGTCCCTTCTTCCATGTCTTATGTGAAGATGTCCTTTCCAAATGAATTGATGGTAATAAGTGATATTTCTTCTATCTTTTTAAGAACATATTGAGAAAAATCAAAACATGATAATTTAATTAATGTGACTAGTTTTATTTTTTGATTATGTGCAATCACAGTGGATAGTGATCACTAACCAGATACTGCCCTAAGCACTCAACATGTAATAGCTAATTGAAACCTCAAAACAGCCTTATAAAGTGAGTACTATTATTATTCCTACCTTGAGTTTAGCAAACAGACCCAGCAGTGGTAGGTGATTTGTCCAGGGTCGCAAGGATCTGGGTTACAGACTTGAAGGCACCTGCTAAGATTTAGCAAGCCTTTCCTAGTTTATTCACCCATTTCCTCATGTATCCATTCAACTAGTGTTTACCAAACCTACAATGTGCCTGATACTGCGCTAGGCATAGCAGAGAAGACAGACAAGGTCCCTATTTTCCTGCAACTTAGTGGTGTTTCCCAGGAAAGACACAAACTGACCACTTTGGCTTGGAGCTCCAGTGGGGGCCCAAGTCTACTGGGCCATGGTAATATAAGATAGACCTTCTAGTGGAAGGATCCAGTAGGTTAAAAGTTCTTCCATTTAGAGGCTCACTTTACAAATACTTTCTTTTTCCTGTCCAGAAGTTCTCCCTTTGCCTTATTGGAATTCGCTTTCTATAAATCTGGGATTTGTGGAGGACCACCCCACACCGGCTCAACAAAAAATTGGTCAGACCAGGAAAAGGGGCAAGGACGGGCTGCTAAGGCTTCCTCTAACCTAGGTAAAAAGAGTCCTCAAAGATCACACGTGAATAAGGTGGAGGTGCTTTCATTTTTCTCTCTACCTACTGCCTCATACCAATTGGATTGAGTCCAATCCCAGGGCATTGAATGGACTGTACGATAGGGAGCTGGATCACAGAGTTCTCAAACTTCAATTGTTCTCAGACGTCACTACTTATCAGAATCACTGAGCAGGTGGATTAAAAAATACAGATTTTAACTCAGTAGTTCTACACTGTCTCTCGGGCGTCTGTGTTTTTAACACTGTCCCAAGGCAATTCTCGTGCACATCAAAGTTTGCAAACTAGTGATGTACGTATCTGTTCTCTCCTACTTTTGTGCCTTCATGCTGTGGGCTTTCTCTTTCTCTCCACCTTCACCCATGATCATGCTATGGTGCTTTCACTTCAAGCTTGGGGGCCAGCTGGTTTGGGCTTAGGAGGCAGTAGAAAGGCTTATAGTTCCTGAGAATGTGCTATATTCTTTATTATTCCAGCTCTTCCTAGATCTTTCCATTGGGTATTGGCCGTTGGGTACCATTGGGGCCCTTAAGATCAAAATGATGCCTTGTTTGCTATTGATATTGCTCTTGGTGTAATGACTTCTCCAGAGTCCTATGAGGGGACAATGGAGTTGTCAGAGCAAGTGCCAGACAGCTGCGCCCTAGCTGAATTCTATCAGAGCCTCCTATTACGTCGAACAGCCCTGTCCAGCCCAGTTTGCCAGATGGCCAGCACTTGGGCTCTGTGAAATACAGACAGTGGTCCTCAGGGAATTAGGAAGGGGGTTATCATCCTGCAAACTAGGACTGTCAATTTTCGATCTCTGTCAAGATCCCTATCATGCTAACACTTGGCAGAGTTCAGCACCAGGGAGGGTTAGATTCGGTCTCACAGCTCTGTTCTGGGCAAAGTCCTTTGAAGAAAAAGCCTAGATCCCAATTAGTAGAAGATCTTGCCTGTTGCCTGTATTGTGATAATCTGCATTCCTTTCTAAGGGCAGGACAGGTTCATTTTAATCCAGCCAGGATTATGGATTGGAGCCAGGCATTTGGAGTACAACATGAAATTCCTTACCTCAAGTTCTGCTCCTTTTCCTTTTTTGCTTTTATTCACATACGAGGAGCTAACATACCTCTAAGCCCGTTTAGGTTGGTGGAGTTGGGTGACCCAGAGGGTAGGTTTGAGCACATAAGGTAAAAGATTTTATAAATAGACTGACAAATAGGAATGAGGGTATCATTGTAGAAAGAACATTTTGTTCTGTTTGTTTGCGCCTCAGTGTTCACATCTGTAAAGCGGGGCCAGCACTATCTAGCACAAAGTGCTTAACTCAGTGTTTGGCTCATGACAAGCAACAGATGGCACCCTGATATCATGGTTGGGGGTTGTTGTTAACGTTCCAGCAGATTTATCTCAAACCCAAGAGGTGAAACAAATATAACAAGGCAAGTTCTTGTACCACTGTGGCTCTGGGAGACAGGTTTTCTCGGGAACCTGTAGAAGCATAGCTAGGAGGGAGGAAGGCTTCTGTGTTGGTAGGCAAACAGAAAACTATGGTTCAGATTTTTTAAAGGAGAACTTCTACTGAAAGGAATAGATTTAAAACACACACACACAAGATTTTATCTTGTAGTCAGAACAGAAACAGTAGGAAAGGGAAACAGAAGAAAATAAAAGGGAAAGCAGATGAGGCAGATCCTATTAGGCTCCAGAAAACAGCCTTAGCCCTGCATGTGGGAGAAGAAGGACAGGGGGAATTTGAGAGGCAGACTTTAGTTTTGAAATTCTGGCAGGATCCACATGAAAGAAGCAGAGGAATGCCAGAGGGATGTTGAAACGGGACGTCAGAGGGAAGTAAAGACCCTGCTGCAGCAGGGAAAGTGATGGCCAGGAGAGATGTTTACACTCACGTCTAAGTAAGGGAAGTTACCCAAGGCCTGAGAAATTCATAAGCTAAAAAAGGCAAAGTTGTAAGGATAAGCACGCAATTGAGAAAATAGGGTTTTAGGAAATCCAAGGAGATAGGTAGTTGAGAATTATCACCCACAGTACCCCATTCCTGAAATCTGAGGACTTGGAGGTCAGGACCCTGGACAGAGCTCATGTAGATGTTGGCGTTGGAATGCCATGAATTCAGGGGACAGAGGGAAATAGGGCTTTTATTTGTTATTTTTTTAATGTTTTTTTTTCTTTTAGAGAGAGACGAAGAGTACAAATGGGGGAGAGGGGCGGGGGGAGGGAGATTGGGAAAGAGAGAGAGAGAGAGAGAGAGAGAGAGACACACACACACACACACACACATTCAAGCAGGCTCCATGCTCAGTGGGGAGCCTGATGTGGGGCTTGATCCCAAGACCCCAGGATCATGGTCTGAGCCAAAATCAAGAGTCGGACAATCAACTGACTGAGCCACCCAGGTGGTCCTGGCATTTTAAATATGTAAACATTCATTATGAGAAATAGTTACCAAAAGAAAGATGTCAAATTAGAGGCATCCCTATTGCACATTTCCAAACTTGGCTAGAAAAATAACTAACTATGATTAATGTTTACTGGGCACTAACTAGGTCCCAGGTGCTCTTGTAAATCCTTACATGGATTATTTAATTTCATATTTAGGGGTATGCATTTCACACATTTCAGTAGAAAAGGCAGAGGGGTGGTAAAATTTTTCTCTGGGATTTGAGAAGCATGACGTCACAATCAATTTTTTGATTGGAGATGTTTACTTGGGTTTTAAGTTCATAAGACTCCAATGACTCTGAACAATTGACCCAAATGTAGTGAAACTGAAATATCATTTTCTTTTATTTGCTCTGCTTTCCCTATCTGCTTGCTGCCCTTAAATAAAAATGAGATTTTTTATAGTCTATGGCTGTTAACAGCAATCAGATGGAAATTGTAAGAAGCATTTGTAGCATGTCTGGAAATCTCTCTTATTTTTTTGGAGGAGGAGAAGGAGGAGGAGCAAGACGCTATTGTACAAGGAAATTTGTGTTCACCATATGATCCTGGTAGCGCCAAAACTTTGTAAAGATGGGATATATGAGAGAAATGGGTTTTGAAGTATCTAACTTTAAGAGGCTAGAGGAATAATATTAGTTCAAAGGGGAAGTAGTAAGATTCCAATGGCCTAATATGGCAATCAGAATCTTACAAGATACCAGAGTGAGGCATCTAGCCCTGACGAAGCAGAATGAGAAGTTTATGTGGTAGGAGAATTGACTTTGTATATTATTTGCATCTCTGGTGCTTCTCTGGAAATGGAACTGTTTGGAAAAAGGAAGACATATATGGTAGAGTGTCAGCTTTAATGAAGGAATATTGAATGTATTTTACATTGCTAAGACCCTGTTGTATTTGGTCCATCCTATTGTTTCAAAAACATTGTATAACCCTCTCTTGGAGAGCTTGTGTGGATACATTACTGAGCGTAATTTGTACAAACGTATTGGACCATTAGCATTACCTCGAGATGCGGAGTAGAATCATCTGGAAAACTTTTCCAGAACTCCAAAGAAGGAGTTAAAATCAAAATAAGTTCCAGGGCTCCTTATGGCTCCATCTTGACATGAGATCACATTTAGGTAATAATGTGTTTCCATTGTTTTGTATGCATACATTAGGCAAGGCAGTATTCAGCTTTTATTCATACATTACCTCACTTAATCCTTACAGCAACCCTCTGAGATAGGTCCTGTTGTTAAATCTGGTCCGGGCCACCTTTCATCTCCCCAATTTCACTCATGCCCTCCTAACTTTCTGACAACGCATCTCTCAGAGGGATCCATTTAGAATGCAAGTTATAGCATGCCCCGTCTGTGTTCAAGCTCTTCCAAGAGCTCCTTGATTGTGATCAGCACAAAAGCCAAATTCTCTACTCTGGTCTACAAGTTCCCATATGATCAAATTCTTTAAAACCTTTCCAACCTCACCTTTTAATGTCCCCCTTTAGCCACACTGGCTTCTTCATTGTTTCCTGAATATGCTCCCATCCTAGGGCTATCTGGCTTTCTGGATGACATCCCCATCCAGATAACTACATGGCTAATTCACTTCCCCTTCCAATTTATTTGCTCAGGTGTCATCTTCTAAAGGAGGCCTATTCCAATCACTCTTGTTTTTTTTTAAACATATTTAATTAAATATTCTGATATTTAAAAATTCAATCCCCCCACACACACCAATCTTCCTCATATCCTTTACTTTGCTCTACTTTGGCATAGCACTTAATTCGCATATTTATTGTATTTGTTATTCATTATCTATTTCCCTGTATGTCATTTACAAGAGAATAGACATTTGGTTTTGCTTTATTCAGTGATGTATCCCAAGCACCTAAAACGGTGTCTGGCACATAAAGATATTCAATAATCATTTGTGGAAAGAATAAATAGGTTCCACATTTACAATGAACAAACCATAAAACTATGACATTGAATGATTCAAGAACTTGTCCAAGGTCAAAACCCAGCATGACCCATAGAACCAGTGTACTTATCCCCTCAAAGAAACACAACCCTTCACCAAAATGTGAGATAAACATGATTTCTATCAAAAAAATCCCTTTAATTCCAGGGGCTCCTGGGTGGCTCAGTCAGTTAACCATTTGACTTCAGCTTAGGTCATGATCTCACCGTTCATGGATGGGAGCCCTGTATCAGGCTCTATGCTGAAAGCTAGAGCCTGGAGCCTACTTCAGATTCTGTGTCTCCCTCTCACTCTACCCCTCCTTCTCTCTTTCTCTCTCTGTCTCAAAAATATATAAACATTACAAAAATTTTTAAATCCCCTTCACTCCATAAACTATCCCCATAGACTCCTGTCTTTTCTCCCTCTCGCATAGATATGGGTCTATGTCTTGCATATAAACAGATGATAGATGATAGATAGATAGATAGATAGATAGATAGATAGATAGATATAGATGATAGATAGATAGATAGATAGATAGATAGATAGATAGAAAATTACATCAGAAATTCCTCGCTCTTTCATAACTACCCTGACTTACACAAAAGGGCCCAGACCCACCTTTTGAGGGAACTGGAGGCTGAGAAAGCATGAGGAGTGATTAATGTCAGAACGCATAGTGGGGCAGAGAGGAGGCTCTGAATACTAACAAATCTTAATAGTTTTTCCTTTTAAACTTAAAATTTTCAAGTATTGTCTGTGTGTGCTCCTGTGCTGATTCACTAGATCTGGGATGAGGTCTTATGCATGCCTCTGCCTAAGAAGCCCTAGGGTGAGAGCAGTCTCTGAGGTAACTGTGTTCTACTCTACAGTAACCCTGGAATGGCCTTAGTTGAACTAATGACCTGGTACACAGTTAGAGACTTGTGACAAAGTCACAAAAAATGCAAGAACATTCATCGCATTGACATATTCAGAGTCACTTGTATATATCGGAGAAGAACGTCACAGAAGAGCAGGGAACAGTGTGCTGGGACTCCATCGTTCTCTTCCCCTGGTTGAGAGCCTGGGGAGTGGACAGCAGCACACCTGGCTGATCAGCCCTGGTCAATAAGACAATAGAGAATAGAAAATGTGGGTAGAAATTTCCAGCCCTCCTTTCAATCCCATCCCAAGAAAAGAGAGTTTCTATGCGGATTAGATCCAATTGGGTCATGATCCAAGAATGTAGCGTTGGTCAAAACATTCTTCCTTTCACGGACCATGCTCTCTGACATCTGACATTCCCCTTCAGTTTGCTTCTCTGTCTTGTCAACATATTCATCTGCTGCTATTTCTAAGAGGAGGAAGCTCACCTTCCTCACTAGTTTTAGAAGCCAAGCAAGAAACAGATAGGGTGTAAGAGCAAGGGAAATCTGGGACAGCTACCTAGGGATCTTAAGACATGTTGCTGGAGATGGTTTACCCTATGCTGGGCTTTCTCAGTTCTGTGCAGACCAGAATAATTAAGTGTTAACCATGTAGAGTCCAACCCATCCAAATGACCTGGGTGTTCCCCAACCCCACTCAGCAGGAGGGCCTGGGGAACTATCACCCCTAGTACCTGAGCCAATTGGGACCATTGAAGGGGCCACCGAGACAGCTTTACCAGTGAGGTAGGGACTATAATCAGTTTTGTGGTCATAGATCTGATGTCTTTGTGCCTGAGGTGTGTCCTCAGCACCAAGAACCTGGTGAACCATTGGCTCCCTCACCCACACAAATATATAAACCTGGGGATCCTGAACCCATACCAACTGGCTGACCATCTCCTTCCTATGTGGGACGGCATTCCCATGTTGCCATGTACCAACGGATCTCCTGATTCGAATCAGACTGAAACTCCAGGCCAGGATGCTGTCAGCCAGCCTGACATTGAATATCTTAGACTGTGGTCCTCATTCCTAAGAACCAACACTCTGAATATTGATGTCTACACAGTCAAACCCAGAATCAGATTTCACCCGGCCCATTCACATACAACCCCTACTACTGGCTTCCTTCGCCTCTTCCACCACCCAGCAGTTAAAGCGGGGACCACTCAGAGACACTCAGTTCGCCCAGATAGAAGAAAGTCCCCCAGAAAGCCACAGATCATTCATTTCTGACCCTTCCAACATTTACGCTTCCTTCTCTTCATCCCAGGAGCCAGAGCCATCAAGCTGCCCAGATGGAAGGTTTCTCCTAGACGCGTCCTATGGAGTGCAGCCTCGCATGGGGAAGCTGACACAATGTCTTCAAACATTTTTAATTGCCCTGTCAAACTGACAATTATAGGACTAATTATTGAGGAGACAATACCAGATACACTGACTGAATCAAGTGTCAACTGAGTTTTTATGTAATTATGCAATTTAATGAATTGAAGGCTGCAGTAATGGACGATTGCTGGTTAATTAGGAACTCCCTTTATGCTAATAATGCCATTTATTTTCGACTCGTGGTATTTATTTTCAGCGTCTAAAGCATTGGACACATCTTCCTCTGACACTGGCATGTTGAGTGTTTTTCAGAGGGTTTGGCTGCCACTTGTGCTATTTATAGGCAGCAGATTTCTTCCATTCAATGAGTGAAGAGCTCCTGTTATATTAGAAGCAGCTCATTTTAGACCTAAATTTTAATAATGCTGCTGCTGGGTGAGGTTCTGTGTCTCCCTTCTCCTGAGATCTAAGAGAGAGAAATGTAAGAGGATATGGCAGACGGTCCTCAGGGTGCAGCTCCATCAAGGTCAACTTATGCAAAGGGGCAAGAGTTATCCTTTTGTGCTTTATTCTGATTCCCTGACCCTCCGTATCTCCACTGCCTTCCTAGTGCATTTCATGACTAGAAAACAAGGTATAAAGCAATCATTTTCAACCGGGGGCTATTTGGGCCCCCAGGGGACACTTGGCAATGCCCGGAGATGTGTCTGGTAGTCAAAGCTGGGAGCTTGCTAATGGCATCTAGTGGGTAGAGACCAGGGCTGCTCCCTAACATCCTATAGTGCACAGGACAGCCCCACCACAAAGAATTGTCTTGCTCCAAATATCAACAGGGCTGAGGTTGAGAAACCCTAGCACAGAGTATCAGTAATCAAGAAGCAAGTGGATTTTCGCCACGCCAGCTTCACAGAGGAAAACAAATATTTCGCAGCATCTAAAACATGATAGAACTGTCAAGAGTATGTGAAGTCGGCTCCACAAATTGTGAAACATGAGCCTCCGTTATGTTTGCTCTGCCACAGTAGGGAGACTCGGAGATTTTTTTCTCTCCCTTTATGAAAATAGAAAAGTGACGAGCACGTTCTCTTGGAAGAAGCCAGGGTCCTCGCCTTACCCTTTGGTCTCCAAACCCCCACCAGCACAGACTTTGTCCGTGACAAAGTTGTTTGCGGGCTGGAGCAAAAAGAGAAAACAAAGGATGAATAGGGTCAGATTTTCATAATGCTAAATCCAGCCAATCTTTCCTTTTAAGACTTTATCTTTCCTGCTTTTCCAGAAGACACCTTGGGTTTTTGCCTGGACAGCATCCTTTTCCTCTCACTTTTTTTTAATGAATGAATGATCCCTCGTTCATTTTCAGTCTGTTGGCTTGGATGGTGTTGCACTCGTTCCTACAGTCCACGGCGGGTATAAGATCCAAGTCCTCAGCCAGCTGTGAGAGGCCCAGGAGTCAGCATGGGACTATTGATGGGGTAAATGGATCCTACTCTTGTCTGCTGGGATGGAGCTGGGAACCATGCAAACCTAGAGCTGACTGAAGCCATCTTCCTACCCCAAGGATAAAACTTGCCCGAGTGTGTAATCAGCACAAGGAAGGAAAAGAAGAAGGAGGAGGAGAAGAAGAGGAAAGAGAAAGAGAAAATTTATCATATCATATCATATCATATCATATCATATCATATCATATCATCATCTGAGATTTTGTTCCAGCCATTTCTATAGCCTGACAATTGCCCAACTCCTCAATATCATGGATCAATGAATTAACCTCTGGTTTGAGCATCACCTCCTCATTCTCCTTTGGCCCATCCTCCTTTGCTGAGCCCCTAAACGCATTGCTCCTTGGGGTTCTACCCCAGGTCCTCCTTTGTCCCCACTCTTCCCCTTCTTCAGTGAGCTTCTGCCCTCACCTCTTTCCTCAGCTATCATCCATGTGTCGAGAACTCTCTATCTCATCTCCTTAGGTTTCATCTCTGTCCAAACGTCACCACTGCCTATGAGACATCTCCCCTGGAAGTCCCACCAACACACAAAGCCCACCTAACTGCTGACCCTCACCTTCCCCTCCACCCTTTCTTCCCCTGCAATTGTTGTCATATGGATAGATGTTGTCATATCCACCAGTGATCTGGACCCAGATCAAGAAATGGGTGCCCTCCTCCCTGAAATCTTCCCTTTTTCTCCCCTGTGCTGTCCTGACTCTGCCATCACTTTGCCTTTGGCTCCCTCACCTCTATCCCTCCCTTACTCCTTTATAGATCATATTCTTCACCAAATACACATTCACACACACACACACACACACACACACCACGCTGCCAGCTCTGTTGTAATGCCTTCTTATCCCCTCTTCCTGGAAGCCTTCCCAGGCTGCCTGGCATGAGTTGGGTGTCCCTCTATTATACTCCCAGCACACATCTCCTTTCATTGAAATTATTTACTTAGATATTAACTACAGTCCCTGAGCTTCCTATATAGCAAGCAGTTTACCCAAATCATCCTTAATACTCATGGCATTTCCTCAAAGGAAGGCATTATTATGTCCATCCTAGATTAGAGAGCTTGAATCAGTGGCTCAAAGTCAGGAGCCAGGGAAGAAGTAGGACTAGGATCTGAGCCGGGCAGATCTGGCCGCAAATCCAGGCAGGTATTGACCACAACCCCACCTGCTGTTCAGTCTCCCAACTTGAAAAATTGGGTCTCTGTGGAGTCTGTAACTGCCATCTCTGTGGAATCTGTCTCCGCCAGCCAGGAATGCTGGGTGTCAGTGAATGGGTGTCAGTGAATGCCGGGACTGGTTTAATTAATCAAAGAATGAATGAATATTGTGCTTTGTTTTTTCTTCGGCAAAAGGCAGGGTTGGGTCACAGTTAATTTTCAAATTCTATGACACGGTAATTCTAACAAACCCTATCCAGTTAATAACCTGCAAAAATAAGTGACTCATCTGTTTCTGTCCTTGTATCAGTCATTTTCCATCTAAAAGCAGCTTGATCATGTGCAGTTTGCATTGTCCAAGGAGAGATGCAAAGTGAATCAAGCTCTTAGAAATCACTTTCTCTGCCTTCATTCCTTCCCACCTCAAAAGTCTTGGTCAATGAAACAGATGGCACTCAAAGTTCCAAATCACCTGGCCCTCCTCCTTCTAATACCTCATCCTTCTTAAAAAAAAAAAAAAAAAAAAGCACAGAGAACCCCCCCCCAAAAAAAACTATATCTATGACAAAGACTGTAGAAAAATGATGTCTGCTTGCTAGATTGGCACTGTCTTCTTTTCTAACAGCAGATTCGAAGCAGATCTAATTAGCTGGGTTCAGACCAGAAAAGAGAATTCGAATTGCATGGTTTGCACCTTCTCAGAGTGAGGGTGACAATTATGATATATTTCATGTTAATAACCTGAATGAATCCAAGTGCAAAGCATGCTGGGATCTCAGCAGCATGGGTTGGTGGGAAGTGGAGAAGCCCAAGGTGGATGGGTTGGGAGATAAGTAAAACCCTAGTGCTTCCCCCAAGGACATTAACCGTGGTACAAACATACACAGACCAAAGTTCCCTACTGTCTGGGGCTCTAGTCTAGCCAAGCATCAAATCCAAGAATGTCCATGGTAATTAGTGGATAAAGGCAGCAGGATCCCGGGTGACAAGTGGCACTTAAAGTCTGGTGTGGGGGAGAAGATCATAATTCCTGTTCATTTATGGCACAACTTTGGTAAATTGCAAAGAGAACAGGAAACAGAGTCCTACATCCTAGGTGGAAGAGGCTGGTAAAATCCAGAGAGAATCCAAATAGCAGAACCAAAGTCAGAGGGATGAACGAACAGGGTAGCATTGCAGTCCAGCAGACAAGCAAAGAAACGGGCAGAAAAATAAGGTCAAGGTGGCAGAGCCGGGGTCGAGGAAGGCAGGGCAAGGGTGGTAAACACCAGTGCCCATGGAGGACAGGGAAGGATTCTCAGTGAGTCAGGGAGCCCAGCGGAGACTGGTGACCTGGGAAGTCTGTGTCCCAAATAAGGGACCAGCTGCTACTCAGCACCAGCCCACTGTTGGCACATGGGACTAGGATTCCAACCTTCCCAGGTCTTCCGGTTTTTCAAGAGAAGCCAGAAATCTAGAGTTTGTATGAATACCCCACACATTTAAAATGCTGGCAACTGGTTTCACGTATTTTATTTATTGATTGATTGATTGATTTTAATATATGAAATTTATTGTCAAATTGGTTTCCATACAACACCCAGTGCTCATCCCAAAAGGTGTCCTCTTCAATACCCATCACCTACCCTACCCTCCCTCCCACCACCCATCAGCCCTCAGTTTGTCCTCAGTTTTTAAGAGTCTCTTATGCTTTGTCTCTCTCCCACTCTAACCTCTTTTTTTTCCCTTCCCCTCCCCCATGGGTTTCTGTTAAGTTTCTCAGGATCCACATAAGAATGAAAACATATGGTATCTGTCTTTCTCCGTATGGCTTATTTCACTTAGCATCACATTCTCCAGTTCCATCCACGTTGCTACAAAGGGCCATATTTCGTTCTTTCTCATTGCCATGTAGTACTCCATTGTGTATATAAACCACAATTTCTTTATCCATTCATCAGTTGATGGACATTTAGGCTCTTTCCATATTTGGCTATTGTTGAGAGTGCTGCTATAAACATTGGGGTACAAGTGCCCCTATGCATCAGTACTCCTGTATCCCTTGGGTCAATTCCTAGCAGTGCTATTGCTGGGTCATAGGGTAGGTCTATTTTTCATTTTTTGAGGAACCTCCACACTGTTTTGCAGAGTGGCTGCACCAATTTGCATTCCCACCAACAGTGCAAGAGGGTTCCCGTTTCTCCACATCCTCTCCAGCATCTATAGTCTCCTGATTTGTTCATTTTGGCCACTCTGACTGGCGTGAGGTGATATCTGAGTGTGGTTTTGATTTGTATTTCCCTGATGAGGAGCGACGTTGAGCATCTTTTCATGTGCCTGTTGGCCATCCGGATGTCTTCTTTTAGAGAAGTGTCTATTCAAGTTTTCTGCCCATTGCTTCACTGGATTATTTGTTTTTCTGGTGTGGAGTTTGGTGAGCTCTTCATAGATTTTGGATACTAGCCCTTTGTCAGATATGTCATTTGCAAATATCTTTTCCCATTCCATTGGTTGCCTTTTAGTTTTGTTGGTTGTTTCCTTTGCTGTGCAGAAGCTTTTTATCTTCATGAGGTCCCAATAGTTCATTTTTGCTTTTAATCCCCTTGCCTTTGGGGATGTGTCAAGAAGAAATTGCTGTGGCTGAGGTCAGAGAGGCCATTTCCTGCTTTCTCCTCTAGGGTTTTGATGGTTTCCTGTCTCACATTCAGGCCCTTTATCCATTTTGAGTTTATTTTTGTGAATGGTGTAAGAAAGTGGTCTAGTTTCATTCTTCTACATGTTGCTGTCCAGTTCTCCCAGCACCATTTGTTAAAGAGACTGTCTTTTTCGGATTGGATATTCTTTCCTGCTTTGTCAAAGATGAGTTGGCCATACTTTTGTGGGTGTAGTTCTGGGGTATCTATTCTATTCCACTGGTCTATGTGTCTGTTTTTGTGCCAATACCATGCTGTCTTGATGATGACAGCTTTGTAGTAGAGGCTAAAGTCTGGGATTGTGATGCCTCCTACTTTGGTCTTCTTCTTCAAAATTATTTTGGCTATTCGGGGCCTTTTGTGGTTCCATATGAATTTTAGGATTGCTTGTTCTAGCTTTGAGAAGAATGCTGGTGCAATTTTGATTGGGATTGCATTGAATGTGTAGATAGCTTTGGGTAGTATTGACATTTTGACAATATTTATTCTTCCAACCCATGAGCAGGGAATGTTTTTCCATTTCTTTATATCTTCTTCAATTTCCTTCATAAGCTTTCCGTAGTTTTCAGCATACAGATCTTTTACATCTTTGGTTAGATTTATTCCTAGGTATTTTATGCTTCTTGGTGCAATTGTGAAGGGGATCAGTTTCATTATTTGTCTTTCTGTTGCTTCATTATTAGTGTATAAGAATGCAACTGATTTCTGTACATTGATTTTGTATCCTGCAACTTTGCTGAATTCATGTCTCAGTTCTAGCAGACTTTTGCTGGAGTCTATCGGGTTTTCCATGTATGATATCATGTCATCTGCAAAAAACGGTTTCACGTATTTTAAGACACTTTGTAGACCAAACAAAACTGTCTGTGGGCTAAATATGAAGCCACAGCCTCCCTGTTAGAGACTTTGGCAGCAAGGGCTGGTAGGAGCTCAGGGCTGCCCCCCAGAACAGGGGATATCAGCTCCACAGCGACAGCACCCATATCAGAAGTGACACCTGCTAATAACTAAGGATTCGATGGCTAGGCTCTACTTGGGGTACGAGGGCCGCGAGCATCTTCAGATGAATCTTTAACAACTTCAGACATGTAAGACAGGAGGGTAAGGCTCTCACTGAGTCCCAACCCACAGGGTTAAGGGGAGGGATACTGGGGAAACTGGTACCGTGTGTGAACGCCAACACAGGAGGACTTGCTCTTGACTGCCTCTTAAAAATTACTAAATAACTGTAGAAGGTTCTGAAGGCTTCCACCTCCATCCCCTCACCACCCACCCCACTCGCCACCTTTGAGCAGGCCCACGGGACCCCACTCGACACTGCCACGCAGGCATGTGCAGCACTGCTCGCCCTTCTTGTGCAGGCACGTGGGGCCTGCCTCCTAGAGTCTGCTCCCCGGCACACATATGTGCGTCCACATCCTGGTCTCGGAGCTGCTCCTGAGCCAGCCTCACGCAGTAGTCGTCAAGCGTGAGGACCCTATCTTAGCGGCAGGGGGTTGACTAGACGGCTGACGCCAACGATCCTACGGATTGCAGAAGTTCTTGAAACAAGAGACTAGGTGTCATGTGTTTTTCCGGGGATCCTAGGAGCAAATCCTAGGTTGCAATGTTGACTCTGTCAACCCTAAAGAATCTTCTGGATTTAACGATCTGGTTGGGCTGTTTCTCTCCCTCTCCGAGCAGTGTCTGAGCCAGGGGCATACAGCGTACTATTTTTAGGTATTTCTGCCTCCGGTTTCTGCATGAGTGAGTCCTCAAGTACCCGAGGGAAGATCCCACTTGAAAGAGGCTGAACTGATCCTTTCTGTAAAGGGTCAGAGACACTGGTGAGGCAACTACTGCTCTTCCCGGGACCGAACTTTACACAATCTGTTATAGGATAAGGTTCGTCTGCGAAGACGGGTCGCTGTCACCCATCACCTACCTGGGCTCAGCCGACCCACAGACAGCGAAGAAGGGCCCTCCGGCAGCCAGATGCTGTCACGAGCCCATCTGTTCCCTCTAAGACTGCTTAGTCATGGGCTCCACAGAATTCGAACAAACTTCGTTTTCTGATCTCCTTCGGAGCTCACAGAAGAGACTTTGGAGGTGGGGATCTAGGAGTGGCAGGTGACTTTGACAGCAGGGGCCCACAGCGGAGAGGAAGAGCAAGCAGCCATGTGGGACAGGTGGGAGACACACACACACACACACACACACACACACACACACACAGTTTCTCTGGTTCCCAACCACACGGCAAGAGGACGACAGAGCAGGAGAAGTGCCCTCCAGCCTGAGACACAAGCTATGGCCACAGTGACAAGGGCACAAGCAAGCCACTTACAGCAAGTGGGGAAACCACACCCACACCTCTACCACACACACGCTGGGGGCCTGTCATCAGAGGCCAAATCTTGAGCTCCTGTCAGGCCCAGGACACGCCAAGTAGCAATAGTAAGAGTCTCCTGCCTCTGTTTACACCACCCTCGTCCGAGCCCCATCCCCCAGGGGGGACAGGAAGTGACACTATCCGCTGCCCTGATGCACCAAGTAGAACGTCTCACACTCCCGTCCACACAGTCCTGCTGTCTTCTCGACGCCCAAGTCCTAAGGGGATGCGGTCCCACGCTGCCCCCCCTTCCTCGCCAGAGAGCTGAAAAGCTCCCAAGTGAAATCCTTCACAAGAATTGAAAGCAGGTGGTACAAACAGCACCTGACGGAAGGAATTCTTGAGACAGGACCCAGGAAACGTGTTGATCATAACCTTTCCAGAAGCAGAGTCAGAAGGAGAACTTTCTGTTTCCAATTATACAAAGTGACAGGAGGAAAATCCTGGCAAGCATTGTCTAACTGCTTCGCTGTCCAGCTCCCTACCTCTGAGGGCACGCCAGACCTTCGAGAATACACCCCATGTTCTCATCTGCCTTAGCTGCTGCTACCTGAGTCAGAAAGTTCGAGGTCGTGAGTTGCATGCCGCTGGAATGCTGTGAGCAGAGTCAGGACAACTCCTTGCCAAGGCAGCGTGATCGTGTGGGCTTGGGGTGTGGCACTGTTCCCAGTCAGAGGTTCTCAAACAGGGCCGTGCACCAGAGCCTTCTGGAAGATGTGATATTTCCAAGCTACACGTCAGAATCTCTGGGAGTGTGTGTGATATTTTATGCTTCTCAAGCAATTCTAATGGAGCTGGTCCTTGGACCAGAATTCGAGACTCCTTCCCTTGGGTGATTCCTAAATTTTTCTTTCAACCTGGCTATGCCGTGCGTTGAGTCACTGTGTGACTTGTATTCAGTCGAACCACGGGAGATTGATTTTCGAAGGCAACACCCTGTGATTCAATATGTTCCTAGGCTGAAACACGGAGATCTCCTCCTTTGCAAAACGAAGGATGTTGGACTAGATCACTGGGTCTCACACACTGTGTTAGGCATGGAACCCCTTCTTCAAACAAAACCAGAGGTCAACCATTTCCAGAAAAATTTAAGAGATGATAACTTGAAAACCCACTCTTAGAATCAAACACCTAGAAATCAGGGATAAATATGATAAACATCCTTTTAAATGCATGCCTCGCTCACAAAAAAAGTACAAGGAGTCCCTGGGGGGGGGCAGTGCAAGTGAGGAGGGGAGACAAGAGCTGAGATGATACTGCCTTTGTTCATGGAATGTATGGCCTGTGTGATGATCAGAGAGGATGGGTTCACGCATGTGGAGGAACTGAAGATAAGGTTTGGGACACAGGAAGGGAGGGGACTGGGCCATAGATGTATGCTAAAATAGGAGAGGTCGAGGGGCTACATCCCAGAGAAGACACGAACCAGAACGATAGTACCACCAGCACAGGGAGATGACAAGGAAGCTTCCGTGAGGAACCTCACAGAGGTTTAGGTCTGAGTTTGCCCCGGACTCCCCTGATCAACGAACATTAAAACCAGCCCCGAGTTGTTGCTATCCCCTGGGCAACCTGAAAGGAGCAAAAATAATATTGCTCTGGGCAGACATGCCACCACACTAGACCACACAGGATTCCCACGGATAAAGCTCTACTGAAGATAAGTTCCCAACCCAACAATCACAGTATGAAGAGGAAACAACGCACCATAAGTGAGAGCCAGAAGACACTAGAACCACCAAGATTCTATATGCAATGATAGATTGGTGCAACCGCCAGAGAAAATGGCTCTACGAAAATAGAGCTAACATATGACCCAGCAATTTCACTTCTGGGTGTATATCCGAAGGAAATAAAATCACTCTCTCAAGAAGACATGTGTCTGCACCCCCGCCCCCGATATTCACGGCAGCATTATTTATAGTAGCCAAGCCATGGAGACAACCTAAGTGTCTAACGAGGAATGAATAAAGAAAGTGTGATCACACACACACACACACACACACACTGAAATATTATTCATCCACAAAAAGACGAAATCCAGCCACTTGCGACAACATGGATGGAACTTTAGGGCATTTTGCTAAGGAAAACAAGACAGAGAAAGACAAATACCGTCTGATCTCATTTATGTCTGTAATCTAGAAAATCCAAACTCCTGGATACAGAGGACGGATTGGTGCTTGCCAGAGGCAGGGGGTGGAGGAAATGGATGAAGGTGCTTCAAAGGTAAAAACTTCCAGTTATAAGATAAATAGGTTATGGGGAAGCAACGCACGGCACGGTGACTCCAGCTGCAACCCTGCATCATCGTGTACTTGAAAATTGCTAAGAGAGTAAACCTTAACAGTTTCCACTGCAAGACAAAAAAACTTGTACCTATGTGAGCGATGGACGTTAAGGAAACTTAACGTGGTGACTATTTTACAATCAAACCATTATGTTGCCCACCTTGGACTAATACAATATTACGTGTCAATTACATCGCAATAAAACCGGAAACAGTTTACAACAAAAGTAGTAGGAAAGCGTTAGGTGCCCAAGAACGTTAGATCACAGATCTTTGCAACGCAAACTATCAGAGGTCTGACACCTCATCCCAGTGTGTGTACCTCAGATACAGGAAGAGTTAGCTAAGTAAAAAGGGGAGGGGTCCCCCAGGGCACAAGTCGCATATCACCGCGTGAGAGGGAGCCTAGGAACTGCCATCTCCCACAAGGAGCATAGGCTGCAAACATGATCTCCCTCTGGCTCTCTCTCCTTCCCTTCTTTTCTTTCCCCCTGCCTCGCAAAGAGGTACCCATGATGGTTCGTCATCCTGAGACCTGTTTTACCTCCCTCCTCTGCCATTTAGTCTCTGTAACACGGGGGAAGGTGTCTTCAACTTCCTCAGTTTCCTCATCTGTTAAATGGGTATGTCTTACCCCGGGGTGGGGGGGGGGGTGTACCAGTGGGAAACAATAAAGTTCAGCTGAGTCTGAAAGAGAGTGATTTTTTTTTTTAAGGCTGAAAGGATCGTGACCACAGTGGGGTCATCTGCCTCCCACCCCACCCACCCATTGTGGTCCACACTCTACTCTTCTTTGCTCTGCCCTGTGGCCCAGGAGGCTGTCCCCTGGGACTGCCTCTCCCTGCTCCCTTTCCCCCCCCCCCCACCGCCTTCCAGTTAGGAAGACAGCAAAGTCGGGGTTGGGGCACGCCCTCTCCTCTTCCTCCTGGACCCGTCCCACTACAACTATACTCTATGGCTCCTCCTCGACTCTAGATCTTTCTGGGCTCCCGTTTGTGTCTTCCTCCATTTGTGCCTTCAATGCTAGGAGTTCTCACCGCAGCGAGCGCTGGCTGCCTCCCCAGCCCAGCCCTGCTCGCACCTGCTTTGAAACTCCGTCCTTCCCATCACTGTGTGCCCCCCAAGGAGCTATGTGTCCTGCTCTCCCCTGACTGAGCTGACCCTTCAGAATGAAGCTAGGTCCTTCTCCTCCAGAGAAGAGAAATCCGCTTGTCTGTAGAAGTGCATTTATTTAGACTATTGTACCTGCCCGGTTCAGTTGCTTAACCTTACTGGGTCTCAGTTTTTGCCTCTGCAAAATGGCCATAAATATCTCATCTCTTTCACTCACAAAGGGAAAATCTGAATATCCCTGAAAACACCCCCAATTAAAAAGAAATGTTTCCTGGGGGCACCTGGGTGGTTCAGTCGGTTAAGCATCTAACTCTTGATTTCAGCTCAGGTCGTGATCTCACGGTTCGTGAGTTCGAGTCTCACGTAGGGCTTTGCACTGACAGCATGGAGCCTGCTTGAGATTCTTTCTGTCCCTTTCTCTCTGCCCCTCTCCTCCACTCATGTTCTCTCTCTCTCTCTCTCTCTCTCTCTCTCTCAAAATAAATGAATAAACAAAAAGCAAAACCAACCGAACAAAAAAGAAACGTTTCCTGCTGGAAAGGGAATTTCAGTCCCACATCTTTGTGGGTTCCTGTCCTATCAAGTTCGGAGGACAGAGAGAGGAGAGGAAGAATTTGTAGCTTTTGAAAAAGAGAATATTTTGAAAGACTGAAGCTTCTTAATTCTTCATTGTGGAGAGAAAATTGGGCCCTAAATTATTTATCGTATTTTAAATTCACTGACAGAAGCAGTTTTGAAAACTTTGCTGTCCTTTTTTGAAAATAATTAACCTACTTAAGTGTTTTAAATCTTTTAAAATATTTCCTATTAAATGGTAAAACGAGGGGGGAGTCTTGTCGACGGGAACAGGCTATTCAGAGGGGAGGGGAGGGGAATCTAGGATCCTTTTCATCCAGGATCCTTGGGTAGGGGCCAGAGGGATACAGGCTCATTCTGGCCTTGACCTCTTTACAGGGTCAATCTTTTTCAGAACTGGTGAACGGTGGGGGAGAGACTGAGTTCAGTGGAAAGAAGTAGGACTCCTTAAGACCTGGGTTCCAGGCGAAGCAAGCCCATTGGTTGCAAATAGAAAACCCGGTAGAAACCAGCGTGAGCAGAAAGATGACAAGTTCCTTTACCCAGAAGGCCCTTGGTAGGGCTGGCTTTAAGAAGCCAGTCAGTGCACCTGTTCCCCTGGCCACAGTGATGGCTTCAGAAATGTGCATATGCGACCCGATCCAAGAGAATGAGGTATAACGCACCTTTGCCTCTGAACGCAGCCTACCGGGCTTCTGGAAGGGAAAAGGGGGTGCACGTTTGCCCCGGGACATATTTCCCTGCCTCTCATCTCTCCACCCTTCTTCCCCTGAGAGAATCACACAGTTTCTTCTCTCAGGAACAAAACATCAGCCTTGTAGATCTTTGCATTTCTGTTGACTCTGCTTTGCGTGGTCGCTGGGGAAGTAGAGTGTTTCCTGAGCATCGGGAGGGACCTCTGAAGGTAAAACAAGAATGAGTTGCACACCCCCACCGTACTCAGGCACAAGAAATACCGGCTCATTTCCCTTTGTCCCAATCATCCAATTCAGCGGGACTCTGACCGCTCGCCTGGAAGGAAGCTCGGCCTCAGTGATCAACGGGGCTCCTTGCCCAGCTCCCCGAAGGATCGGACCAGCGACCGAATTTGTGCCAAATGAAAATGTGGGGTCTGCCGTTCAAAGGTTATCGAGAATTTTAAGATGGCAACAGAAATGCATTCGACCAAGCGCCAGGGTCTCGGTGAGGGGCTCTGCGTAAATGCACAGGTCGCAGGCCCGCAAGGCTGGTCTTGCCTAAATGTGGGTTCCTTTGGCAACTCCTCGCGGCCCCTCGAAGCTGTCCGTCCATACCTCAGCGTCTCAGCCCAGTGCCCCTTGATCAACCACGTGGCCATTCTGCATCTCAGTCGGCCACTTCCCAAGGGAACTGCTAGGAGTCAGCGTTCAAGGTTCCGATGCAGCCGACCCCCAAACCCTGTCCCCAGCCCACATCTTTGGGAAACACTCTCCCGACTGAGGTCGCTTCTGTCTCCACACCCCAGGCATCCCTGCGGCTCCCCACTCTACCCTTGGGCAGAAGAAGCCCCAGGTTGCTCAGACTCAATTAGAAGTGTCCTTGCACATCAATTTTGAGGAGAAGGGAGGCAGGTAATCCTCATTTTTTCTTTAACAGCAGCAAAAACATAAAGCACACAGTACTAACTCAATACATTATCCTGCAGGGGAGTGACATGGTCAGATTTATGGCCTATAAAGATCTCTCTGGCCACGGTGTAGAAAATAGATTATGTGTGTGGGGTAGGGGTGGGGGAACCAAGAGGGAATGTGGAAATACCAAATAAGAAGCTGTTTCAGAGTCCGAGAGAGAAACAGCAACGGCCTGAAGCGCCAGGGCAGATAAACGGAAGTGGACATATCTGGAAGGTATTTAGAAGATCGTGGCAGATATTAGCAGCTTCCTGCTCCAGGACCCACTCTCTCGATTACTAATAAAATCCCAAATAAGTCCTGGCTGGCAAGGTGCGTGTTGAAAACCGCTCACTTCCCAAACTTCCTTGCAGACGAGGGCTCTCACGCAATTTGGTCTTGGCTAATACACATGCGCCAGAAGACGGCGGGTGAAGCTTCTGGGTTTGAAAGGAAACAGGGGGCGCCCGGGTGGCTCGGTCAGTTCAGCGTCTGACTCTTGGTCTTGGCTCCGGTCATGAGCTCACGGTTCGTGAGTTCGAGCCCTGCATCGGGCACCGTGCTGCCGATGGGGAGTCCGCTTGGGATTCCCTCTCCCTCTCTCTCTCTGCCCCTCCCCTGCTCTTCTCGCATTTTCCCTTCATGCTTGACCCTTTGTCCTGGAATCTGGAACAGAATTCCAGAATTCTGGGTCCTGGAATCTGGGTGCTATTTCAGGAGGCGTGGCAGCCACTTCGGGGCCATGAGGTAATAGGCATAAGGCCAAATTCCATAGGCTGGGAATGGTAGAAAGACAAGGCAGAGAGAGCCTAAGATACGGATGGTACCACAGAACTGCTGAATAAGCCACAGGATGACTCCCTCCAGATTTCTGGTTACTTGAGAAAAGGAAACCTCTCTTTCGTTCGGTCAGTATAATTAAGCTTTCTATTACATGCTTTAAAATGCAATCTCTAATTAATCCAGATATGAACACAGTAAGACGTAGGGTAAATTCTGGCAGGGGAATTCAGAAGTGGGCAGCAATGCCTCGGGAGGACCCCAGCCAAACCCCCCGCACAGACTCCAAACCAACCTGTAAAGCAACGTTAAGCCAAATGTGAAGCTCAGAGAAGCTGTAACATTTAACAGGGAGAGATATATTTAGGTCATAAACCTATTTCCTCCAAAATATTAAATCAACAGAAGGAGTACCCTCCACCTCTCCAGGCCAGTGTGTTTATGAGCAGAGAGGGGATTCTGACCCAAAGCTCTGGCAAAGAAAGTGGATTTACGCAAAAGCCCAAGGGCGGCATCGCACCGGGCGTTTCACGGAGCACAGGGTTTCAGGGTTTGGAGTCATAAATATCTGGGTTCCAATCCCAGCTCTGTCATGTTAGTCGTGTGACCCTGAGAGTGAAGTGACCCTGCCAAATGACTTTACCACTCGAGACTCAGTTTCCTCACCTACAAAATGGGGCTTGTGATAGGGACATTCCACAGCATTGTCTTGAGAATTAAAACAATTAATGCCTAATAAGTAACTAGCCGAATCTGGCACAGAGAAGTTGTCATAATAATTCAGATTCCCTAGGAGGCGCCTGGGTGGCTCAATTGGTTAAGCCACCGACTTCAGCTTGGGTCATGATCTCACGGTTCATGGGTTCGAACCCCCGCGTCAGGCTCTGTGCTGACAGCTCCGAGTCTGGAGCCTGCCGGGGATTCTGTGTCTCCCTCTCTCTCTGCCCCTCCCCAGCTCGTGCTCTCTGTCTCTCTGTTTCTCTCTCTCTGTCTCGAAAATAAATAAAACATTTAAAAAAATTTTAATTAAGCTTCCTTCTTTCCATTAGCTTCCTCCCCCTTTCCTAGATTTCTCCCCGTCCTCACCTACCGCTAAAGACTGAACTAACCAAGGCAAAGCTCAAATCCTTCCGGGAATAAAAATGGCATTACCCCATTTTACAAAGAAACAAGACTCAGATCATTACAATGCAGACAAGGACCCAGGTCTTCTGCCTTCCAGCCTCGTTATGCTCTGTCAGCCTCCGGAGGCTGCTTCTATTTTTTTTTTTTTTAAGTTTATTTATTTTTGAGACAGAGAGAGACAGAGCATGAACGGGAGAGGGTCAGAGAGAGAGGGAGACACAGAATCGGAAGCAGGCTCCAGGCTCTGAGCCGTCAGCCCAGAGCCCGACGCGGGGCTCGAACTCACGGACCGCGAGATCGTGACCTGAGCCGAAGTCGGACGCTTAACCGACTGCGCCACCCAGGCGCCCCAGGCTGCTTCTATTTAAAGCCTCCCCAATGACAGTTCAGAAGTCTGGGCTCAGATGGCAGATGCTGGGACAGAGCCCGAGGAGTGCAGAGGGGACCTGAAACCATGCACCGGGCTGCATTCCTGCGGGAAGGCTGCACACCTTTGATTCCGTGTCTATTTTTGAAGGCTGGTGAGATACACCACGGCTCTTAGAGACGACCGGCTCTCCACCAAATCCATTGTTCCTCCCTCCCACGCACCAGGAATACTACAATTCCCAGACTCCCTTGCAGTGGGTGTGGTCACAAGAAAGGGTAAGAGTCCGTCCAATGAGAGCAGACACGATGGGAGCCGCTTCCAAGTCTCGTCCACAAAGCCTCCCAGGCTTGCCTCTCCGTTCCCTTTTTTCCCTTCTGCCGGATGCTTAGGCGTGTTATAAGACCCTAAGGGAAGGGGGAGCCAGAAGTGGAAACAGTCCGCGTCTCTGGATGGTTCTGGGCAGAAAAGCTGCCCGCGTGATCTGAACGCTTAAGCAGGGCTGTTCCATAAATGAAAACTACACGTCCGAGGTGTTGATTCGTTACATGTTGGGGGCTGTCCGTTAGGGCAACGCACCCTAGTCTACCCTAACTGTAGACTGGCACACCTATGCCAAACACTGAAATATGCTGCCAACGTGCGTATGTCCAGGGAGATTCTAATGTTCAGTCATTTTTTGACTTTTATGATTTTGATATTTTTTGGGACCTTAAAAAATCGGCAATTCTTGCACAAACTAAAGCGATCAGAATTACAAGTCTATGTGTGGTAAAAACTGAGTTTCCTTTCTCTCCCTAAGACCAGTGGTCCGGCTTCTCTTCCCCAGAAGCAACCACAGTAACTAAGTTCTTGGATATTCGTTTAGAAATGTTATCTATCTATCTATCTATCTTTCCATCCATCTATCTATCCAGATCTAAATATATAACAGAGATCACCAATCTTCTTGGTGTCTAACATATATGTTGGATTGTATATATAAAATTAAAAACAATTTTTTTAAGTTTATATATTTATTTTGAGGAAGAGAAAGAGAGCACAAGCAGGGGAGGGGCAGAGGGAGAGAGAGAACCCCAAGCAGGCTCTGCACGTCTATGTGGAGCCCGACACAGGGCTCAAACCCATGACACTGTGAGATCGTGACCTGAGCCGAAATCGAGAGATGGATACTTAACCAACTGAGTCACCCAGCTGTCCCTGTGTGACTGTGGGTTTTGGACATCACCTTACTTCGGCACATAAAGAATTTTTAAATGGATGGACCACAGTCTGTTATACGGATACACTGTTTATTATTTTAACAACCTTCTTACTAAGAGATCTTTATGTTGTGACATTTGGCTAGTTTGCCAAGACGTTGACACTGCAAACAACGCCAGAGTGAACATCCCAGCACATATACATCTTCATAAAAGTCCTATCAAGACATTCCTGGATCAGGTTCTCTGAGTATCATGTTTTCTGGTATTGTTTAGTATTTGTATTGGGATATAACTGGCACGTAACGAACTTCACATATTTAGGGCATACAGGTTGATAAGTCTGACATAGGCACACGTGTGAAACAAAGACAAGATAATGAATAGACCTTATGCTTCCAAAAGTCTCCTCATCCCCTTCGTAACCCCTCTGACAGCCATTCCCAAAGCACCACTGGTTTGCTCGCTGGCAAAATATAGGCACCCACATGAGTGAGGGAGGGGCAGAGAGAGAGGGAGGGAGAATCCCAAGCAGGCTCTGCGCTGTCAGCACAGAGCCCAACTCGGGGCTCAATCTCATGAACCGGGAGATCACGACCTGAGCCGAAACCAAGAGGCAGGTGCTTAACCGACTCAGTCGCCCAGGCACCGCTAGGCAATTATTTTTATATTAATCTGTAGGGTTGCATGTGGCAATAGCTCATTTCCTTTTTATTGTCAAATAGTATTCCGTTATATGGATATACCACAATTTGTTTATCCTTTCCCCTGATGGTGGACGTGTGGTTTATTCCCAGCTTATGGCTATAACGAATATGTAATGAATGCTTGCGGCAAAGCCTGTATATGGGCATGTGCTTGTCAGGACGTACATAGGAATGTAACGAGCTCATGATTACTGGCTCATCTCTTTTCTTCTCTGAATTGTGTCCGTGTGTTTATTCCACCTCAAGTCCCTTTTCATCGTGTGATTTGCAACTACCTCCTTCTGACATGTGGCTTGTCTTCTCACCGTCTTAACAATGTCTTTCAAAAAGCAGACGCTCAAATTTATGGAGTCCCCTCATCGATTACTTACTTTTAGGGACAGTGCTTTTGGTATCATGTCTAAGAAATATGGCCTAACCCAAGATCACCAATTTCCTCAGACATTTTCCTTAGGAGGTTTTACAGTTTCAGGTTTTCCGTTTAAGAGTGCGACCCACTTTGAGTTAACTTCTGCGCAAGGCATACGTTATGTATGGAAATTCACCTTTTACTCTGAATATCCAATTGTTCCACCGCCGTTCGTTGAGTAGATACATATCCTTCCCCTGAAACTGCTGTTCCCATATTCAACTAACTACGTACGTGTTCGGGTGTTTCTGGAGTCTCTGTTCTCTTTCATTGGTCTATTTGTCAATCTTCATGTCAGTGTCACACTATCATGATTGCTGTAACTTTATGATAAGTCTTAGAATCAAATAGTATAAGTTCTCTAACTTTGTTCTTCTTTTTCACAATCATTTTGGCTACTATGGGTCATTTGTATTTCCCTATAAATTTTAGAATCAACTTGAGTATTTTTCTCTCTCTCAAAACAAAACAAAACAAAACCTCAGCTTGCTGGGATTTGACTAATCTATATATAAATCAATTTGGGGGGCAATTGACATTTTGGAAATATTGAGTCTTGGGATCCTCAAACAGGGTAAGCTCTTCGTTTTTTTAGATCTTCACTTTCTTTCAGTTACGTTTTGTACCTTTAAGTGTACAGGTCTTTCAAATATTTTGTCAGATTTATCCCAAAGCACTTCATATTTTTACACTATTATATATGGTATTTTTTTAAATTTCTATTTCCAACTGTTTCATTGTGCATATACAGGAATACAGCTGGGTTTTGTGCATTTATCTTGTACCCTGCCGTGTATTAATTCTCACAGCCTTCCAGTCGTTTCTATAGGATTTTCATCATATATTTTCATGTCACCTGCAAGATGGTTTTACATCTTCCTGTTCACCATCAATGTCTTTTATTTCCTTTTCTTGCCTATTGTACCAAATAGAACTCCCAACACAATGTTGACTAGAAAAGGTAGGAGTGTATATCCTTACATGTTTCCTTATCTTAGGGGAAAAACACTCGACGTTTCCACTAGTAAGTATGATGTTAGCGATAGGCTTTGCATTAACACTTTTTATCAAAATGAGAGTTTCCTACCATTCCTGAGAGATTATTTTTTTTAAGGAATGGCTGTTGGAATTTACCAAAGCTTTCACTACATCTATTTAGATGAATGTATGATTTCTTTGTATAGACTATTAATATACTAAATTCATTGGGAGAATTTTGAATGTTAAGCCCGTCTTGCATTTCTGGGATAAACCCCATTAGGTCAAAATGTATTAGTCTTTTATACATGTTTAAATTCCGTTTTCTTTCTCTTTATTAAGAGTTTTGCATGAGAGCTCACGAGAGGTATTGTTCTGCACTTTTTTTTCCATGTGATGCCTTTGCCCAGTTTTTGCATCGGGGTCATTTTGACCTTACAGAACGAGTTGGAATGTATTTCTTCCTCCCCTGTTTTCTAGAAGATCCTGAATAGAATTGATATCATTTCTTCATTAGATGTTTGATACAATTCACCAACTAAACCATCTGGGCCTGAAAGTTTCTTTGTTTGTATTCCAAATTCAATTTCTTTGAGAGATTTAAGATTATTCCCATGATGGTTTTTTTTCTAAAGTGAGAGATTTGCTAGTTTGTGTCTTTCGAAGAATTTTCCATTGCACCCGAGCTGTCAAATCTGTCAACATTTGTTTATCTGTGTCTCTACTGTCCTCTCAGTAACTGTAAACTCTATAGCGATTCTGCACCTCCACCTTCTTCATTCTTTTTTTATTATTTTTGAAAAAACTTTTAATGTTTATTTTTGAGACACAGAGTGTCAATGGGGGAGGGGCAGAGAGAGGGGGAAACAATCTGAAACAGATTCCAGGTTCTGCACTCTCAGCACGGAGCTGGACGTGGGGCTCGAACTCACAAGGGTTGAGATCATGGCCTGAGCTGAAGTCGGGAGCTTTGAGCCCCCAGGTGCCTTTGTACCTTCTTCATTCTTGATACTGGTGGTCCAACCTGCTCACATTCTGTCTGGGGCTTCATAATTTTCATCAGATATGGACATTTTCTGCTCATTATTTTTGTACCTATTTCTCCATCCCCCTTCTTCTGCCCTTTGGGCACCCACTCCAACTAAATGTGTATTAGGTTGCTGTGCTCCATCTATTTTTTTTTTTCTAGCCCCTTTTCTTTCTTTGATTTTGGATAGTTTTAACTGCTAGGTCTTCAAGTTCGTTTAGCTTTTATTCTACAAAATCTAATCGCTCTTAATTCCATCCAGGGGGTATATACGTCTACACACAAATATATATATATATATTTATATATATAATATATAGTATATATATTATTATTATATTATATATATTATATATATTATATTATATTATATATTATATATTATATATTATATTATATATAAATAATATTATATATTATTATATTAGTATTATTAATATATTGATATATTTATATATTTATATATTTTTAATTTTAATTTTAATTTTAATTTAATTTAAATTAAATAAATTTAATTTAAATTTAAATTTAATTAATATATAATATATTAATATTATATATATTACTATAATATATTATATATTATTATATATAATATGTATATTTATATTATTATATAATATATATTATTATATATTATATAATAATATATAATAATATATATTATTAATTATTATAATTATTATTATATAATATATATAATAATATATACAATATTATACAATACAATACAATATTATACAATATATTATATATAATTATATATTATAATAATAATTATAAATATTATTTATAATATATATTATATATTATTTATTATTTATAATATATTATATATATTATATATTATATATTATTTATAATATATTATATATATTATATATAATATATTATATATTTCAGTCACAGTCACTGTGGATTTTATCTCCAGAAGTCCAATCTGGGTCTTTTTTCAGGTTGCCGGATTTAGCAAATAAAAATTCAAGATGCAAAGTCATATTTGAATTTCAGATAAACAGTGGGTAATTTGTAGCATGCGTATGTTATACGCAGTATGTGGAGCATAGTTAGACACCTAAAAAAATTCACTGATTTTCTGAAATTCAGACTTAACTGGGCACCTTGAATTTTATCTGGTTACCTGTCTTCTTCTATCTTACATATCTCCTGTTAATGTACCTAATTTTTCTTTTGGTCCTTGACGACATGGAATGCAGCTACCATAACGCCTTTAATGTCCTTTTCTGTGATTTCTACCGCCTGTTTCATTTCTTCGTAGGCTTTCATTGCCTGAGATTCCCCCTCCTTATGGGTCGTGTTTTCCTACTTCTTTGCATTCCTGGAAATCTTGTTGCTGAATGCCAGACCATTGTGGACTCTGTTGTTGACTGCTAGATAGTTTTGTACTCTTACAAATATTCCTGAACTTTGTTCGGGGGTGCTATAAAGATTCTGTGGGTCAATTTGAGTTTTGGGGGCTTTTAAACTCTGTGAGGCTGGACTGCCGAGTATTCTCTTTTTAGCCAATGCTTTGCGGTTTTGAGGAGGTTTTCCACTTTGGCTGGTGGGAACAGGAGCTATACCCAGCCCTCTGGAAACTCTAGTGACAGCTCCCCTGATCTTCTCCAGTGGTTCCTTCCTTGATCTTAGGTGGTTTCCTGATACCCACATGCTGATCCTTAGACAACTGAAGACTTGGGGAGGGTCCTCTGCCCCCCCATCTCTCCTTCTCACTCCCTCTCTCTTTCTCTCACTCCATGAATCTCTCTCATTCAGTATTCTGCCCTGTGAACCCCCCCTGCTTTGCTTTGACCTTCCCAGACTCCTAAATCCATCTGTTCAACTCAGCGTCCACTAGAATCTCCCTCCAGGCAGTGACTTCTGTCCTCCTGCTCAGCCCTGTTTGCCCCAGTTACCCTATTTGGTTTCAAGGGACCCTCGCCTAAGGGTGCACACCCTGAGAGTCTCGGATCTCATCCGATAAGCTTTGGGCAAGGTCTGCCGTCCCCTGGATGGCACGGGAAGCATCTGGAATACAAGGGGATAGCTCCTGGGAAGTAGCAGAATGGCAGTCTTTCTCGGAGCTTCGCTAGAGAACCAAGGAATCAAGGGTCTGGAGAAGAGGTAGAAAGAATAAAATGTCAGCACGCCCCAGTCAAGTGAGAGTCAAAAGAGAATAGGAGAGTGGTTGCCAGGAGGCAGAGAGGGAGGGACAGAGGTGGAGGTGTGAGGGCGGAGGCTGGGGTCCGGGAGGCTCGGACACACCATATGACATGAATGCGAGGATCAAGGGTCTGACAGGTGATCAGCACCCCTGCCGAGATGGAGGCAGCAGCGTCTCCTTGCCAAAGGCCACAGGGATGGATGCCCGGAGGATACAAGAAGGGGGGAGGAAGGAGGGTCAGATGATGGCTAGAAATCTGAGAATGCTTGCCCAATGTTTCAGTCCACTGAGAACCCTATAGGTTTTGCCTGCCCAACACCTATCTCTCCACGTGTCCTGGAAATGCCCTCTTGATTGGGGAGCCCCTTCCCCACTTCCACTGATGTAGTTCTGGAAACCCACTGCCAGTCTCTAAATGTGTGCGTGCAATTCAACACATCCTCAATGGAGCCAAACTGGGGGCTTTTGCTGGAGCTTTCAGAAAATATGCACCATTGGGCGCCTGGGTGGCTCAGTCGGTTAAGCGGCCGACTTCGGCTCAGGTCATGATCTCACAGTTGGTGAGTTCGAGCCCCGTGTCAGGCTCTGTGCTGACAGCACAGACCCTGGAGCCTGCTCCAGATTCTGTCTCCCCTTCTCTCTGCCCCTCCCTGCCTCATACTCTGTCTCTGTCTGTCTCAAAAAGAAGTAAACATTTTTTAAAATTAAAAAAAAAAAGAAAATATGCACTATTTCTACAGAGGTTGCTAAGTTGGCTGATATAAATCAGCCACTGCAGACAAACCACTTGGCACTCTGGGGTAGGGGCCTCCCTGATACCGAAATCAGAACAGAGGAAAGCATAGTCAAAGGAGAGAGGAAGCTTCCTGAGGCCATCTCTGAACACCTGGATCCAACCATACCTGAATCGAGACCCCTTCAATGTTTTATTTTAATGAGCCAGCGAGTTCCCCCTTTCAGATTAAGTATGTTTAATTCTTACAAGTAGAGAGTGGTATAGACGTAGTTCGGACACGTACCCCCCCCCCCCGCCCCAGCCTCCGTCTTTGAGTAGGGAACTGGGATTTTTCAGCCAGACCCTCCCCCACCCTCCTTTCAGGTCTCTCCAGGATGAACTCACTCACCCTTGAGGGTGACTAGTCCCGCCAAGGAGTCTTACCTGATCAGGCAGGTTCCAGCCCAAGGACTGGACAGAGCACATGTCACTGGGCCTCAGTCAGCTACTCAGGACTCCTGCGGAGGCTTTATCTCTTGCTCTGGGTCTCTGCGGATGTATTTGCTGGTCTCTATCCCCAAATTTTGCCTACAGACATTTTGATATAGCCATCTGTATTTGAAAACTCAATGTTTTTTGCATGACAACCCGGATGTCTGATTTTTCTTAAAAGCACTGGAAAATGTGGTTGCCGGCATCTCCCTGGAGGTAAGGAGAAACCGCTCCTTCTGTAAGGTCAGGGTGCTCTCCAGTTCGCCACACTCCTCACTACTCCCTGTTGTCTTACACCCAGCCCACTTCCTTGGCTTTTCTCACCGTCTCGGCACCTGCATGAATTGAAGCCCATGAGGCCTTTACAGAGAGAGATCTGAGCCCAAGACTCCGAGGGCCACGGGCAGCTCATGTAGAAGCATGAAGATGGGAGAAGGACTATTCTGTAACGGGTATGCTCTGTATGCCCTCAAGGTGCCCAGCAGCGGCAACAATGACCTTAAAAGACAAAGCCCGGTGAGAGAGAGAGATGTATACACCCAGCCCAGGAACCTCATCCTCTCCCACCCAGCCACCCAAAATGACAGCACAGCTCTCTCAGGGCCCCCGAGACAGGGGCTCTGGAGAGAAGTTTGGAAGCAACTCCAAACACAAGCATGATATTTCTTGCAAGCCTCCTTTATCCCATAGGTCATTTGCAAATATCTTCTCCCATTCTGGAGGTTGCCTTCCAGTTTTGTTGACCTTGCAAGCCTCCCATTTTCACTTAAACATTCGTCTAAGTTTGCATCCTACTTCTTAATATTAAAAAAAAAAAAGTTTCATAAAATTGAAACCCCAGTGAAGCGAACCTTGGTCATCTTGAAATTTCCTGTGTTCTCCTGACACGTGGAGGTGAGCCCCAGAGTAGATGCGCCCCGCTTTGGGAGTGTACATAAAGTAGAGACAAGGAGTGTAGTGGGCAAGGTGAAAATTGTGTCTGCCGGACAATGTCCTACCCCAGGACCCTTGCACCGACTTGTCCCTTTGCCTGGAAGAGTCTTAGCCCAAATATCTGCCCTCCTACCAGGCTCACTGGAACCATCTCACTTCCATGGCAACTGTCTCTTCTCTGTCTGTATCTGTTCCCCTGACTGCTTTTCTGATTGTATTATAAAACGTTATGTTCTATACCTACTGGCATACAGTAGGTGCTCAGTAAGTTTTCCTGGAGGAATGAACGAAGGGACGGACAAGTGGATGGCATGTCCTCTCCCGGGGGGGTCTCTCCAGCAGATGAGAACAGTGTTACACATTGGCTTTGTCAGGGGAAAAAAAGCCTGAAACGTAAAGTGCACTAGGGCTTTTGCAACCAGAGGACTGAAGGACCTGTGAAGAGCAGGGCAAACCTCATTTCGTGCTCCGTCGTCCGAATGTCGTGGAGACGAGGCGCCACCTACCCGCGGTCCCGGCCCTTCTCCCACTGGCCCTGCTCCGGTCCGGGCCTCGTTGCCCCGCTCCCGCACGGCTCCCTGGCACCGTCCACGGCCTATGCTCGCTCCCTTCCTCCAATTCCTGCCCCCATGCAAGGCTGGGGCCAGAAGGGGCGCCAACCCCCCTAGGGGTTTGCAGCCCCTGGGCGCAGGACTCAGCGGACAAGCTCTGGTGTCCCGGGAACCCTCCTTGCGGGCAGAGGCCGGCGCCCCCTGCAGGCCACAGCGTGCAACGCTGTTGCTGGGCAGGGGCCGTAGCCGGTCAGGATTTCTCTCCCGCACCCCAGGTCTGCAATCAATGTCACAGTACTTTATTTGCCTAAAATCAAATGAAATCTGCCTTTAATCCCCTGATCCCCCCCCCCCCAGGCGGGAGGGAAATTCAACCTCAGTGTTATGGAAGCTCTCTCTTCGAGCGGATTCCTGGAGCGGCTCGCGAGCAAAAGGGAACAAGTCCTTGACAAGGCTTCGGTGTGCCTAGCTCTGTGTCGGGCCGAGCCGGGCGGAGGAGGCGCCACCACAAGTGGAAAGTTCCCAGAACAGTTGGGGGGACCAGAACGGCAGCCCATGCCACCATCTCGGGCTCCCCCAAAGGTCAGGGCTGCGCTCTGATGCTGGAAGGGACGCCTATGTCATTGTTCCAGGGCAATGAATGAGTTCATTGTCGAGTTCTCAGGGCCGGCTCAGGTGACCGGCTGGGTGACCACCCGTCCGTCTGTCCATCTGTTCAATCATCCGGCAGCCATGCACCGGGTCCCTACTCCGCGCCAGGCCCCATGCCTCGCTAGACCCAGGGGCCCCACTGCCGAAACACACGCGGCCCTTGTCCAAGCAGAGGGCACAGGTGTGCAGGGAAACAGATCATAAGCAATCGGTCAAGCGGCTGGATTATTACAAACGGCAATAAATGCTTTCTGGGAAAACAAACAGGATGCTGTGCCAGAGGATAAATGGAGAAGTCAGGGCAGGCTAACTGAAGTCACACATGAGCTGACCTCCAAGACGTGACCAGAAGCGAGCCGGGCCGAGGGCAGGCGGACTCCCAGGCAGCCGGGCGGACGGAGCGAGATCCCGCGGCAGAGGGCAGTTTGGGTTTGTTGGCACTTTTCTTGGGATGGTGGCTAGAGCCTCTGTTAGGTTCAAACTGAAACGCGACTCTCACCCGTTTCATATGACTCTCACCCCTACACATGCTTCCCAGGGAGGCCCGCCTCACACAGCGGACCCCAGGACCGATCATCTCCAGGGCCCAGCGTTCTTTCTGTGACGCTCTATCTTCTCAAGCTTCCCTTCACCCTTCCTGCCTGTTCCTCCTTCCCCACCGCCTGCCTTCACCCCTGCAGGTACAGACAGACACCCTGCCGGGCCCCAGGTAGGTGGGACAGGACTCAAAATGCCTGAGCGACCAGGCGGCAGGACCACAAGGCAGGGACACGGCATATACAGTGTCTCCCGGTCCAGACAGGCACCCGTGAAATGTCTGACAGCCCGGGAGATGGGTCAGCACTACGACTCAGGCCACACTTCCGGGGCAGAATTGAGGCCATCCTTCCTGCGAACGGCTTCATAGATCAACCCGAACACGCTCAGCCCAGCCACCCACCCATCATGCACCCATCGTGCATGTACGTGCACGATGCCATTCAATGGGACAGGTCCAGCTTGGAGAGGAGCCTCCCACCTCCCTCACTGCAGAAACGGGCCAGAGAAGTTAAGTAACTAGCCCGGGGTCACACAGCAAACCAGTGGTGCGGCTGTGTCCTTGCATAGAGGCGGCTCACACTCTAGATGGCCTGGGTTGTCTCTGTGTTTGTCCTGGAAAGAGGTCCCCACAGCTGAGTGAGCTGAGCGTCCCTCTGATCCTGGCCCCATCTTTCACGCGCTCCCAGAGACACTGTCCTGAGGAGCAGGTGAATGTCAGGAATAAGCGGGGTCTCCCCACGTCCCCTCTCGGCCGGCTGGTGTAGATGCACTGTCGGGGCGACTGAGACGCACGGGCCAGTGGAGGCGGACAGACCAGGGTAGGGGGGTCGGGCAGGACCTCCTAGAGGAGGAAATGCTCATTCTAGAAGAATGAACAGGTGTTTGAGAGGCAGACGGTGTGGAGGGAAGACGAGCAACGTGGAAGACAATGTGATCAGAGGCGTGGCAGGGAGAAAGAGCGGTCCACACTCTGAGGACGAATGGTCCTCGCGACAAGGGGGTCACGTTCACACGTGAGCAACCGGAGAAGACACTGGACAGAGGATCAGATGATACAAGTCTTCAAAACAAGGGCAATGGGGAGCTAGTGAAGGTCTTAGGGGGAGGAAGGACGTGTTCAGATTTGCATTTTGAAAGGCCTCCTCTAGCAGCAGTAAGGAAAGTGCATTGGGAGGACGTAATACGAGCAGCAGGGACACCAAGGAGAAGGCTGGTGTGACAGCTGAGCAAAAACGAGGGATTCCAACTCAAGGCCCAATGACCCATTGAGAGAGGGAAAAATCTGTGATGACACTCTGTTACTTCCTGGGTGAGTGGTGGAGGCTGCCATCATTAAGAGGGACACGGGTTAAGCGTCTGACTTCAGCTCAGGTCACGATCTCAACAGTTCGTGAGATCAAGTCCCGCGTCTGGCTCCGAGCTGATAATGCAGAGCCTGCTTGGGATTCCTCCCCGCCCCCTCTGTCCCTCCCCCACTCATACTCTGTCTCTCAAAAAAAAAAAAAAAGTGACACAGGAGAGAGACCACGTTGTAAGGGTGGGGATTTAACTGTGCATGAGTTGAAGGTAACAACATCTGTGTAACTTCAGATGGCAAGACACACGCAAGAAGCAGGAGTTTATGAGACTTCACCCTGGCTGAAGAAAGATACGGGTGCCGGTGAACATCCCAGTCAGGACGCTGCAAAGTGAAGGCACGTAGGTCCAGGAGAGAAAAGCAAGGACCAGCACCATGGGGCAGACCAACGGTTGGCGACCGGCGGGGTAGACGCAGCAGAGCCCTGGGAGGGGGGCGATCAGATGGATGGCCCAACCCAGTCATTGTGCCGGCGAGGAAACCGGGGAGCGGTGAGGCGGGTCGTCGGTTGCACAGAGATCCGGGACGGAACCTGGAAGCTTGTCCAAGTCTGACCTTGCACTCCACCAGCAGGAGGCCATAGCAGCACTCACGGGCTTTAGCATCGGATGGGGGCGAGGGCACGCAGGGCCTTGGCAAATGCAGTTTCCGTAGAAGGTGGGACTAGAGGTCTTGTGTGGTGAGTGGGAAGAAGGCGAGGCCACGGAGGGAAGAGGAGGGGCCGTTCTTTCCAGGTCCACGCAACACGGGAGGGGAGCTGGAGGAGGGGGTGCGCGCTTCCTTTCAAAAGCCCCCGTACTTAACTTCCCTTTTGCACTATTCTGTTTTACATTCTGTCACGGAATATTGAGACACGCCCACACCAGTCAGCAAGTAGCTGCGGCCTCGGGCCTCCCCCACGACCCCACGCCCAACCCCAGCCACCCACCCGGGCCCCCGAGTGGCTGCCTGCCATTGCGATGATCGCTCGTGTTTTTGTGTTAGGGCTGCGTCCCCGCACAGGCACGTGGGTGTGGGGGAGGGGGGCACTGTTGGGTCTTCTTTCTAAACGTGGGCTGGTATTACATGTATTTTTTTCTGCCTGTTGACACCCCACCGAGCTGTGTCTCCCCAGTGGGCCCGTTCGCTCAGCCCCCCCCCCCACCCCCGCATCAACACACTCTCCCTCCCGCGGCCCGGGTGAGCCACATAAGATGACACGATCTGCTCAGGTTCTGCTCCACTGCCCCAAGGATACGGCCCATCTTCTACTTCCCTCTGGTGCTTCCGGCCTGCCCCTCACCTTTGCTCCCCGAGTTCCAACCACTCTGGCTTCCTTTCGGTGCGGTCCGCGTGCGTGACTCTTCCCGCCCCAGGGCTTTTGCATGTGCTGTGCTTACCACCCAGAATGCTTTGCTTGCCCTTCATCTAATCCCCCGAGAGGGTCTTAGAAAAATCATCAAACTATCGCCTGAGATTCTCTCTCAAGACCACATTAGGAGGACATCCGTGAGTTAGGTGAGGTTAATGACCTCTGACTATACACTAAATAAAGTAAGCCAAAAACTCGCCTTGCTCTGAAGAAAAAAGATCGCGTATCTGTGACGAGGAAGAAGAACGATGCAGTGGTTGACGGTCTTTTTGGTGACAGATCTTCTTAATCTCAACATTATACTCGCTTACTGTACCCACGTATGGATATAGAAATGTCTCTAAAAATAGATTAAAAGAAAATCTGTCCATCCACAATCCAAATAAGGGGAAAGAAGGCTGAAATGGGAAGTCGCCACGGGTCCCTCACTCTCTGCCTCAACCAAATGGGACCAAGCATCCCCTCCCCACACCCTCACTCTTAAATTAGCCCCTGGGGACAAATATCACGAATGGCCATCTGCATTACTTTTCCCCAAACTCAGATTACTGTGGATCCTATCCTAACACACAGGCATGTGCGCACACACACACACACACACACACACACACACAGGCGGGGTGACGACATTACGACTAAAAGAAATTAAGGAAAGATACAGTACAAAATATCCTTTCTGTCTTGATGTCCAGTGGTTCCTTCGGTCACGAGGAGCTTACTGCTGAACATGGTCTTGTCTGGAGGTCCCAGCCACCAGGCAGAAGCCGCGGGGACAGCAGAACCAAAAGGCCCCTCGTCAGTACCGGCCCATCCTTCAGACCTCGGCTCAGCATCGTTTCCTCGGGGGGACCCATCCCTCACCCCTGCTTTAGTCGGCTCTCCACTGCCCACCTTCGTGGCTCCCAGAACTTTTTGACTACCCCAGCCCTTAATTATGTGTCTACACTGAGACAATAAGGTTCGTGCCTATTTCCTCTCCCCTCCAAGCAATAAGCTCTAGGAGGTCAAAGCTCTGTCTTGCTTGTTCACAGCTGTATTCCCAGCACCCGCCACAGTTTTCAACCACAGCATGCTGGAAACGTCTGGAGAGGTTTTGTAAGATGTTAATAATGCCCAGCTCTCACCCCCGGAGACGCTGATCAAGCACGGTGGCCTGGAACACCATCAGGAAGTCTGAAGGCTCCCGGGGTGGTTCGGGCAGGTGCGTGTACCATCTACACAGCGGGCAACCACCGCCCCGGAGGAGGAGTTCATTCTGCGCTCCGTGCGGGCGCCCGAAAGGGAGAGCCGAGGCCTTGCTGGTTTCCTCCTGCTCTCACGGGCCTGAACCTTGAAGCTTTGTGGGAAGAACCAGAGACAAGGACACCGGAGACTGAGACCTGGGCTGGGAGCCTGTTCGGTCTGAGCCTCGGCCTTCTTATCTGGGAAACAGCCGGCCTCCTCAATCCCACTCGGCACCGTCGGGCTCTCGCCGGCTAGCTCGACCTGGAGCGCTTGCTTCTTCCTGGCAGCCCAAATGGCTCAAGGGCAGGAGAGAAAGGATGAGAAGAATACTCCCTAAAAACGTATATGCCTCGCACTCCTTAGGTCCATTATCGCATCTTGTCCTCTTCCGGGTAAGAACCATTATTCACCCATCTTACGGATTTAAGAAACTGAGGCTCGCCACGCCTGGCCCCACCCCGGGGAAGCCCAGAGCTGTGGCCTTTGCGTCAGACAGAGCTGGGTTCAAGCTCCGGTTCTGCCAGTTGCTGGTGGGCTGGCTCTGGGCAAAGCCTCCCACGTTTCTGACAACGCTGAGCACGTTTATCTGAGAGGAAACAATAAGATCTTTTTTTAACTACAAAAAGTGAGAAGCTACAGGAAGGGTGTTATGTTCGAAATACCAATCTCGTTATTATGTCACGGAAAGTAAAGGGAATTTTTAAAAGGAAATTAGGTCAGTGTTCTAGGCTTGCCATTAGACTTAAAATAAGGTCCAGACACCACAGCAGGGCCCATGTGGCCCTGCCCATGGGCTCCTCCCCACCTCCTGATCCCACTTCTCACCGGGTTCCCTTGACTCCCTCCTTCTGCTCCCTATTTCCACTTGTGCTTTGCATTAGCTGATCCCCCCCACCCCCGACATGCACACCCAGGATGCTCCCCCTGCAGGGTTTTCTCCGTCTGGTTCATACTCATCATTCACATCTCAGCTTAAATGTCACCTCCTCAGAGAAGCCCTCCCTGACCACCTTATTGAACACGCCCACCCGTGCACTTCATCGCACTGGCTTATTTTCCCCGTGATCTGTGTTATAATCTGAAATGCTCCCTCTTGCATATTTTTGGGGGCACTTGGGTATTGTCTGTCTTTCTCCTTCAGCAGATAAAGCTGGGCCCTCCCCTGTCTCGTTCAGCATTCCATCTTTAACACCTAGAACCACGCCTGCCTTGTAGTAGGTGCTCGATAAATATTTGTTGAAAGAACGCGTGAAATGGGACAAAGGATACAAAACGCTCGACAGAGAGCAAGCACTCAGCCTAACACAAGTCCAGGTCCGCTAGAGGATGTTCCAGTCCTTTCTTACTGACCCGCCACAGGGTCTGGGATTCCGCTGTTGAGTTCTGAACACAGCTATAGACAACACATCACATGATGGGCGTGGCTGTGTTCCGACACAGCTTTATTTACAAAACTGGGCAGCCAGCTGAACTTGGCCCTCAGGTCCTGGTTTGTCACCTCTTGATGTAGGAGAGTCCCCTCCAGGACATCTCTTGGACAAAATGCAGGTTATGATCCGGGCACCAGCATTTGCAAGGTGGTTGAGGCTTGGTCAAGGCACCTGAAACAGGCTGTGTCAGCAGGACCCTGGACACTAATTACAACAGAGGCACAGGCCATAAACTTTATTGCTCCGCAGGACTTTGGCCCCCAACGTGGCTTTCTGCTGATTTTCCGAAGAGCGGCGGAGGTGGGCTCAGCACTGTGCTCGCTGATGCGTCGGGGAAAGGGAGCCTGCACGTTTAATTAAATGTTATTCAAGAAATAAAATTCAAGCCCTCAGCTGACAACGCAGAATATTAAAGCATCAATTTCCTGAAGGAAACCTGCCTTAATGAGATTCTCCAAATAAATGGAAGGAGGGAAGAAACATATTAATCCCAGCTGGTGATGTCAGCCCCATCAACCCAGAGCGATGTCTTGATGAACAAAAACTGATGATACTGGTTTACTAGGAAAAAAAGGTGCGTGAGGTTCTGTGGAGTCCTCTGGATTCCAGAGATACGCATGCCCCTGGAAAGAAGACCTTTCCCTCTCGTGAGCCCCTAGAATGAGAGACGTCGTAAGAAGCTGTACCCCCCTGGCCAAAGGTGCTTCTAATTGATTGGAGTCAAGCTGGGAGGTCTGGACGGGAGGGTCACAGGGCTCTGCCCTTGGTCCCGTCCCAGACAACCTTTCCATTAGTGACTTGGAGGGGCATAAGGGGGCATATTGACCTCACTTGTTGATAAGCTGAAGCTAGACCTCAATTCATTTATGTAGGGCACCTGAAGAACTTAGAAAATACATGCCTATCCCATGTTTCCCCGCCGAACCCCTCAATCCCTTCCCTGCCCCACAAACCAATACGAGTAAGATGTACTCAATGGAATGTCATCTTCACGGCTTCCTCCCTCCCCGTCCTGGGGTTGACTTAACATGGTGTCTTGAATTTGGCTCATTCATTTTCTCAAATACATATACTTTTCAGATGACACTTGAGGTCACTACCGGAAACGAAACACCGGCACTGCCCCCAGCAAAAAGTAGCCCCGAAGACAAATTTGACGACAACCTAACACGATGGTGGCTCGGGATCATCCGCCAGATGAAAACTGCGAGCCTGAGGTTCGGTCTCTTTTTGCTAGAGAGAGAGGAGCAAAGGTTAGAGAGGGGCTCCCCGCTCTCTAGAACCCACTGAGTTTTCCATGAAACACCGACAGCTATTTGGTGACGTTTAGCATCGCGCTTCTGTACCGCGGCCTGTGCCTTAAATAAGCCCAAATCTCTTTCTGTTGCTTCCACTCCCAGACGCCTAACTGATGGATATACAGTCTCCTGATTATTCAGCTCTCCCCAGTCCCGGGACCTACTCTTCTGCGTTCACAGAGAAGCTTCATTCCGGGATGTGAAATAAAACAGGGCTCAGTTCAGGGGTGGCTTGATTTCTGCTCAGGTCCCGATCTCACAGTTCTCGGGAGGGAGCCCCAAGGCTCTACACGGACAGCACGGAGCCTGCTTGGGGTTGTCTCTCTCTCTCTCTCTCTCTCTCTCTCTCTCGCTCTCTGCCCCTTCCCGGCTCAAGCTCTGTCACTCTAAATAAATAAATAAACTTTAAAAACCAAGGCTCAGTTCCCAGAACAACCGGTTAACGGTGAGAGGCTGTTGAGGACCTTCTGACTGCCTGTGGCTGTGGCACTGGGACAGGACAGAGCCATTTCTGACTCGTTCGGTACTAATCTCCCCCGATGTGGTGCCTGGGGCATCGAGCCCACGGTAGAGGATGCTGTTTGACTAACTACAGCTACGCACCGCTCCAATGCAGTCAGAGATGTCTGCTGGTGTTCGGGGAGAAGGCCTGTGTACGTATTTTCCCATCTAAGGCTGTACCTAAAGCCTGGAGACGTTTCCCAGAACGACGGGGGAGGCTGTCAATCTTGATTATGGGCGGGATGAATCTGCTTGGGGGAAGTTTGATTGAATGTCCGGCCATCACCATTAGTTTTCATTGAATCCTACATAAAAATATGAAGAATCAGAAAAGACAACCAGATTGTGAAAAATCTCCCAAATTTATTTTTGCAGTGCTGTTAAATCCATTTCTGATTAAAATAATTCATCACTTATCTATAGCAAAGCAACACTGGGTGGTTATCCATATGCGAATCTGTCGTAGAAATATGCACCCGCTTAAAGTGATTTTTAATAAAAATACATTATTTTTAGCCAGCAATTTGGTTCCAAGGGCTGGCTGCTGACAAAGGGAAGGGAGCTGTTCTCCGACTCAGTGAATGTTTTCCAGAAAATAAATTAAGGGCAACACAAGAGAGACAGTTAGCTCCCAATGCGATAGATTCGTGGTGCTTAACTTTGCGTCAAATTTCATTGTTCTTAATTTTGGGTGGGGGACGGGGACAGCTTGTGGCTGTTGTTTGGTTTTTAATAAAATCCATCAGACAGCTCCTGATAACTCTGGCTGGGTTTGTAGTTTCCTTGAAAGTGTCATAACTTGGAGAAAAACTTGAAAAATTGCCCGGAATGTGCCCAGACGAAAGGGTCTTTGGGGTGGCATTCAAGGCCCTTCACATGTCCCCCATATTCCCTGCTGCCCAGGTCTCCAAACCTATGCTTCGGCCGTAGAAAAAAAACTCATCTTTCTCGGGAGCAGCAGACACAGTATGTTCTCTCCGAAATAAAAGAGGAGGAAACAAGAAAACACGTATATATGCTTGCATTTGCATGAAGCAAGTCTGGAAAGTTGCTCAGGAGACAAAAGGAAGTGGTTGTGTGGGGGGTGGGCAGGGAGGAGGGTGGGAAGTGCACGGGGCAGAGGAAGGGATGGGCAAGGGGAGATATTCACTATGTATCTTTTGTTGCCTTTAGATTTTCAAACTATGCGGATGTACTGCCTTGGGAAAGAGAAGGGAAGGGGAGGGGAGGGGAGAGGAGAGGATGGGAGGGAAGGGAAGAAATTCTCATTATTCCAGGAACACACTTCCAGACCTTTATGCTTGCTAGTCTCACTTCCTCCTTGACTAGCAGGACCTCACGCCCCCATACATCCTTCCGTAGTTTGCTGGCAAACTCCTATGGATGCTTCAGAACCCAATTCACAGGCCGCCGCCTTACCCTCCTGTCCCCCATGAGCGATGTACCCAAGAAGGGTTCTTCTGTGCTCCAAACCACCTTCGTCAGAAGGTGAACTCCCCCCTGGGCAGGACTGTAGATGCCTTGTTCTCTGTAGTAGCACCGGACTCTAGTGCCCAACACATAGTAGCTGATCAATAAATACTTGTTGAATGAATACGTGAGGAGCCTTTAGACATGTGAACTGACCTCTCTGAGATCCAAGTTCTGCCCCCAGGGGTTGCGGCAAAGACTCAGGGAGGTAAACTCCCTTGACACGAGCAGACAGTGTTAGCTCTATGGTTATGGTTGTATTGGTGGCGGCTGTTGCCACCCTGTGTGACAATCGCCTGCTATATTCCTGCCTCCACACCCAGACGGGACATTCTTGAGGACAGGGGCCCTGTTTGTCCACCTCCAGCACACTTGTGCGGTGCCAGCCCTAGACTAGAAGCCAGCAAGGAAACGGTTCTCAGGTTTGTTGACTGACTTTCAAAGGGGGAGTAAATGAATGAGGAGGGAGGAAACAGAGCGGACGGGCAGGGGGGAGCCACTCTTGCTGATGCCTGCAACCCCAGCAACGTTCAAAGCACGGCAGAGCCGGAAGAGACCGGAAGTCAGACCCCAGCCGAGTAGCAATCCTCTGCTGGGGATTCAACATGAGAGGAGAGAGCTGGAACCAGAAGCCTGGCCATCCTCCGGTGGGGGCCCCGCTCAACCGGTCCTCACCCACTCACCCTCCTCCTGTAGGTTAATGCCCAGCCCCTGAGCCATCCACCCACTGGCCCTCTCCTGGTGTGGTGTGGCTTTCCCGTGGGTGCCAGCCTGCCCCAGTCCTGGCCCACTCCCCCAGCCCCCGGCACTGGTCCCGTGCACAGCACTGGGCTTCGATCTTTGACAAGCAACACAAGTAGCTCCCGTGTGGTGAACCGGACCCGGCGCTCTGCAGGTGTCGTTACTTAAGTGTTGCTGTCCCCGTTTTACAGAGGGGAAACTGAGGACTGAGGAAGTCCAATGACTTTCTCACTTTTGCGCAGCTGTTCGGAGGCCACAGCCAGGACTTCATCAAAGGTCTGTCTGATTCTAGGATAAGGGCTCTTGACGACACCCCAGGAAAGCGTCTCCTGCAACCTCTCTGAACACCTGCCCAGATGAGGAGCTCACTCCCTCACTGCCCCTTCCTGTCTAGTTTCCTTTTTACCACACTGGTAGGCAGGCTGATGCTCCTTGGGGTTTCCCAGATCAGGCAGGGAGGGGCCCTGCCACCCCCACCCTGACTCTTGCCCCAGAGCTCAGCCTGGCATCCACCTTTGGAGGGGGGCCCCCACCCTTCATGCTTTGGCACGGTGTTAGACACATAGCTGATGCCCGACGCGGCAATCTGGGTTTTCTCCCGGGTAATCAGACCCCAGAGGAAGGATGCTCCCCTTGGCCCAGGCTGTCTCTGATGTACCTGAATATTCTTCAAGCTCAACTGTGTTGCCACCTCCCCAAACTGCCTTGGGTGGCTGGGAGGGCACATCGCTCTCCGGATGAAGTATTAATCGCCCTGGGTGGGTGAACCTAGTTCCTGTTTGCTCCATTCACTCATTCTCTCATTCCCCATTCACTGTGAATATTCTCGGCTGGGCACAGAAATTCTCCACGTACAGCAGACAGGCCCTGACCTCAGAGGGTCATAGGAAGGGAAACAGACAACAAAAAGGAGAGCCGATCACACCGATCACACCGTAACTAATGGACGCTTTGTATCATCTTGGTTGAATGCTGCAGACTATGTGCTCCAGGACAAACAGCATCTGTCTGTCCATCACCATTTCCCCTGGCCGGGAGCAGGTGCTTGTGGGGGCTCACCGCCAATGGAGTGAAGGAACCACCCAGTGAATGAACGTCCTAGAGGTTTGTTTGTTGCTGTTGGAACATAGAGGGCAGAGCCAGCGCCTTGGGAAAGGGCGTGTGAAACAATGTATTCAACCTCATGGCTCCTGGGTCCGGGCGTGTGGGTATTGGAGAGACCACAACTGAGCAGAAGGAACCGCCCAGAAAAGGCGGAGAGGCGTGGCCAAGCATGACTTGTTTGCAAAGCTGCCAGGGTTTCAGGTGGCGGCTCGAGGAAAAGCACTGCGGTCTTGTGCACAGGCACTTTCACTCGGAATTTTGCGCGCAGCGTGGAGGCTGAGATAGGACCCTTGGCGGTTGTGGCTCGCACAAGGGAAAAGGGAGGGGGTGTGCCCACACCTGTGGGGAGCAAACTTCCCTCCTGTTTCCTGCCCTTCTGGCCCGCCTGGGTTCCCAGACCCGCAGATGTGACCTTGAGTGTCTGCCTCCCAGGGGATGAGGGCTGTCCGTGCCTCCAGAGCAGACAGGCATGTGCGAGAATTCAAGGCACTCTGCAGCGACTGGCCAGGTGATGCGCCCTTTCCTGGGTCTGACAGATCCCTGGGCTGCGCATCGACCAGTGTGCCCACCCCCACACACTGTGATTAGCCAGGGTGCGGTGACAGCCAGTGACATTAATTATCTGTGAGTTACAGGCGTCTGAGAGCACAAACAGGCGGCCGTCAGCAGAGCAAAGCAGCGTCCTCACTGTCCCCGTGCTCTGCAGCCAGGACCACGAGCAGGGACATGGCTCTGCAAGTTCAAGGAGGGGTGGGCGAGGCCAGCCGCCCTTCCCAGCAGTCTCGGGGGTTGTGCACAAGCAATGCCTGGGTCACTTCACGAGAAGGTCAGGCTCCCAGCGGGGAGCAGTGCCTTACCCACCGTCCTGCCCCGACGCCCAATCCAGTCCGTCCCCACATTCTGGCGGTCCCGCCCCCTGAACAGTCCTTGCATCTGTCTGTCCGGTTCTCTGCAGCCCCTCACTGCCAGGCCGCTCGCGTCGCCTCGTTTCCCCCTCCTTCGTCCTCGACTCTAGCCCAGGCCCGCCCTGCACCCGACAGCCAACGTGCGCTTTTCAGCGTCGACGTCCGACCCCGCCACACCTCTGCTCCGAGCCCGCGTCCCTGCATCCCTGCACACCCAGCTTGTGGCCCTGCCAGACCCTCCAGCTTCTTCTCCACCTCAGCTCTCCGCTGCCCCATCACAGACACTGTCAACAGCTTTCCCAACGAGTCCCCTTGGCCTCTAGCCACGTGGCGTTTGCACCTGCTGTGCCCTGTGACTGGAAGGCTCTCTCTCCGTCCTGCACACCCTAGGCTTCCTTAACCCTCACCTCACGCGTCCCAAGTCCCCAAGTTCCCTCAAGTCCCAAATCATGGTAAATTCCTTGTCTTGAAAGGAGGCAGTGCGGCATAGAGACCAAAGCCACGGAGACTGGTTCAAATCCCGGTCCATCCTCTGGCTGTGTGACTCTGGGCGAGGTACTTAACCTCTCTGAGACTCCATTACCTCCTCTATGACCAGAGATGACAGTAATCCCAATCCCACAGGGCTGCTTGAAGGACTAAAGGACTTACTAGAGATTCCGGCCCTTGGAGAAGAGCCTGGAACGCGAGTGCCCGACAAGCTGTGGCTGTCGCTGTTTATACACTTCCTGTTTCTCTGTAACTACATCCTCAAGGGTGGGATAATTTGATCAGTTCTGTCTTCGAGGCTCTTCTCTGCTCTAGGCCAGGGTTTCTGACCTGGAGCACTGTTGACCTTTGGGGACGGATAACGGTCTTGGGGGTGTCCCCTGTATTGCGGGGCATCCAACAGCGTCCCTGGCCTCTGGTCACTAGATGCCAGTAGCACCCTCCGGGCTGTGACAACCAAAAATGCCTCCAGCCTTTGCCCAGATCATCCTGGGGGAGGCCCCGCCCCTGTCCCCACGCGAGCGGCGGGCATAGGTGGTCTCCACCACTGTTTCTTCCCCAACACCTAGCACAGTGCCTGGCCCAAGACAGGTTCTCATCGAATACATGTTAAGTGAGCCAGTGAGTGAGTGAGTGAGGCATTGCAGGAGACATCTGTAGTATAAAGATCTCAGGGCATGTGAAGCCAGAAGGTCCAGGGTCAAGTGCTGCTTCCACTCGTCCCAGAGGGGGTCACCCGGTGCCCATCGGTTCACTGCTGTCTCCCCATCTGAGAAACGAGGTGATAATGGCCGTGATCTGTCTCCCACGACGGGGCTGTTACGAGGCTCAGACAAGCAAATGGAAGATAAAGTGCTTTATAAACTGTGGAGCGCTGTACAGATGAGGAGGTTTGTAGGCGGCCCCTTGGAGACCAGTAGACGTCCCTCCCATCACCACGCTGTGGCTGGCCTTGTCTGGCATCGTCGGGGCTCTGACGGGCATGGGTGGATAATATATGTCGTACATAAGGAAGCAAACGTATCCCTTCGTCTCCCTTTTAATATCGCTGTCAATACGTCTCACGGCAGGGCAGGGGTGGGGGGTGGGGAATCATCGAGATACCCAGCGTGCGATGGTGGTGATGGGGTCAGAGCAGCAGGCTCTCACCCCTGCTACGAGGCCAGTTTCCCCATCATTGCTTCACCGTGGCTGATGTCTTGGGTAGATTGTGGCGGCAAGTGCATTTCGAATTACGGCAAGCCCAGGGCACTTAATTACACTGTGTCTCTGATAAGGAGAGGCACAGCGTGGTGGTGGGAGAGCTCTCTGCTTGAGTTCTCCAACCCAAGGGCAAGTCCTGGCTGTGATGTGCTCCGGCCGTGTGAGCTTGGGCACGTCCCCTGCCCTCTCTGGGCCCCATTAGCTTACCTATGAGATGGGAGCAGAGGAGGTGTTTAGAGAAGGGGCAAGACCGGGTGGGATTGCTGGCTGGCTCTGTTCTCAGGAAATTCTGTCACAGGTGCCAACAGCATTTATTTGCAGGAAACGGCCCCTCCCGGGGGACCAGGAAACACAACGATTTGACTTCTAAAATAAACCCAAGACTATTCTTCCGCTTTCTGCTGGCTCCTTAGGGTAGCATGGCCCAGTGGATAGGGTGTGGAGCCCAAGCAGTGAACTGAGAATTTGGCTCAAGCACCTTGGCCCTCCTTTTTCACATCCCCAAAATGTGCAGCGAGGGCGCCAAGCACTTCTGTCTCGGATGGTTGTCGTGATGGTCAAAGGAAAGAACTGAGACGATGTATAACGATTGCTTAACTCAGTGCCTGGTACATGGAAGGTTCTGGGTCAGTGAAAGGAGCTCCGTGTCAGGTGGCAAGTCCCTTCCATCCTGCGACGGAATTTACCTTTCCTGTCCTCCCGGAAGGTCCTCAGCCTCTTCCCCATAGAACAAAATACCAAGCTGGCGAACACCCAAATTAAAGGTGGGGGGACTTGTCTTGTCCGTGTCTAGGAGTATCTCCAGAATTCAATTCCAACACCTGGTGTCGCTTAGAATTAAGCCAAGACACTACCTGGAGATCCCGGGGGCCAGTGCTGATCACTTGGCTCCCAGGGTCAGAGTCACCTCACTGGAAACCACATCCCCAAGAGTTCGGCACCCCATGGCCCCCTCCCTGGGCCTGCCTCTTCCCACCTGTGAATGCTGCAGCCCAGCCGGAAGGATTTCTAACATGGTATCTGAGCTCTAGAACACTATGACCTCTGTCTTTTTTCCACTCCTTCTATGTGGCTGGTCATTTACGGGAGTGCCACAGTATCACGCCTTCGTGGGATTCAAATCTGATTAGGAATAGTGAGGAAATGCGCAAAGGGAGGCATCACCAAGGGGCAGAGAGACCCTACTGGCCGACTCCAGGCTGGCTTCAGGTATGCAAACTACTCACTCGAGGTCGTGGCTCCTAGGTGGACTTGTTTTGTTTTGTTTTGTTTTTAGCATCTATTTATTTTTGAGAGACAGAGAACAAGCAGGGAAGGGGCAGAGAGGGAGGGAGACACAGAATCCAAGAAGCAGGCTCCAGGCTCTGAGCTGTCAGCACAGAGCCCGATGCTGGGGCTCAAACCCACCAACCGTGAGATCGTGACCTGAGCTGAAATTGGCTGCTCAACGACTGAGCCACCCAGGGGCTCCTAGGTAGACTTTGTATGTTTCTGTGCTGAAACGGGAAGTTCAGTGTAGACTGTTAGGCAATAGCCTGGTTCCTGCAGTCAGAGACTTGGATTCCAGCGGTTACTTGGCCTGTTATTAATTGTGCAGCAATGACCTCTGTCTTATTTGCCGTCACATCTCCGGTCCTGTGTGGGCACTCAGTTCCCTTAACAGAGGAGGCTAATAATGGCCACCTACCCCCTAGGGTGCTCCAAAGATCACATTCATTAACCCATGTGAATGCTTTAGCTCCGTGCCCCGCCCAAGGCTAGTGCAAAAACCTGGCCACAGTAATTCTTTATAGAACCGGGCATCCTTGGATTTCAAATTCTAGTATACCAGCATAACAAGAGCGCTTGTTCAAAATGGATTGCTAGATATGTTCTCACCACGGAAAAGAAATGGTAATGGTATGACGGGATGGAGGTGTTAGCTCAGCTAGGGTGGCAATCCTTTTACAATATATGGATGTATCAAATCAACAGGAGGTGCATCTCAACCTACACAATGTTATAGTCAATTTCACAATGTTCTATGTCAATTACATCCCAATAAAGCTGGGTTGCGGGGGAAGATTGCTGGGAAGGAGGTGGGTGTGGTTCTAAAAGCGTAACTACAGGGATCCTTTGACACAGGAACTCTTCAGTGTCTTGACTCCGTGATAGATACACCAACCGACACCTGCGATAAAATTGTACAGAACCGAATACATACACGACGTGCACACACAAGTGACTACACAACTGGAGGGTTGTATCAATGTCAATGTTCTTGCTATGATCGTATTCCACAGTTTGCCAAATGTTGCCACTGGGGGGAAAGGGGGAAAGCTTACAGAGGATTTCTCTGTATTATTTCTGACAACTGGATGTGACTTTAGAATTACTGTCTTAAAATAAAAACTGTATTGCTGGACCCCAGCCCCAGACTAGGAGTCTCACGCGGTAGAAATTGCGTTTCTTTTCCTAGCGCGTTACTTTTCTTCCCCCCAGCTTTATTGAGAAACATTTGACATAGAACACTGTGCAAGTCCAAAATGGCCAACATGACGATTTGATGTACATTTATATTGAGAGATGATTACCACAATGAGGTTAGTTAATGCGTCTGTTTACCTCGTATTAGTATTTTGTGTGTGTGGCGAGCACATTTCAAATCTGTTCTCTTAGTAATTTTCTATTAACTAGACACCGTGCTCTACATTAGACCCCCGAACTTATTCATCTTATAACCCGAAGTATGTACCCTTTGATCATCATTCCCATTTTCCCCACCCCCCCTCCCCCGGCCCCTGGCAAACACCAGTCTGCTCTCGGTTTCTGGGAGTCCAGCCCTTTAAGAGTCCACATCTAAGTGAGACCATACAGCATTTGTCTTTGAGTTACTTCATTCAGCATGATGTCCTCAAGGTCCGTCCACGTTGTCACAAACGGCAGCGCTTCCTTCTTTTTAAGGCCGAATGATATTCCGCTGTGTGGATGCACCCTCTTCACCCATTCACCCACTGAACTTGGATTTGCAACACATTCCCAGGTGACGCCAGCGATGTCGCTGGTCAAAGGACCAGGTTACCCTGATAAATCAAAGAGGCGCCAGAGAAGCGGAGAGAAGATAGAAAGTTTGCATCCGCATGATAATCTCAACGTGAACAATCCAGGCGGGTAGGAAAAGTAAGTCCGTAAATTCCCACAAGGATCTGGCTTCTTTCCAAGTGTGGCCCCAGCACCCCCTCCCCTGCATGGTGAGACACGGCTATGTTCATCTGCCATCTTTCCCTGGGGCAAGAGGGAAGAGAAGAACTCCGGGATGAGCAGTTTCTTTGGAAGCAGGCGGAGAGGACGTTGTCCTCATGGCCCCCACTCATATTCCCCGGGGACAGACACATCACAGGACCGCACCTTGCTGCAAGGAAGGCCGGGAAATGCAGTCTGTAGACAGGTGATCCTGTTCCCAGGAAGAAGGGGGGGACAAATGGAGGCGGGGGCAGACTGCAATGTGCCACAGTTGCCTTGACCTGGAAAGAGCTAGAACATGGAGGGCTCCATCCTGGAACGTCTCAGAGAGGTGAGCGATGACGAGGCAGCGATGAGAGCTGAGCTCAAGAATCCTCTTATCCTCACTTCCGTTGCTTTGTTAGTCTCATTGGTTTCCCTTTGCACGTGCGAAGAAGGATGACCTAAAAAGCCAACAGCTCGAGGGGTGGTTTGGGGGTCAAACCCTGATGCAGCTTCGCTCTGCCTAGGTTCCAGGCAGACTCCAACCCTGCCAGCTCCTGGTCCCCCTGCCTTCCAAATCCAGGGTCGAGGGAAGGCAGGGTCACTTGGCAGCTTCAGTAAAGACTCCTGGCCTCTGGGCTTGGAGCAAAACTGCTGGAGACGCCCCTCCCCAGCCCCCTGCAGCCCAGTAGCTTGAAGGACAGTCAGACCTTTGCCCAGAGTCCACTGGCTCCACCAGCCACCATGCAGTGGCCTCCACTGTGCCGTCTGTGTGCCACATGGTGCTGAAATATCTCACACACCGAATGAGGCAAGGTCATTCACGGACCCCCTGCAGATGCCCAACAGCAAGTCCAAGTTTTCACTCGTGCCTCTGACTAACCACTGACAGGTCGGAGGTTCCAACCACCCCCATCTTGGGTTTCATTAATTTGCTGAAGAGGTTCAGAGAACTCAGAGAAATATTTTGCTTACTAGATCACTGGTTCATCATAAAAAAACCTGTAACTCAGAAACACCAAAATGGTAGCGGCGATGCATAGGGTAAGGCACGCGGGAAGGGGCTCGAAGCTTCCATTGCCCTCACCGAGGGATCTACTCCCCTAGAACCTCCATGTGTTCACCGACCTGGAAAGTCTCTGAACCCCGTCTTTTTGGGGGTTTTTAGAGGCTTTATCACATAGGCGTGATTGATTAGCTCATTGGCCACTGGCTATCGAGTCAACCTCCAGCTCATCTCCCCTCCTCAAAAATCAGGGAGTGAGCCTAAAATCATAGGGATTGGTTCCACCAGCCCCCATCCTTAGCTGCTTTCCAAAGGCCACTTCGTTAACACAACAAATCCTTTCTCTCTCTCATCAGAGGAAATTCCAAGAGTTTTAGGAGCTCTGCCCCGGGAACAGCATGAAGACCACATACGCATTTCTTACTATAGAATCAAAATAACACAGTGATGAAGATGCAGAGGACGATGATGGTGGTGATGCCTACATTTAGAAGATCCGTATTGTGCACCAGGATCTTTATTTCATGTGTAGCCCGTGATCTACATACGGCCTTTACAAATGGTGACTCAGAGGGGCGCCTGGGTGGCTCAGTCGGTTGGGCGCCCGACTTCGGCTCAGGTCGTGATCTCACAGCACATGAGTTCGAGCCCCGCGTCGGGCTCTGTGCTGACGGCTCAGAGCCTGGAGCCTGTTTCGGATTCTGTGTCTCCCTCTCTCTCTGCCCCTAACCCACTCGCATTCTGTCTCTGTCTCTCTCGAAAGTAAATAAACATTAAAAAAATTTTTTTAAAAATGGCGACTCAGAAGTTCAACCCACGCCAAGATCACAGAGCTGGCAGGTGCCCCGACATTAATCCAGAGAGTTTGCTCTCCACCAACATGTCAAATGTTGCCAACTGGTGTCCCCAAACCCTGCAGATGTATCCTGTTTGACCTACAGCGTGCTTTACATTGTTTGGATTGGTAACCAATATTTAAATAGAGGACTTGGGGCCATTCCCGTTGTTGTTTTCCTAAGACTAAAGGTATCCTAGTTTCTCGCTTTCAGAAAATTCAGGACATCTGACATCACCAAGGCCACGATTCTGGCGTGATAACAGTTGTCCAGGGCTGTCCGCCGTGGACCCCGCCTGTGCTCACCCATTTTGCCAAAGTCTCCCCCTGGGTTATTTCTCTTGTTAGGTCACAGGCTGGCCCCGTTAGCATTTGCATTTTCAGCTGTTTCTACAAGAGGCAGAGTGGGCTGGTGGTCAGCCAGCTGGCTGTTAGACACTGCTGAGGGACCTTCCCCTGGCCCGAGAGCAGGACACTGGCTCTGGGACCTCGCTGGCCTTCCAGATCCCTGAGAGGCCTGCTGGGGGTGGGGTGGGGGCTGGCCTGATGGGAGCCCGGGTGACTGGACCAGAAGCCACCATGATATTTCCCTTAAAGAGCATGATGTGGATTTAGACCAGAGACGACGTTGGTTTGGGAGGGGCCTGTCCTGTGCTCTCTGCACTGCGCCCGCTGGGAAAAACCGGTCTTCTGACACCCACATCTTGACGCTGGCTCGGCAAAATCCACCCCCCCCCCCCGGAACTATGAAACTGCATAAAAAGATTTGATCAAAGCCCCCATCAGCCGCCAAGCTGTAATGACTTCTGTGATTTTTTTCTTAACCGGGTTTTAATTTTTATGTTTATTATTTGGGGACCGACCGAGCAGAGGCAATGGCTCAGCCTCTGGATTCCACTCTCATTCTCTCCTGTGAAGTACTTTAAGAACTCGGGGAAACTCAATTGTAAAAGAAAGGCGTTCGGCTCTCAGTGTTTCATGGTTTGTTCCCGCTCCCTGGGCTTGGAGACAGCTCGGGAACTTAATTAAAATCAATGGAGAAAAAGAATTGAATAAATCACAACATGAATATCTCTGAAAGTCTATATCACAGTGCAGCCGCACAGAGGTGGAAAAAGACATTCTGTTCCCTCTCTCCCTCTGGAAAGGGGGAAAATTAAAATGATCTCACAGTGCACTTGATATCTTCCTCTCTCTCTCTCTCCCCCTCCCCCCTTCTCCCCTCTCTGTGCTCTAAAAGCAGAAATAGAAGGGGGAGACCATCAAGAGATCAAGGGTGTGGATCTGCCCCTCATCCACAAGAGAGGTCACGACCACACAGAAAAGACCTCCATCCCTTATTGAACAGGAAGCATATGATAATCTGCTTCCTCAAGCAACCCTACGAAGTCATCGTGCTTAAGCCCCATCTTGCAAATGACGTAAGTCATTTTCCCCAGTTTGCCTGGGCTTTGGGTAGCTCCTGATGTTCATCGTTTGCCTTGGACTTGGCAAGATCTCCTTCCCACAATAGCCCAGACACTGGGCACTCTACAAGACCCCCCACGTGACCCTGGCTCCGGGCACAATTACACTTAACCACTCTGTCCCCAAGAGAACTGAGCGCGTTCCTGAAGGTGCCAGAGGAAGGAATTCTCTTCCGGCCTTGAAAACGCACTCGAGCTTCTAACATCCCTCATTCTCCACAAGTAGTTCTTGCCCAGATCTGACTGAACCCTTTGGGCTGCAGGCTGGATCCTGTCCTGGGGATGCATCGGAGAGTAAGCGACGGGCCCTCTTCCCTCATCGCTCCCTCCCGCCATCCTCCCCAAAGTTCTACCCTCTTACCAGATAAAACACCCAACTCAGTGCCTGGTGCAAAGGTCGTGCTTATTTGAATTTCAGTTACTTGCTTTCGTCCCTTCCTTCCACCATGCCTGGGCCCTGGGGTTGCAGAGGTCAGCGGCCACCTCCGTCCTTCTCTTCCGTTAGCTGCTCAGAGTCTAGAGAGAAGGATCACCCCTCAAGACGTAGCTGCAATGCAGAGTGTGATCATAGAGCGAAAACTCCTGAGGGTCCCCAGGGAAGGACCCGCTCTGCCTTTTACGACCCACTCCCCATCACGTCACTGTGTCTAAAACCTTCCTGTCGCCCTTGGGGAGAAGGCCAGATCCCTGGGCCCTGCCCGATCTGACTCCACCTTCCCTCTTCTCGACTCTCACGCCGGCCCGCGCTCCCTGCCCTCAGGATCCTCGCGCAAACTCCTCCTTATATCCTGGTAGATTCCTGCCTCCCCACTTCGTCTGGCCAAACCTTCTTTATCTTTCGTAACTCTGCTTACATGCCACTCTCCCAGGGAGGCCCTCAGTAACTCCCACGCAGAAGCTACCTCGCGTCCCTTGCTGCGGGCTCAAGCTGCATAGCACCCGATAGGTTCCCCTTTCAAACGCGCACACGTCGGACGAGTAGTCGCTCACCGGTTGCTTCCCTGATGGACCGCAAGCACCCCGACGGAGTGGGGAAGACGGTATTGCGGTTAAATCTCCATGGTTGGCTAGGACGGACCCGCGGGAGAGGGGAAGCGGGTGAAGCACGGATATAAAAGACGTGTTGAGGGTTGGATCGTCGTGTGTGTTGATGAACCCCTGCCCCAATAGTGCCATATAACAAACCACCTCGAAACGAGGCGAAAAGCGCTCACCCGCATGCTCATGGGTCTGTGGGACGACCGCAGTTCAGCTCATCTGGGTGGCTACAGGCCGTCTGCACTGACTCCAGCCTCTGGGTTGGCCCGGGTGGGCTCCATGTAGGTTCGTTCCGGGCCCAGACCCTTCTCAGGGCAGCTCCCCGGAGCCCCTTACGACGTGGCCCAGAACAGACAGACGCTCTGACGCTCCCAACCCCATCCGGGCTAAGCCCCCAAGCTAGCGGGACAGAGAAAGGTACCCTGCCTCAACTGGGCCGAAGGGCAGAACCACATGGCAAGGAGCACAGAGACCGCTGCGTGCGGGAGGGTGGGAGCCATCGCAGAGGCCATTCCACCCCTCACAGCAAGAGCAAGGCCAGGAAGGAAGACTCAAAGCTGGTCTCCGGGTGCTTCTCTGTGCGAGCGGCTCAGGTGCGTGTCACGTGTCATTCTCTGAGGCGGAGAGCACACTTGAGGGGGATGTTGAGGTCCGTGCTGAGCGCACTGAGCGTGTGCAGGGATCCAGACAGGCAGACGGGTCTAGTCCTCTGCTGGTTCCACTGGTCCGTGTCGCAGAGGGAAGTTGTGAGGTCACCTCTGGGGGCAATCCAAGCTTTGGGGATGGAGAGCGTTGTGCAGGGGTGAGTGTGGAGGGCGGCAGACATCACTGACTGGTTAGCCCTTGCCCACCGCCTCTGCAGCCAGGGCTGGCCATGTGGCCCAGCTCCAGCTAATGAGACGAAAGGGAAGGTTCCCCGGGAGGGCTCTGGGGAGGTTTTTGCTCTACTGGTAAAAGGCCAGCTACATGGAGAGGGGCACCGGTGCTCCTCCTCAGCAGGGTCCCTGCCCCCCGCCACAGCAGCTCATGAGATTGACAGGCTTCAGGGAGAAAAGCTAACAGCCTGAAGATGTTGAGGGAAAAGTGCAGAGAGAGCCCGGGTCTTTAACGACGTCACCGGGCAACCCTAAGACCTCCAGAGACCGCTTCAGGGAAACAGTGAGATTCCTCATGATTTGGGCCACGGTTGCTCAAGCAATCTGTCATCCACAGCTGAATGTGTTCCTAACTGATACGAGGGCTATGACTTTAACCCTGGGGAGTAACGACAGATATTCGATGGGTGGGCGAAAGAGGGGGAGCCCGTAAAAATAAAATAAAAAGAGACAGGGGTCTGGGACTGTGGACAGCGTATCAACATACAATCAGAGCCCAGTTCTGCAAGCAATTTCATTACAACAGCGCATCACAATTACCCATGGTTTTCACAAGCAGGAGGCCACCGCCGTGGACTAAGAGTTTGTGTTTCCCCCAAGTTTGTGAGTTGACATCCTAACCCCCAAAGTATTGGTGCTGGGAGGTGGGGCCCTCGGGAGGTGATTAGGTCAGGAGGGTGGGGCCCTCGTGAATCGGATTAGTGCCCTTATACAAAGAGACTTGAGTGGCCTCCCATGCCTGTTCCTCCACGTGAGGACGCAGTAGATATGGGGCCATGTGTGCATCCTGAGTTGGGCCTTCACCCGACCCCAAATCTGAGGGCACCTTGATCTTGGATTTCCCAGGGCTCCAGAGCGCTGAGAGGTAAGTTTCTGCTGTGTATAAGCCACCTAGTTTATGGTTTTCTGCCGTAGCAGCCCAAACCCACTAAGACAAACTACTGATATAATTCACTGTTTTTTTGCGGGAGCGGCAGAAGGAGTGGGAGATCATAAGGACTGAGGAGCACACAGATACTTGGGGAGCACCAGGGTCTAATCGCCGCCCCTCCCCTTTGGGGGGGACCTCATGCCGGACTCCGGGGCTGAGGCACATGACCCAGAGATGGCCATTTACCCCATCCAAACCCCCCCCCTCAACTCTAGCATTAGTTCAGAGGTTGGCATGTGTCCAAAGTTGGGCTAATCAAAGTGGAATCTGGGCTTTGTGTTAGATGAGAGGAAGACAGTCTCTCTGTCTCTTTCTCTCTCTCTCTTTCTCTCTCTCTCCCTCTTTGTTACAGTATTTGGGAGGAAAGTAAGAAAATATATTGCTTCTCATAAAAATGCAGTGAAAGATAAAGTACAAACAGCTCCTCTGTCATGCTGAATTATTGTCATTCTGTGATTAACACTCCGTGCATCACCCTGGTATTGCAGACACTCTTTTTTACGCCGGACTTGAACTTGGAAGGATGTGAGGATTAAGCCACGTTGCCATCACACAGGTAGAGACTCTGAAATCAGATTCAACCCAGAAAAGGCAAGAAGGAGGGAAGACCTTGCGACATTATGTGAGCACCTGAATCAAACCCTACCTGAAGCCGGGACATCCTGAACTTCAGTAACAAATCCCTTTACCGTCCTCTTACCTCTTTGCACGAGTTGTGTAGGGTTGCCGCTTGTGTGAAAAGATTCCTGATAAAAGGAGTGAAATGGAGTGGAGGACATGGTGACCAGTGACTGTCCTTCTTACTCAAAAGTTGGCATTAGCAGGCAATGATTAAATCCCTCCCAGCCCTCTCACAGGATTGCCCTGTTTCGCCACCATTATTCAGCCAGCAGCTGTCATTTCTGCCTTATGTGATGCGAGAGGAGGGGAGAGGCTGTCCAGCTCCTTCAATCCCTTTCTGTCTGAGCACACTGGGGTCTCACACTCCTTTCCTCCATCTGGAGACAATGAGCCACCCCTCTGATTTATAATTCCCTGTTTTCATTTGCTTTTGTTTTCACCAGCTTTCAGTGAAATGCTCCAGTCGTTCCCAAAAAGTACATCCAAGGGCAGGCACTGACTTCAGGGTAACCAGCGGTCTCTGTGCTCTGCTGCAATCCTGCTGAGATTATCCATGTTGGACCAGAGCTTTTTGCCAAGAGCTCCTAATAATTCTCTGAGCATGGCTCGCTCAGAGCTCTGAATCACAGAGGGGCAGCGGCTGCTGCTGGGGGCTAAGTAGCAGTAGCTGTGCAGGTCAGAGGTTCATAGGGGCAGGGAGCCAACAGACCACCGCCGTCATAGGAACGCTCGTAGGGTCATTGGCCCTCCATCTGTCACCCCGGGACCTTGCTCAGGAGAGAGGCAGGAAGAGAAAAGGGGCCAGAAGCAGACAGATGCCCTGATGTGAGAACCTTCTGATATGCTCAGTCACCAAGTGGAGATGAGCCAGAGAAGCACAGTCTGATGTTTTTAGCTCAGCAAGTGAGATCAAAGACACCAGATATGGACTAGAGAGGTGCTACATCTTTCAGGATGTAGGTTTGGAACTAGGAGTCCATTCTGACCCTAAATACAAAACAATACACCCAGGGAGGGTCAGGGAGGGGAGATCTGGGGCAACACAAAAATCTGAAGTCAGGATCACAAACTCAAATGACCCTGGGGCTAAAGCAAGAAAATAACTGCATGAGCCGTGCTGAGAATAGATCATGGAGAACCAGAGGACTGATGCCCCATCAAGATTAGCACCTGCTGTTCAACTCAAACTGGGTAGAAATGAAGGTTAGTGTTGTCTGCTTATGCTGGAGAAGCCAGAAATGTACGGAATGGTTCAGTTTTTAAATACCGACCACCCATACTATTTTTTTTCTTTCTTAGAAACAGCATGGACTTTTGCCCTCTGGCTAGGCATGTAAGGAGTTTAGAGATTGGCCACTCAATCCTACCAACAAGGAAAAAGCCGAGCAAACTGAAAACCAACAACTCTTCTTAGATCCTTCAGAGAGGTGAGGTCACAAGGTAAGCAGCTGCGCCTTGACCTGGAGAGACAGGCAGGCAGGTACAGAGAGTGGCAGTTCACCAAGAAGAAACCCAGGAGCAGGAGCCTCCGATCTGTGTGGGAACCAGCACTGGGGTAGGGACATCTGACCTGCAGCTGACAAGGGGCTGGAGGTTCCGTGCGGCCAACTGGAGACAGGAGAACTCCAGTGGGGCCCCATCATCGGGGCAGGAGGGAGGAAACATTTCTGTGACTTTTACCTCCAGGAGCCCAACCTAGTTCTCACAGTGAAGGGCGGGAGCAATCCCTTGTACTTCCGGTACAGGGAAGGGAAAAGAAACCATTCTGACAATGCCACAACATTCTTTCCTTCTTAACCATGCCTACCCTCAAGAGAGAGAATGATTCCAGGGCTCAACCTGCTGGGGTTACATCAGAACCTAACCTACCCAGGGAAGGGAAGTCCCCAACTGCAGTCCCCTCCACCCATCCAGTCCCACCTAAGGGGAAATAATATTGAGAAGCACAGATGAAGTTCACTTTTCAGGGGTGCGGGCTCGTTGAGAGACTAAGACCTAATCACAGGACTACAGAATGTTTCTCTTCCCTCTGTACCTTAGGACTGCATCACTAAATTCCTATTTGTTGCCATTCTTTTTACCCAGTACATCGTATCTACCTTTAAAACAAAACAAAACAAAATTTAAGGCTAAAAACACAGATTGAAGAAAATGAATAAAATCAGAACCAGAGTCTGGTCTGACAAGAATGTTGGATTGTCAAACCAGGAATGTTTCTAACTATGATGAATAAACTAAGGGCTTTAATGGAAGAAATAGACAACAGACAGATAATGTAAGCAGAGAGAGAGAGAGAGAGAGAAATTTTAATAAAGAATTTTAAAATGCGAGAAATCAAAACAGTATAATATAAATGAAGAAGACCTTTTGTGGGCTTTTCAGTGGATGAAACATGGCTGAAGAAAGCCTCTGAGCTTGAGGATATGAGAATAGAAACTTCAAAACCTGAAAAGGAAAGGAAGACTGAAAAAAAAAAATCCAAACAGAACAGAACGGAATATCCAGGAACTGTGGACAATTATAAGAGTTATAACATATATGTAATGGTAATACCAGAAGAAGAAGAAAGAAAAAAAGAAAAGCAATGTTGCAAGCAGTAATGACTGAGAACGTACTTTTAAATTAAAGTCAGACATCAAACCACATATCCGGGAAGGTTAGAGAACACCAAACGGGATAAATGCAAACAGCTACACTTAGCCATATCAAAGCTACACTTAACCATATTCAAACTTCAGAAAATCAAAGATAAGGAGAAAAAAATCTTAAAAATCCAAAAGAAAGAAATACCTTACCTATAAAGGATCAAAGATAAGAATTACAATCTGACTTCTCCTGAAGAACTACACAAGTAAGAAGAAGGTAGAGTGAAATATCTCGTATTCAACCTAGAATTCTGTATCCTGCAAAATTATCTTTCAGAAATGAAGAAGAAATAAAGACTTTCTCAAACAGAAATTGAGAGCATTTATTGCCAACAGACCTGCCTGGCAAGAAATAGGAAATGTTCTTCAGAGTGAAGGAAAATAATATAGGTCAGGAAATACAACTTATTTAAATTTATGTGATACACTGAAAGCAGTGCTTAGAGAGAAAAATTTATGTTATTGAAGACATATATGATAAAAGAGAAAGATGTGAAATAAATAATCTGAACTTCCACCATAGGACACTAGAAAAAGAGGAGCAGATTAAATTCAAAGAAAGTAGAATTAGAGGAGAAATCAAGGGAATTGAAAATCTGTAGAAAATATCAACAAAACCAAAAAGTGGCTCTTTGAAAAAAATCAATAATATTGTTATATCTTTAGCCAAGCTAACTAAAAGAGAAAGACAGAGACAGAGACAGAGACTACTAATATCAGAAATGAAAGAGGGTACATCACTACAGATCCCACAGGCTTTGAAAGGATAATAAAAGAATATTATGAACAACTCTCTGCTCACATATTTCATAACTTAGATGAAATAGACCAATTCTTTGAAAGACAGAATTGGTCAAAATCACACAAGAAGACACAGATAATCTGAATAAACTTATATCTAGTAAATAAATCAAATCAATAATTAAAAATCTTCCAAAACAGAAAACACCAGTCCCCAAAGGGTTCACCAGTGAATTCTACCAAACATTTAAGGAAGATATGACACCAATTCTTTATAATCTCTTCCAGGAGGTAGAGGCTAAGTAATGTTTCCTAACTCATCCTATAAAGCTAGCATCACCCTAATACTCAAACAAGATGAAGGCATTATAAGAAAGGAGAACTACAAATGAATAGATGTAGAAGAAGACCCTTAAAAAGACTTAAACTGAGAGAAAGCCATGAAGACAGCTATGGGGGGTGTGCTCTAATAAGAAGAAACAAGTGCAAAATCCCTGAGATAGGAGCACATACCAGTAACAGTAAGGAGAATAATGGAAGATGAGAGCAGAGGAGCAAAAGATGATGGATTCCCCCAGAGTAAGGGTTCCGGAGATGGATTGCTCCATAGTAAGGATTCTGGCATTGGAGTCCTCCATAGTAAGGGTCTGGAGAAGGATTCTTCCATAGTAAGGGTTCTGGCGATGGATTCCTCCATAGTAAGGGTCTGGAGAAGTATTCCTCCATAGTAAGGATTCTGGCATTGGACTTCTCCATCGGAAGGGTTCTGGATATGAACTCCCCGTTAGTAAAGATTCTGGCGATGGATTCCTCCATATTAAAGGTTCTGGAGAAGGATTCCTCCATAGTAAGTGTTCTGGAGATGGATTGCTCCATAGTAAGGATTCTGGCAATGGAGTCCTCCATAGTAAGGGCTCTGGAGAAGGATTCCTCCATAGTAAGTGTTCTGGAGAAGGATTCCTCCACAATAAGGGTTCTGAATATGTACCACCCCTTAGTAAAGGTTCTGGAGATGTACTCCTCCAAGGGTTCTGGATATGAACTCCCCATTAGTAAAGGTTCTGGCGATGGATTCCTCCATAGTAAGGGTTCTGGAGAAGGATTCCTCCATAGTAAGGGTTCTGGAGAAGGATTCCTCCATAGTAAGGGTTCTGAATATGTACCACCCCTTAGTAAAGGTTCTGGAGAAGGGTTCCTCCATAGTAAGCGTTCTGGAGAAGGATTCCTCCATAGTAAGTGTTCTGGCGATGGACTCCTCCATAGTAAGTATTCTGGGTTTTACTAAGAGTGAACTGAGAAGTCAGTGGTTCTGAGCAGAGGAGCGACATGATGCAGCTTGTCTTTTAATTCATTGAGTATTAATCTCAGTCCACAAACTCAGAAAGGAAAGGAAAATCACCTCATTTTGCTCAAGGCAACCTGACGGGGACTCTTCTCTCCCTGGAGAGAAGTCCCATCTCAGTCATTACAGCATCCCCTTCCTTGGTCTAAAGCCATTCTTGGATTAGGCAAAGTAGATGAAGACGGGAACAGGAAGGTCCACCTTAGAGTGAATTTCACCACAGTCATCACCACTGTCCTTGTCGTCTGCTCCTGGAGGCCCTGCATCAGGAACGAGGCACTGCTTGGGGCTCCGTGCCTAGGATCCTATCTTCCTATGTTGGGTTCACAAACTATATTTGTCCAGGAAACTCTAGGGGCTATGACGCATAAATCCAAAATTTCAGCGGCTTAATGAAATGGAAGAGAATTTTCTGGCCACGTGGTATTTCCACGTAGGTCACCCTGCATGGTGGGAAGTGCTCTCCCATGTGGATGTAGGGACCCACAGTTCTTGCATAGGGTACCTCTACGACCCCCTAGACAATGAGAGTTTCTTTGTACCCGGGGAGAAGGGGAAAGAGAAAGAGGAAAGCCACATCCATTTCTTAGCCACCTCATTCCAGACTTGACACATATTACTTCTACCTAACATTCCCCTGGGGAGCACTAGTCAGATAATCCCACACAGAGACAAGAGAGGTTGGAAGACGCTCACAGATGCTGGAAGGACAATCTGAAAGGTAACGAGGTTGAACCAGAGCCAGCCAGCCCTGACTGGTCATGTATGTGTAGGCTGAATGCCCACGTGGCCAACGGAACATGGGTTGATGAGTACTAGCTGGGATTTGAGCACGTCTGCCTGAGTCTGAATTCCTGCTCTGTCACTTATTTGCTGAGTCCTTCATGGCAAGGCAGGCCACCTCTCTGAGCCTCTGGTTCCCCCTTAGACCCAGTGATATATAAAGCACATAAAACACTTAGCACAGCACCTAGTGCGTAAGAAACTTACAATAAATGGTCTCTCACATTTTTGGCACAAACTTCAGGCCCCTGGAATCTGGAATTTCCATCCTACCCAGGGCCTGTATCCATGAGACCTGACCCCATTACAGGCTCTGTTCTGGGAAACCAAAATGTTCCCAACCAGAAAGGCAAATCAGATGGGCGTGATGTAAGGGATTGCCGGTAAGTTAGAGAATGCAGATGGGTGTTTTAATAAAACCTCAGGGATGAAAGGACAAAGAGATAGACAGGATGGACGGAAGGGTGGAAAGAAGGGAGAGAGGGAGCGTGTTACGTAGAAAGTTGGAAAGGGGGAAGGAACCAATTAGAAAGGAGGGGGGAAGGAAGGGAGAGAACCAGAAGGCAGGAAAGGTGCCCTCAGCTGCAATCCACGGGTTCCTCTGGCCAGACCAGAATGTCGCTGTGCTCTGGGCCTCTTCCCAAATGCCCGGTGGTGAGCTGCCGCTAACCGGCCCCGAATGCAGCAGCAGCAAGCCCACTGTATCCCCGGCTTAATAAAGGAGTGGCCATTTCATTGTCACGAGCAAGTGCCAATCTCATCCAAATCAATTAATTCCTTAATCATGCTGTGAATGGAGCAGGATGTGAAGCGCCCATGTGGGAGCGATGAATATTAGCCGTATTTAACTGCCAAACGCTTCTGATACCATAAAGCATCCTTGAGGCTGCACAATAAAATCCAAAGTTTAATTGGTGGGTAACAAGGCCCCAGGCAATTGTACCTTATTAATGCTGACAACAGGAATATGTATGTGAGGCCGCGACAGCCGGCTACTTAGAGCAATGCCGGCCTCCAGCCGCAGGAACAGGAAGTCATTAGTGCGGCCCAATTGCAGAAAGATTTAGAATCTCTTTCACCCTTGGATCTTTTTCAAACACGAAGCTGTGAGTACATCATCTCCCCGACCCAGCTATACCCCAGGAGGTGTTCTGGAAAAGGTAGAGAAATTGAGAATAGAAGCTTATGGGTGCAGAAAGGCAGATACTGGAGAAAGATCGGGCAGGTAGGTTGGGGCCACCGTGGAAGGTTGCACAGGTCGCGTACTGCACAAGACTCCTAGTGGAAGGGAAGTAGGAAGGGGCTGAAATTCTGGTCTGAGCTCTGCCCACCAAACCACACGCCTTGGCATGAGGCTTCCTCTGCCCTGAGAAGGGCAGGGTTTTCTTAATCCAACCATCCAGAGGGTAAGTTACATAAGCTCTTTGAAACTCAACTTTTCCATTTAAAGAACTTGGTCTAGATGAGAAGGTGTCTTCTGAATGTCCTATTACTTCATCCTATTGTGTTCATTCTGTCATCCAACAAACACACGTCAATGCCTACTATCTTCTACACATTAGTCTAGAATCTGGAGATAAAGCGTTGGCCTCCCCGACTTGGGGAAAAGACAGAATCCCAGGCAAATAATTATGCCAGCAGCACTTTGGAAGGAAGGGTGGGGACACAGCTCAGTTCCAGGATAGGAAGTGCCTTTGGCCCCTCTTTCTTTTGCGGCCCCTCTCCTGGAGCCTCCCACAGCAATGGCAAAGAGTAGCAAATTAATCATGCGTTTGTCGTATTGCTTTGCGTATCTTTCTCACCTGTCACCACTGCCAGGCTGGGATCTCCTGGAAGTCATAACTAGACGTTAGTCACCTCGGGCACCCCAAACTCTAGCCTCGTGTCTGACACTGAGTCCAGGGTGGTAATGGTCTAATGGCGTTGCCATGCTCTAAACACTACAATAAGCACTTTAGACACATGACTCCTTTATTCCTTACTTTTGCTCTGCATGGGCTCGGGATAACTTACTCGCTGTCCCCCTGCTCCCCCAACACCACCCATGCCACACTGCGGTGGGTGGCACACATTTCTGTAAAGGGCCAGGATAGCAAATATTTGAGGTCTGGTGGCCCCTAGAGTCTCTGTCACAGCTATTGAAGCTTAAGCGGGTTCAACCACTAACAACCCATAAGCGGGTGAACGTGGCTGGAATTTGCAGACACTGAACTTTCAATCTCATCTGCTTTTCACATATCACAAAATCTTCTTCTTTTGATTTTTTTTTCAACCATTTAAATATATAAAAATCCTTCTTAAATCGCGGGCCCCACAAAAAGAGCCAGCAGGCTGGATCTGGCCGGTGACCCCCACTTTGCCGACCTCTACCCTGCTCTGTGATTATGGGGCTGGATGTCTGCACGCCACATTTCCCAGAATCCCTCGATGCCTGGATTTCTGTTGGGTTTTTCCAGAAGGGGGCACCGCTGGGAGACTGGCAGGAAGAGAGAAGGGGCTCGCTCTTGTCTAGTTTCTGTGATGTCCCTCCAACAGCAGAGGACAGCTGAGGCTCTTAGTGCTCCCAGCATTGGTCACTCAGTACGCCCGGAGAGATAATGACCAGCCACCTGGTGTCCCCCAGGTCATGAGACCACCTGTGCAGGGCTTCTCTTCGAGGTCCAAGTGCACACTTCTAAGGGATCCTCCTATGAGCTCCCACATTCTGTGACATTACGTCTTCCCTTTTGTTCCCCAGCATTTGGAATCACTGCTGCTTCCTGCATTTCTAATATTTAGGATACTTTGACCTCCCCCTTTTGTGTGTTCAGGTCCCTAACACCTGAGTAACCAATGCCCTGTATTAAATCCTCTCCATTTGAAATACCTAGGGTGATGTCTCTTTTCTCGACTAAACCCCAATTAATGCGACCCCATTTTATAGGCAAGAAAATGGAGGGAAATTTGAGTCTTATGTAAGTCCGTGGAGCAGGTGAGTCAGAAGTATTTGTCCAATATCACGGAAGAGGGAAAAGGTAGATTTATACTGAACCCATGACTGTCTGACCCCAAAGCCTATACATTCTTACCCAGGATACAGTACAAAAGGGAGAGTTCACCACTCATACTTCTCCCAGCAAAGCTCTGAACACCCTGCAGGCACCGTGTCCTGATAGTTGAATGAATGAATGAATGAATGAATGATCTTGTCTTATCTCTGAGCCTAGCGATGGCTTGGGCATGAAATAAGGTGCAGTAGATAAGTGTTGGGGGACAATATAGAATTAATGTTTTAAGCCAATAGCTGTCAATCCCAGCTTCACATTAAAATCTCAAAAACTTTAAAAACATGCCCAAGTCTTACTCTAGAGCAAATGACTCAGCATCAGGCACCAGTATTTTTTTAGGAGTCCCCAGGTGATTTTTAACATGCAGCTGGGACTGAGAATTGCAACGTTAGGGAAAGCTTTGCTGGGGCCCAATCTTCTTGGAATGCCGTGGGTCTCACTGGAGCCTGGTGTGGTGAGTCCTCCCTAGCGGGGATCAGAACATGATCAGATCTGAAGGTGAAGGTCCCTTTGTTCAGGACGGCATGGGACTCCTTCCCCAGGTGGCAAATCGGACTCGGATTCAATCACACTTGCTGAGCGCGTGCTCGAAAAGCACGACGCTTTTAAAATTCATCTTTCCAGATGCCTGAGTTACTTATCATCGGGAGACTGATAGGAAATGGTCCGATCGTATAGGACCGTAGAATTCAGACTCACAACCTCTCTACGAATCAGCCTCGAATAGTCAGGACTTGATTAGCAATAGCTGACTTCTTTATTTTTTTGCCACTGCTTCGAACTCAGGACCAGCCAGAGAGAGCCAAGCATCCTCCTCCCAAGCCAAGGACGTAAGATACTTCTGGTTACCTCACCACCAGCTTCCCCATGCCAACAACGTCCACATGGGGCGAACCGAAGCCTTACCCACGATGAGGCTTTCTTGCTCCCCGGACAGCCTCAGAGTCTCTGGCAGACAGGAGCCGTGGGTGGTGCCCGACTCCCTTACTACATATGGAAGCTCCGAATAAGTAGCTTCCGATCTCATTTGGGTGCTCTTCGTTTCTTCCCACCTTATTATCTATAAACTTTTAATTGTGCCATTTTTTTTTTTTTTTACAGAGGGGAACGGAAGCTCAAAAGTGTTAGGTAACTTGTCGGAGGTCACACAACTGGAAAGCGCGGAGCCAGGCTTTAACCAGGGGGAGGCAGGACAGCGTTGGGAGAGGCGTAGGGGAAGGTTCAAAGCAGAAGCTAGGATGTTAGGAGGAACGGTGCGAAATCCCGATTAAGAGCAAGGTTAAAGACCCTCATGGACCTTGCCTGGGTCACTCAATCCTCTCTGTACCTCAGTCTCCTCAAATCTGTCACGGGGATAGTAATATTTCATAAGGAATAGCGTTTACGAGATCCAAGTAAAATCTTTGGAATAAAAAGCCTGCATGTGAAATAAATTGCTTAACTGGACTGCGCCTCTGTGCGTGCAGCCACCAAACAAGGTTAATCCATTTTGTCACAGAGTTATTAAGAGAATTAAAGGAGATATTTCTGGAAGCACTCATGTGGCACTTACTCCATACTTAGAGTAATGCAATGGGTTCCACAGGTATCTGTTTACTTAAGTCTCATAACAGCACCGTGGCTTGGGTGCTATTTTTATCAGCTTGAGTTTATCCATGGCAAGACTGAAGGAAAAAGGAGTTCGAGAACTCGCTCAAGGGACCCAGCCGGGAAAAGGTGGGGTCTTGTATTTGAACCTGAACATCAGTACAAGATTCCGCCTCTTGAATAATAAAGTACGCAAAACATTTACCTCTGTGCCTGACCCATGGTAAGCTCAAAGGCAGGAACACTGAGTAGCGATTGGTTGATGTGACGTAAAAACTGTTTTCCAGTACAGACGAATGCTTTGCAGGAAGCTAATATACTACAGATGATCATTCATGGTAACAGAGAGAGTGAGAGACACAGACACAGATAGAGCATAGACGAGTCTGATGGAAGCAAAATTGTTCGAGAGTCCAGCAGAAATGTGAATAAA